>NW_019154168.1:2124422-2263809 GCF_002288905.1 Enhydra lutris kenyoni
CCGTGACTAGAAAATAAAGGGCAACAGTAATTACTTCTCAAAAGATAGGCACCTGGGAAGGCATTTTTTGGTGCTGGTGAAAGGAAGTTAAATTAATAAAGATATACCTAGAGAAAAATAGAACAGAATTGGAAAGGCCAAAAGAAAGTTTACTTTAAAAGAAATAATACTTTTTTGTTGTTGTTCTGGTCAAGATTTAATAGTTCTTTCTCCTGGTTCCTCAAGAGGAAACAAACCCTATGTCTCTCTTATAAATACCACCCCATCTGTAACTACAAACAGTCAGTGAGACATTAATTATTGTAGGTACACTTGTGGCTACAACACATGATTTTCTGTAGTTATTTGAGATAATATGATAGAAAGAAATACTCTCCCATTTGGGGTCATGATCCTAGGAGAATACCAATGGATGGGTCAGACTTCTCCAACCTACACTGGGTTCAGCCAAGAGCCTCTTCACTCTGTCAGTGGAGATTGTGTCCATTCTCATGAATCATGTGGAAACGACAAGGGTTCTCCTTGCGAGGGTTCAAGGAGCTTAATCTCCTCTCCTTATTATCAGAGGGTTGAGCTCACAGGGGAAAGAATATAACACCATTTTTCTAAATTGTCTCTGCTTGTAAAAATATATAATCCTAAACTAACTCCAGGATTACAAAAGGTTTTAGAAGAGCCTGAGTGTATAGCTAGCAAAAGTGGCAAAATCAGGTCTGAGTCTTCCCACTGAAATAACATGAAAGCATATTGTTTACCATCTGTAATAACAGTTACTTTTGTGTGTTTCATTTTTTTCTTCAAACCACTCATAAGCACTGTGATAATATTATCTAAATATGGATTCTAGAAAATAGTACTCTACTGAATACAAAACTTTGACATGCCAGTTTATAAATAAGAAAAATATGGAGTCCAGCCAGCTGTGTAATAAAGAAAGCTTATTGGAAATATATATATTACCCTCGTGTATTGCTTATGAATATGCACATTAATTTTTATAAGTATTAACATCACCTAAATTTACATGTTTGTTTTATATCTGCACCTGCAGTATTTATGATGTGTCAAATGTGTTGAGTGTTGACATTTGTGAAGGCTGTAGGCATAAGGTAAGCTGAAACTGTTATTAAACAGATATTCAAAATGTTAGTTAATTTGATTAATTGAAGGAGGAGGATCTGATCTAAGTAATTAAATATCATTACATTGCATCTTTCCAGCTTCAGGTGTATTTAATCACCTATAGGGAGCTTGCAGCCAACTTGTATTCTCTGCGGCAGAGTCTTACTAGTCAAACTATACTTCTCTTTTCTTAAGTTGTTTGATGGACTAGTTTCCCTGGGGTGAATGCATAGAGAGAAATGGGTCTTCGAGTATTTGGTCTTCGAAGTCATATATTTTCCTTGAATGCGTGGCTGCCCTCGTGCCTCTGTGTGTTTGCTGTACCTAGTTCTGTGCTCTGATCAGTAAATATTTTGTCAGTCTTCTTTTGTAATCCAAGTGATAGAGCTCAAAGAGCATGTTGCTTGGGTTCTATGTAACCGGTCATTTATATAATTTATACTCTGTTAGAAGATTTTGTTTATGCATTTGGTTTTTTCTTTTTTTGAAGATTTCTATTTATTTACTTAGGAAAGAGAGAGCAGAGAGGGAGAGGAAAAAGCAGACTCCCCACTGAGTGGAGCACCAGACATGGGGCTTGATCCTAGGATCCTGAGATCAGGGCCTAAGTCAAGGCAGACCCTTAACTGACTGAGCCACCCAGGAGCCCCTGCTTGTTTTTGTTTTTGTTTTTAATAGCTCACAAAATGCTATTTATAATAGGGTTAGGGAATGTTAAGGCAGTTGGCGAGTAATAAAAATAAGGTTTTGAAAATCATGGTCAAGAAAACCCAGGGTTTGCACAAACCGGAGCTGAGCTGGAAACAAAAGTAAAATGCTGTTGTTGGTCCCTTTAGCTATAAAGGGTCAGTGACCATGTTACTAAAAATTCATCTGTGACTCATGGCTTCGGGTCATGTAAACGTACGAAAGCATATATTAATAAAAATACAAATAAGCCAAAGCAAGATTGCGGTCACAGAGGCAGACCTGAAAGCTGTTTTGCAAATCCTGTCACATCCAGAATGCCATTTTGTAGATAAGACATTTCTTGTAAAAATCTCTTGATCCTGTACTGTGGAACTTCAGATACTGGCAAGTTCTCTATAAAGTTCTGTTGGTAAATCAAAAAGTGTCCAAGACCCTTGAAATCCTATGAACTAAGTATGACCTATATGTAATTCTATCTCTATATAAAGATGCCAATATTATTAATTTCATAATTACTTCATCACATAAAAGTTTGACATACAGAGGGAACTGGGAAATATCTGTGGGGAAAAAATGTTGATACGTCAATGATATCAACTCTCTTAAAGTGACAATCAGGAATTACAGCTGGAAAGAAGTTTCTTGGATCTTTTTACCTCTAACAATAAATAGGGTTCTTTATAAATGGACCCCAATATCATCCATTATTTTCTAGAGTTCCTTTGCTATTTATTGTCTCTGTAGGAAAGTTATTTTAGCTTACTGATATTAATCCTGTATACCTCCAGCTGTAACTTATCAATTGCCTTTGGACTTTCACCTTGGTAGAGAACAACTATATATGAATAAAAGTTCCTAAAGTAGGTCCCTGGATGGCTCAGCTGGAAGAGCATGTGACTCTTGATGTTAGGGTCAGGTGTTTGGAGCCCCATGTTGGGTGTGGTAATTACTTAAAAATAAAAAAATAAATAAACTTAAAAAAATGGGCTATAATATTTTTTTAAAGTTTCTAATCAAAAATAAAATGGTTGTATAATACTGGTTATACTGGGGGCACCTGGGTGGCTCAGTGGTTTAAGCCTCTGCCTTCAGCTCAGGTCATGATCTCAGAGTCCTGGGATCGAGCCCCGCATCGGGCTCTCTGCTCAGCGGGGAGCCTGCTTCCCCGCCCCCCTGCCTGCTTCTCTGCCTACTTGTGATCTCTGTCTGTCAAATAAATAAATAAAATTTAAAAAAAAATACTGGTTATACTGATAATGTATTTATAATGCATTTATAATTGGTATGTTTGAATCTTTCAAATTTTTTTATTAACCATTAGGATGCAATTTTTTAATCTTTTACTGTAAATTGTATTTATTTTAACAGAATACTGTACAATAAACATTTCTCTTTTTTAAAAGATTTTTATTTATTCATTTATTTGACAGGCAGAGATCACAAGTAGCAGAGAGGCAGGCAGAGAGAGAAGGGGAAGCAGTCTCCCCGCCGAACAGAGAGCCTGATGTGGGACTCGATCCCAGGACCCTGGGATCACGACCCGAGATGAAGGCTGAGGCTTTAATCCATTGAGCCACCCAGGTGCCCCACAATATACATTTCTGACAAAGATCTTTTTGTATATGTAAGTAGCATATTCTAACTTAAAGAAAAGTTAAGACTATTTACTCTGGAGTGGCTTCTGGCCCTGAAAAGGCTGTGTGGTCCTCATAGGTAAGTTCTGTGCTAGGCTTCAGGAAGAAATGTTTCCTCCATGTCTTTCTTGAATTTGCCATTCTTTGACTCTTCTTGCCATCCATGAAGTAAAATATTGAGGATCAAGAGCAGGGATGTTGCTGGGAAGAAGGGTCCAAGGAGGACTAACTATATATGGCCCAGATGAGGAGATTCTGTGAGCATTTAGAAGTCAAAAGAAGTTAATACTAAATGGTGACTTAATCTGGAACTTTCCCCTCTCTATCAACCCTTAACTTATGTGTTATGAATGATAATTATTATTATTTACTTACTCATAACCACTTATTTCTGTAGATACCCCTTGCTTTTTTTTTAAAATTTGGCTTAGAAAACCACACGTCGGGGTATTTATCTGTAAAAGTGTACATGTTTTTCTGACAATAAATTGTGAGGTCCTTGGAGAAAGGGATCATATCTTTCCTCCATTTTTCCTACAATATGTAGCTTAGTATTTTATGTATAATATTTACTGAGCAAAGATTTAATATTTGGTGGATTAGCAAATGATTGATTCCTCCACTGTAATGTCAAATCCCATTTGCTTTATTTTCCAACAGCATCCTGATATGCAGGTAGAGCCCATCTTCTGTCACTGCTAGAATTGAGTGAGAAGCCCTAGGACGGTGATGTGAGCCCAGAAAACGTCCTCTGTACCCACACAGAGCAAGGAAGGGGCATGTGAGTGAAAACTGTGAAGCTTGAGAAAGGAAACTGCTTATCTAAATGAGGGAAACCTCAGCAATTCCTAGGGGTTCTAAATAAAACAATCCGACTCTTACTAGAGTAGTACTTGGTATGAAGAGGTAGTTCACAGAAAAGGAAAAATGTTATTACATGCCTGGACACAAGAGCTAGGAGAGATATTTTAAGGACTCAACCGGAGAAGGAAAAAAAAGTACTATAAGGAAAATAGACACTTACCATTAAATATTTAATCTTAACAATGGACTTAGGTAATGTAAAAACAGTTTCTCTCACACTTAAAAATTTGGTAGATTATTTCTTAATTTTTTGAAGACTTTGGTTAGTTCTGCTCGATTCCCTACCCAGTGATCACCTTAACCCTGAGTAGTCAACTTGAAGATGTAAGCTGCAGTGCTAGAGAAGAGCCACGTTGAGAGTCCAGCTGGAGCAGAGTCAATGCATGAAGCCCAAGGCAATATCCGATAAGAGGTGGGCTAGCAGTGATAACTTCCAGCTGATCAGACTAGGTATTTGAAGGAGTCTAGGAAGACTGCTGTGTTTTCAAGATACAAGGCAAATTTCCAGAGGCAAAAGAAAAGGACAGATCAAAGGTACATGGCAGTAAGTGGGAACAATGCCTAGGAAGCCCTAGTTCCCACAGGAGAGTTGCCACATCCTGTGTCCCCCACTGAGCATTTCATTCAAACAGGGGTCTTTGCTGGATAATTTATAAGTTCTTGTTTGATAAATGAGAACTCTAGAGGGCACAAAATAGCTAACACCTTACCACTAATCAAGGCAGTGGCACCGAACTGTATTAGTGGCCATTGGATTCTTCATAACCATACATGGGCAGTTTTCTTTTTTTAAAATAATAACTATTAATACAGAAGTCTTCACCACAGAGTCTCAGAAGCACTGATGCAAAAAAATAATTATCTATGGAAAGAAAGCAAGCAAAAAGATACAAAACAAAAAAGAAAAAAGGGGAACAATTTAAACATCCATCAAGAAGGGTTTCATTATTGGGGTGCCTGAGTGGCTCAGTGGGTTAAAGCCTCTGCCTTCGGCTCAGGTCATGATCTCAGGGTCCTGGGATCAAGCCCCGCATCGGGCTCTCTGCTCAGTGGGAAGCCTGCTTCCTCCTCTCTCTCTGCCTGCCTCTCTGTCTACTTGTGATCTCTGTCTGTCAAATAGATAAATAAAATCTTTAAAAAAAAAAAAAAAAAAAAAGAAGGGTTTCATTATATAAATTGACATACTTGAGTAATGGAATACTCTGGATTCACCTCAAAGGATGAAATATTTCTGTAAGGGTTGACATGGAAAGGTCATCACAATATATTTTAAATTTAAATGTACAGATTTAAGAACAGCATTTGAAGTATAACAAACTTATTTTAATATATGCATATTAATACAAGGGATTGAAGATCAACTGATGGGTAGATTTAAGGAGGTAGATTAATACCTCGATATAAAATAAGTAGTATTTGTAGATGTCAGAAATTAAAATGGGTCATCTTGGGGTAAAAGACATTGTTTATTGCTCAGTGGGGATTTTTAGAGAGAATAGGAATGACCAGTCATGAGGGATTTTTCAAGGCTTGACTGGATATCCTAGAGGATATTTAATATTTAATTGTTAAATATTAATTTAATTGGAGTTCTAGAGAACTCCAATTGGATAATAAATAAATTTAATAAATAAATAATAAATAAATAAATTTAATTGGAGTTCTAGAGAACTCCAACCGAACTATAATTCTATGAAATGAAAAATTCACTGTTCAAGAAGAGACTTGAGCCTTAGTACTTGGCCTTGTAGTTGTTATCTGAACTTAATATGCTTGGAAATTTCAAGTACTGTCTGCTTTTTGAAAGAAATAATTTTAGATTTATTATATCATCCCTACTAAAAATAAAAATATATATATTAAGCATCATTTGTGAGTGTTTTCTCCTAACTCATAAATACAATGCCACGAATCTCTCATATCTGTCTTTCTCAATGTGATTTTTAAGACATATCTAGCTCCTTTTTGTCCCTCTAGAAACATACTATTTTTTAAAGTATGGTTTCTCTGTCTTTAATAATGGAGGCTTAGTATCTACAGTGAGTCCCCAGGTGTATTTAATAAAACTTGTTGCCTCTCCTTGAAGGTGAATGTCTTTGATTTTTAGAAGCTAGTCTTATTTTGTACAATAAAAATAATTTCCTACATAACAGACATACTTATTTCCCAATATTTATTAAAATTTCAGATTATACTTCAGTGATGAGAAAGACAATGTAATATGGTCAATATTGGGGAGTTAGAAACCCCTTTTTTTAACATGCTACACCCACCATCTCACTTCTACCCTTTGAGATAACATCAATTTGAGATTTTAGCATGATTTAGAGCCTTGTGTGACAACACTGTACACTTAATAATTCTAATGAAGTACTGCAGGAGTCAGTGTTTTCTCATCAGGAAGTATGATGTTTAGACTCACTGTTCTAATTCACACTTCCCTCCTATTTTCCCCCTTTTCTTCACACCGAATCCCAAGCTCACCCCTTTCTGTAAATCAAGATATTATTACAGGATAAATGACTTTATTTACTAAAAGTATTCCTCTTACCCTCAGCTCATCATCTCCTTCTCTCTTCCACCAATTGATTATGTGGTTAATGAACTCCTTTTCAGAAGCATTTTTGCAGATGCATTGGGCTGGAAACATTTCACAATCTGTTGGAAGTTAATGCTGCGGAGAGGGCAAAAGCTCTGGTTAGTTTTCAGAAACTTTGGGCCCTGGGGGAGGATTTCTTTTTAACTTTTGTGACTCTAATTATTTTAGAAAGTCAATTTTTTTTAATGACTAGATGGAATGGTCCCTGGGGAGGTATTTGAAAATCTGTGCTTTGGCTTCAGTCCATTAGCATACTAGTCAATGAATTTTTGTCATTTCCATGACCTATAAGATGAGAATGGGAATCTCACCTTTTTGTAATAAATAAATAAGGTGATAGACTTGAGAACTGTCCTGAAAATAAAGGTATCCAAATAATACAACCATTATTGTCATTTTATAATTATTGTAGAATATATATCACTCTATACTCATATCTCACTCATATAGATGTATATCTATATGAGATATGATATATATATATATAAAGAAGCACAATGTGGAGCACTATTGTAATATTTTATTTATATAAACTTAAGTTTTTAATACTGTTTGGATGAACAGAACATTTATAATAAAAAATTACAGAGAACAATTGCAATTTTACCTGTTTTAGTCTTCAAAGTGTTCATTTATTTTGTTTGCAAAATATGTAGACAAATTTATATTAGCCAGATCAATAATTATAAATGGTAATATTTAAAACTCATTTTATACTGTCAGGAAATCCATCAATTAAACTAGGTTGACAAGAAAAGATTTGATTTAAGTCAGACCCAACATTAGTTTATCCAGTATTAATGGACTTCTAGTAGGTTCAATTTGTTATATCACACATTGTGTGTGTGTGTGTTAAATTTTAAAATATTGCTGAGTTAACAACAACAACAAAAAACTTGAATCAGATTTCTGCAAGATTCACATGGCGTGTCTATGAAAAAATCAGATTCTGAGTAAAACAAAATTTGAAGCTTCTAAGAAAGTTTACTATCTCAACTTTTAGACAAAAACAAGTAGAGAATTGGTTCTAATTAGAATATCTGGTGAAGTCCTATTCCTGTCATACATACCTATCTTAGATTCAAATATATCCCATCTATCTGTAAACCATTCAGAGAGGGGAATTAAGAGTTTTTACTGAGCTCACTATTGAGACCAACCAGCTTGGCAGTGAGATATCTGAGGTGAGGGAAGGAAGCAATTGTTCTACAGATCTGGGGACAACCCCAGGGCAGTTTTCCTTTAGGACTCTCCTAACTTGTCCTAGGAAAAGTGAAGTGATTGATTCTTGCTTAGGCAATCTATTCAAACCGAACTATGACCCAACATACATTAAGTGGATTCTCTCTTTCCTGTGGGAGCCCATAGTAATAGCATAACATTTCTACTTCCTTGCTGAGATAGTCAAAGAGCTGGGCTATAGGGAAAGAAGGAAATCTGCTAAACAATAAATACATTTCTGCTTCACTTCTCCTGACTCAAGTTAACTTTCAGGCAAGTTACAACCAAAAAGGTCTTCAGGACTATAAATAACTACACTAGGTTGAAATATCCCAATATCTGGGTGTGAGGTACTGTGTCTTTGGGAGTCAACTCAGAATTTCAAGCACCAGAGAAAATAGTTTCTGATGCTGTTCTGATGCTGGCAATGTGTTGGAGACAACCCAATGTGGCATTTATGGGCCTGGTATTTATATGGGTCTAGATTTATATGGGTTTCAGATCGAAGGAAAACCATGAGATGAAGAGAGTGATTTTACCCTAGAGATTTGGGTCTTAAAAGAAGGAAAGGGCCTCTTCAGTTGAAAAATGCCTTGGTTCATCAAAGAGAGATCTAATCCATGAACCATCTATTTGTGATATTTCCCAAATATCTTTGGACCCTCAACATAACAATGTGTTTGCTTATAGGTTTGTTTTAATCTAGACTGGCTGCCCTAAGAACACAAAACTCCCTACTGAAACTCTAGAAATACACAATGAGGTTTCCCTTCAATGGGATTGTGTTAATGGGATGATAGTTTCTTCAGTCTTCTTCAGAGTAAGATCCAATAGGGTCGATACAGCTAACCAATGAGCCAAGTGTGGTGATGCAGCCATGGGTGGTTCTTTCTAAGTTTATAGCTTTTCCATTCTTCCCAAAAAAGAAGCTGGAAAGAAGGGCTTTTGCTTTGTTCTGTTGTGTTTGTGGGGTTTTTTGCTTTGTTTTGTTTTGTTTTGTGAATATTGACTATTTGGTAACAGTTTTGTCTTTGAGAGTGTGGGCTTTGAACTAGAAACATCAAGTCTATCTTTAGGATTCAGGTTTTCCCGTCCCACATTGATTCTTGTGGAGGTTTCAGTCCCTACGTTTCTGCTTCAGTAAGCTATGGTTTTCTGTACTATCTGTCTCCCAATTTTTGAGGTAGTAGTTTGCCCAATGACCTCACTTTTCTGACACATCTAAGAAGAGGCTGAAAGAAGGTTTGAATATTTATTCTTCATTTAAAAACCTAGGGAGGCTAATTTCATCAGCTCAAGTGATTTTATGCCCTTTATCTCAGCCAAGGCAATCACAGAACTGATTCTAGAGGACATTAAATATGGCTAAATGTCAGCCAGTTCCCTATTTCATATTCTTAACTAATTTTCAATCACTTTATCATCTCTCTGCTGAAATGGCCCCTAGTACCATCATTACTGCCCCTAGTACCATCATTACTGGAAGGCTGCTTATGCCTGTGGAACCAAGACAAAGTGTCCTGATTTCACCAGAAGTAGTCGGTGTAGCTCTCCTTTGTTGCCACTTCTGTTCCTTCTTCTCTTCATTTCTGAGGCTGATACTGAGAATTTGCTCACTAAAGTACAAGCTTATGATCAGCCTGCCTGAAATGGTGTCTTTCTCTGTCATCCTGGAGTCACAATATCTCTTAGAAGAATATGAGATCAGGTTTTCTAGCCATCAATAAGTAAAACATCCATTATTGTCAAATTTACCACAATATAATTCTAAGAATACCCCATACTGACAGGAAGAATAAAACCTGAATTAGTTCAGTCTCTTTAGATCCTAGTCAAAGTCCCAAAGGAAGATTTATTCTAAAGAAATATTGCGTCCTTGGGAATCCAGGAGGAGAGACAAAGGTAACTGGAATTGAAGGAGCTAGAATAAGGAAATTAAGAAGTTATTCATCAATGCTTATCAAGTCTGCGTCATCTCTTCTCCTGTAGGTTGCTTTTCTCTGCTTTCCAAGCCACCCTGCAGAGATGGCTTGGCAGTTGTTGCACTTGGAGGGTGATAATTAATCACACCCCTTTCCCCTTATGGGTTCTGAACCGATTTTAGAGATGGGTGGGAATCAGACAGATGAAGACAAAAATATCAGCCTCACTCATAGCAAGACTGAATTGGAGGCTGTGGGTTAGACTGAAGGCCAAATGGACTTCCTGCTACTTTCCCTCCTGAATTAAATCCTCTGAGAAATACAGGTCTCACCGCTGCAGGGACAGAGTCTCTCCAGGACACGTACACTATGGAGGGGAAAGACAAGGCAAACAAATCCTGGCAGAGCGGAGTGATTTCTGTGCAAGGTTTTATTTCTACTAAAAAATGAAAAACAAAAACAAAACACCCAAAGAACGAAGGAATGTCGAAGGTCAGAGTGTTACTATTGAACCCATTTAGATAAATCAGTTATGAGGAAGGTGCAGGGAGAGGGACTCTGGGAGTCCCTCCCCAGGGAGGAATGACTCTGGGAGTCAGTCAAAGCAGCTGTTGAGAACAAAAGGCCATTCATTTCTTCTCAAATGAATTATTTGAAAATACCTGGTGAGGAAAATTATAGTGACTTAGTAGAGGTCAGAGGTCTTCAGTATATTCAATCAGTGGTAACCTGGATAGAACTTCTGTACAGGGCAAACTGGGCAGCCAGAAATTCTCCCCATTGGATTTGGGGACAGGACCCCAGAGAAAACCA
Source organism: Enhydra lutris kenyoni (assembly GCF_002288905.1). NCBI lineage: Eukaryota > Metazoa > Chordata > Mammalia > Carnivora > Mustelidae > Enhydra > Enhydra lutris. The sequence goes on from NW_019154168.1 coordinate 2,135,288, forward strand.
AAAGTTTGAGCTTGGCAGATACCTTAAAAATAATCATTTAATACATGCTTCCAGTAGCCACAAAGGAGCAAAGCACTTCTTTGGTAGCTTATTATTTTCATGTAATTTCCAGCTTGCAAAGAAGCTACAAGAATAGTACAAGGAAGTTCCAGATTCATCAATGGTTTACATATTGTCCCAGTTGCTTTATTATTTTCTCTCTATATGTCTATCTTTCTGCACTTTTAACTTTGGGAAAAATTTGGAAATACCATGCACTTTTATCCCTAAATACTTTAGTGTGTTTTCCTTAAAAAAATTGACATTCTCTAAAATAACTGGAGTGTAGTTATCATAATCAGGAAATTTAACAGCAATAATTCACTGGTATCTAATCCAGAGTCCATGTTAAGTTTTGTTCAATTGTTCCAGTAATGTTCTTTCTGGCATTTTTGTTTCTTCAGAGAAGAATTCCATTCAGGATCATAGATTACATGTAGTTCACAAATATCTTCAGTCTACTTCAACGTGAAACAGTTCCTTAGCCTTTCTTTGTCTCTGTGACCTCAGTATCTTTGGAGTATACAGGACATTGTGGCATATCTCTGATCATTATCTGATGTTTCCTTAGAAGCAGATGACATACATATATATATATATATATATGTATATTTTTGGGGGGGTCAAGAATATCACTGAAGTGGGGCGCCTGGGTGGCTCAGTGGGTTAAGCCGCTGCCTTCGGCTCGGGTCGTGATCTCGGGGTCCTGGGATCGAGCCCCGCATCAGGCTCTCTGCTCAGCGGGGAGCCTGCTTCCTCCTCTCTTTCTACCTGCCTCTCTGCCTGCTTGTGATCTCTCTCTGTCAAATAAATAAATAAAATCTTTAAAAAAAAAAAAAAAAAAAAAAAGAATATCACTGAAGTAAGGCCTAAGGTTCTTCTCAATGCATCATTTAAGGAGGCTCCTAATGTCAGTTTTTCCCAATTTGATTATGTTAGTTTTGATTTCTTTGTGAAAATGCTTATTGCTAGGATTCTCTGTTACAAATTTCCTATATTTTCCTTTTTTATTAATAAATTATATGTGTGGAGATACTTTGAGATGATGCATATTTCCTTTGCATAATCAAATTTTCATTCACTAGTTTTATCCTCCATTGATGATTTTCCAACTTTATTGTGTATTAGGTATTTATCATTATTCATTCCACTGTAAAAAAAGAGATCTCTCTTCCTCCTAGTTATTTACTTATTTACCTTATGATATATATTTGGGTTAACTAAATAATTCTTATTCTATGAAATGACATATTTTTGCGGTTATAATTTATTATCATGCTCAAATTCCTCAGGATCCGGCCACTAAGAATCTCTTCCATGTCCCTCTATGATGGCCTCATCATTTTTTGTGTGGTGCACTTCTTTACTTTCTACTGCAACAGAATGTTCCAGGATCAATTTATATTTCCCCTGCCTTGATCCTTCAAGTAATTTTGTTTTTTTTTTTTTAATAAAAAAATACCATTTAGGAACTAAATGGTATTTATGTGTGCTCAATGTAACTGGTATGTCATTTCTTCTAGATAGAACCAAGAAAAAGATAAATATAGAAAGTTGTTCTTTGTTGTCTGATTGTTGTGGCTAGGACTTTCAGTACTATGTTAAAACGACAGTGGTGAGAGTGGGCATCCCTGTCCTGTTCCTGACCATTGAGGAATCGTCGCTGTTCTTCCCCATTAGCTGTGAGTTTTTCATACATGATCTTTATTATGTTAAGGTATGTTCCCTCTAAACCTACTTGTGAGTTACATATTATATATGTATGTATGTATACATGTATGTGTGTGTATATATATATATATATATCCAGAATTATATATTATATATATAATCTGGAATTAATTTTATACACACACACACACACACACACACACACACACACACACACACATATGCCATAAAAAGGAATGAACTCTTGTCATCTTGTCATTTGCAACAACATGGATGGAGGAGGTAGAGAGCATTATGACAAGTGAAAAAGTCAGTCAGAGAAAGACAAATACCATATGATTTCTATAAATTATATATTTGATATGTTAAAATCATGACTACAGGGGCACCTGGGTGGCTCATTTGGTTGAGCAGCTGCCTTCGGCTCGGGGTCATGATTCCAGGGTCCTGGGACTGAGCCCTGCATCGGGCTCCCTGCTTAGCAGAGAGCCTGCTTCTCTCTCTCCCTCTGCCTGCTGCTCTGCTTACTTGTGCTCTCTCTCTGTCAAATAAATAAATAAAATCTTTAAAAAAAAAATCATGACTGGTAATTCCAATCTCAAAGCAGAGTTTAATATTTTAATATTTGCCCTTTCTATATTCATGTACCATACTACTGTGAACAATAAAACTTAAACTAGAGTTTAATTAGAGTTCTCCACATCATGAGGATAGTGTCCTATATTTTATTCTAGGAGCATTACATATTTAGCTTTTATGTTTACACATATAAGTCATCCAGAATTAATGTTTGAACATACTGTGAGGTAAGGATTGTGGGCCTTTTATTCTATACAGGTGTGCCAATACCATTTGTTGGGAGACTTTAATTTCCTCCATTGAATTCCTTTGTGTCCTTTGTCAAAAATGAACTGCTTTTATGTTGGTGAGCCTGTTTCTGGGTTTTTTATTCTGTTCTTTGATCTATTATCCTATGTCATATTGTACTGTCTTAATGAGTGAAGCTTTATAGTAATTCTAAAAGTCAGGTAGTATAAAATCTCTAATTATTTTCTTTTTAAAAAATATTATTTTGGCTGCTCTAAGTCCATTAAGTTTCAGTAAGGAAGTTTTAGAAATAGCTTATTCATTCTGTGTTTAACAATGTCTCTGGGTTGGTATTTGCAGGTGCAATGAGTTTATAAATCAATTTGGGGAGAAATGATATCTTTAAAATATTTATTCATTTGATAAATGGTATAACCCCATTTGTCATTTTGGATTTTTTTGGTGTATAGTTGACATGCAATGTTAACATTAGTTCCAAGGGGCACAATATAGTGTTTCTACAACTTTCTACAGTATGCTATCTTCCCAAGTGTAGCTACCATTTGTCACCATACAGCACTATTACAATACAAATGAATACATAAACAAAAAAAGCAGAAAAAGACCCATAAATACAGAGAACAAACTGATGGCTGTTAGATAGGAGGGAAGTTGGAGGGGGGCGGGCAAAATGGGTGAAAGGGTGTGGGAGATATAGGGTTCCAGTTTTGGAGTGAACAATCATGAGAATAAAAGGCACAGCACAGGGAATATAGTCTGCATTTGTCTTTTAAAAAATTTCTGCAATGTTTCGTAGTTTTCAGTGAAGAGGTTTTTCACTTTTCTTAAATGTTTTCTTGTGTATTTTATACTTTTAGTGATATCATTAATGGGAATTTTTATAATTTCATTTTTAGTTGTTTCCTGCTATCGTACTGAAATCCAATGAATTTTAATTCAATCTTGTAACCTATAAACTTGATAAATGTACTTAGTAGATTTCATGGCTTCTTTGTAGATTTCTTAGATCAGAATTTGGCAAAATATGGCATGTGGAACAAATATGGCTCACTGTTTTGTTTATTTACAAAACATTGGAACACGGACTTACTCATTCACTTATACATTTTCTATGTTGTCTACACAAGAGTTGAGTGCAATAGAGCCCATGAGGCCTGGACAACACAAAATATTTACTATCTGGCTCTTTATAGAAAATGTCTGTTTACCCATTTCCAAGATTTCTCTACATATTTAATGGTAGCTTTTATGAACAGAGAAAATTTTACTTCTTCCTTTCCAAGTTTTGTGACTTCTATTTATTTTAATTTTAAATTTTTGTTCTTTTTCCTAGTTGTATTAACAATGATCCCCCTACCACCACCCCAGCACAGTACTGAATATAAGTAGTGAAATGGTGATTTTGCTTTGGCCTTGTTCTAAAAGCAATGTATCAAGTATCATTAATCATTAACTGTAGGTTTGTCATAAATATATTTTTTTAAGATTTTATTTATTTATTTGACAGATAGAGATCACAAGTAGGCAGAGAGGCAGGCAGAGAGGCAGAGAGAGGAGGAAGCAGGCTCCCTGTTGAGCAGAGAGCCCGATGTGGGTCTCCATCCCAGGACCCTGAGATCATGACCTGAGCCGAAGGCAGAGGTTTTAACCCACTGCGCCACCCATGCGCCCCAATATTTTTAATTAGACTGGGGAATTTCTCTTTCATTTTGAATTTTCTGAAAATTTTTATAAAAAATATATTTTGTTTTTGTGTTTTTACCAAATGTTTATTCTTTAGCTGTTGATAATATCATACTTATTTTTCTCTTTTATTCTGGTAATATATTTCCTTGATTTGGTGTTTATGAGTTAAAACAGCTTTGAATTTCTGAATAAATCCCAGTTGATAATAATATATTAATTTGTTAATATTTTTCTTAGAATTTTTGCATTTATACAAATAACTTTTTTTTGAGGGAACTATTCTTTCTTATAACAACTTTATCTGGTTTTTGTACTTAAGTTATGTCTGTCATATAAAATATGGCAGTGGTTTTAGATATCCATAATTCTGTGGTTGTTTTTAATCTAGATTGAAAATCTTTCCCTTATAATTGGAGTTTCAAATTCATTAGCATTTAATGTAATTATTGACTCATTTAGATTTAGAACTATTATTTTGTTGTTTATCTTTTATTTCTTCCATCTGCTAAAACAAAAAAGGCATCTGTTCAATTTTTTTAATTGTCTAGTCCTCCTTTCTTGTCATCTTATAAATTGAATGTTAGTATTCCATCGTAATTCTCTTTTGGATTTTCAACTCTACCTCTAACTCTAGTTGTCCTAGGGATTATAATATGTATCTTTAACTTTTCATACTGTACCTAAGAGTTAATACTGTACCAGCTCACAAGAAATATAAGAATTGAGCAATTGTATAGTTTGCTTTAATCCCTATAATTTGTGGTATTGTCAAGTATATGACCATATATAAATATATATTAGAAACCCCATGATGATTGCTAGAATTTTTGTTTCTTTTTTTTTTTTTTGAAGATTTTATTTATTGATTTATTTATTTATTTGAAAAAGAGAGGAGGAAGCAGACTCCCTGCTGAGCAGGGAACTGTATGTGGTGTTTGATCCCAGGACTCTGGCTGGGATCATGACCTGAGCCACAGGCAGATGATCAACTGACTGAGCTATCCAGGTGCCCTGAACTTTTGTTTTAGACAGTCATCAGTCTTTTAAAGAAATGAAGAATAAAAATATAGTTTTTCTATTTACTAATAAAGCCACTAACTCTGCTATTTTTTTATTCCATCATGCACATCAAGTTTCCAAAGAGTGTGCATCCACTTCATCAAAAATAACAGTCTTTAATATTTCCTTTACTGCAAGCCTGTTAGCAAAAAAATTCTTTCAATTTTCTATCTGAAAAATGTCTTAAAATTTTCCTTCAGAATGTAAGGATATTTTCAATGGATATAAATTCTAGTTGATAATGCCCCCCTTCCCATTACATCAATGATGGTATTCCATTATCTTCTGACCTACATTATTTCTCATGAAAGATCTGCCACTTGCATGGTTTTTTCCCCTGTATGCAATACACCATTTCTCTGTTTTCAAAAATTTGCCTTTATCTTTGGGTTCTAGCAGTTTGACAATGGATTTAATACTTGATATATAAGTTGGTATTTTTCTTAGAAAACTTGGGCAACTTTTCAGCCTACTTCAAGTATATTTTTTTATCCCAATTAGTTTTCTTGTCCTCTTTCTTTTTTTTTAAGATTTTATTTATTTATTTGACAGAGATCACAAGTAGACAGAGAAGCAGGCAGAGAGAGAGGGAAGCAGGCTCCCTGCTGAGCAGAGAACCCGATATGGGACTCGATCCCAGGACCCTGAGATCATGACCTGAGCCGAAGGCAGAGGCTTAACCCACTGAGCCACCCAGGCACCCTCTAGTCCTCTTTCTTTTTGACTCTAATGACACATGATAGGCTTCATAATATAATACTATCCTACATATTAATGATACTTTATTTTCCATGCTTTTTTTTTATTCATCAGAGTGAGTAATATCTATTGATCATTCTTTAAATTTAGTGCCTGTATCTGATCTTGAGTATGGCTATTCAGTGAATTTTTCATTTCACATTTTTTATTTCTTGCTTATATAATTCTTTTTTTAACATAATTTATTTATTATTTATTATTATTATTATTATTTTAGAGAGAAAGAGCAATTGGGAGGAGAGAGACAGAAGGAGAGGGGAGAGAATCTTAAGCAGGCTTCATGGTGAGAGTGGAGACTGATGTGGGGCTTAATCTGAGATCATGACCTGAATGTGGGGCTTCATCTCAGATCATGACCTGAGCCAAAATCAAGGGTCAGACACTTAACTGAGCCACCCAAGCATCCCTAAGGAGTTCTTATTTGATTCTTTTTATAGGCTCTATTCCATTGCAAATATTCCCCCATCTATCCATTTCTCTACCCATTATGACCACTTTTTAACATCTCTGGATATATTTGTATTGGCTGATATTAAAGACTTGTCTGCTAGTTCCAACATCTGGATCATTTTTCAGAGTTTGTTTTTACTTACTGCTCTCTCCCTTCAAGTATGTGTCATATATTCCTGCTTCTTTCCATATCTAGATGTTTAAAGTTTATTGTGTGACATTGTAGATACTAGGATTGAGACTCTGAATTTAGCTGTTTTCCTTATAGAGAGTTAAGGTAATTAAGTTTTGTTTTTATTTTTTCATACACACACTTAATTTTCTGGACTATAGATCTTAACCTTTCAAATTCTGTGTTTGAACTTTGTTAGAATTGTCCTACAGTAGCCATTACTATAGCGGTAAAAAAAAAAAATCCTACTCCTAAAACTTAGCTTTCCTTCAGTTTCAACTGAGGAATATGTCATTTAGCAAAGTATCTTTCCTCTAGATGTTCAGAAATCCTAATGTATCCAAGCATCCTGGGAATTTCAGAATCTCCATTCAGCTCACAGATCTCCAGGAGCTATTTTATTCATGAAATCTATGTGCTACATTCCCAGATGTCCAACGTCTAAAAACAATTGCTTCATATATCTCATCCATACACACACACAATTTTTAATTACAAAGTATTTTCCCAATAAACATCTATTTACCTAGTTCTAGATCTCCTCTCAATACACTTCATGGTGTATCAACTAATACAATACCATAATTTTAAAATATCAGCCCATAAAGGACACTTTATAATTTCCTACTTCATTCTTTGAAAGCCCCAACACAGAACCCGTGGTCTTCTTGGTAGAGCTACAATTCTTATTGATAAATCTAAACTCATCTTCTGGCTTCTTCCAGTTCTCATGGATGGCTAAATTGTTAGATAAAAGCTGTGACACTGGGTGAGTTTATCCGTGTACAGGTATGAGAGACTTTTGGTTGGATTACTGAGATTTATTGTCCCCAGAGTAAAAAACATGATATGAATGTGAGAGCAGAGCCCCATGGTTATTTATATTGAATATTTACAGTTGCTGAATAAATGTGGGTTGGGGTATAAAAACAAAAATAGTGGCATTGATTTACCAGGAGGAGAAGAAGGAGAAGTACTACATAAGATAATTTTTTTTTTTTTAAAGGGAGACGGGTAGTGGGATGGGGTAGCCGGGTAATGGGTATTAAGAAGGGCACATGTTGTGATGAGCACTGGGTATTTTATGCGACTAATCAATCATTGAACACTGCATCAAAAATAATCATGTATTATATGTTGGTTAACTGAACATGATAAAAAAATAAAAAGAAAATTTCAGTTATTTCTTTGAGAGAGAGAAAGAATAGCACAAGTGGGAGGGAGGGACAGAAGGAGAGGGAAAAGCAGACTCCCTGCTGAGCATGGAGTCTGATGTGGCGCTGGATCCCAGGACACTATCATGACCTGAGCCAAAGTCAGGGGTTTACTGGATTGAGCCACCCAGGTGCCCCCTGAATAAGATAACTTTAAAAAATGCAAAAGAGATTAAATGTGTTGTGAGAAAGGGGCATGGTTACTAGATACGGAGAAAGTTCAGCACCTCTACTAAAAAACACACTGAGGTTATACTGTGATATTCGTATTTGCCTTAATATCTATGACATGCATTGCAGGTCAGTGAAGAAACTTGGAAACAATATGTTGCTCTGAAGGTAAATGAAGTTTCTTGCAGTAAGGATTTGTGTTAGACCTGTACGATCACTCACACAATGATAAATGGAGTGAGTTGAACAAGGTTTGATAAGCATTCATTGTCAAAATAGGGATGATAGCTGTTTCTCTTTTTGCCTCTCATTTCTGATTACTATAAATCAGCTTTTCTTAAAGTTCTTTTGATTTAAAGAAAGCTGCGATTTTCTTCCCTATATATACATGACTTTGCTTATGAAGTTGGTTTTTAGTAAACATGAATTTCCGGGAGATGGTGTAGCTTAGTACAAAGACCATTGACTATGAAGATGAAAACAAACCAATAATAACCAGAACAACAAAAAACATCTGAATCATGAATCTGTTGCTGACTATCAGTATAACCCTGGGTTAGTTTTACTTAGGCTTTGGAATATAAACTTCCTCATCTGTAGAGTTTAGATAGTAATCCCTGTCTCACAGGATGGCTGTGAGCTTTAAATAAAGAAATATAGCCACAGCTAGAGATGTACATTGCTGGGCATGATGCCCGACACATAATAGATCTAAAATGAATAGTTATTCTTTCTTCATTCATGACTATATGTTGTCTAGACCAGGAGTCACCAATTTTTTTTTTCTATAAAGGGCCAGAAACCGAATAATTAGAGCTTTGTGAGCAATGCCATCTCTGTTATAGGTACTCTACTCTGCCATTATAGCCCCAAAGCCACCAGAGACATTTTGAAAAGGAATGAGAATATCTTTGTTCATTAAACTTTATATACAAATCTGTCAGCAAACCAGATCTGGCCAGTAGGAATGGGAGTTTGCAGATCTCTGGACTAGATTAAGAAGTATAGTTGAGTTTTTGTTTGTTAGTTTACATAGTCATTAGGTCTATGCTTTAGAATCCCCAGGCTTTAAAAAATACAGAAATAGCATGCCCCATCTCTTGTCTTCATATTTCACATGTCTGATCAAGACAAAACTTCACTGTACCTTTTTTCTGGTTTGTTTAAAATCTAATTTCCTTGGTAAAAGTATGATTTCATTATATCGCCTTCTTCAATTTTATAAGACAAAATTTTCTAAAGTAACAGGAAGCCTATTTTTCTTGTCTTACAAATAGTAATGTTTTGGTTGGATTCTTCTCTTTCTGGACTTGGTGTGAATTCATTGACAAATGGAAATCCCTGGGGTCGGATGTCATTCTCTCTTCTGTTGTATGTCCAGCCTTCAACCTGGATTCTACTGGGATTTTCCTTGATAATAACTTTTCTTCTTTGTTTTTAAATGCAGCCTTGTATGATATAAAGAAACTATAATGGGGGATATGTACTGGCTTAAAAACCAGAATTGTACTCTAACCCAGGATTCGTCACTACCTTAGTGTTTTGTTAATTGAAACTTTTAAGAATTAATATACTAAAACCTACCGTTTATGAGATTGCCATCAGCTTTAACCTTTTTCTCCAAACATATTTTTCTTCTGAATTTATTTTTTTATCATTCTCAAGGTTATTATTTGTTGGTTTTTCTTATTTCCCTCTTCTTTTCTATAGCCAAATAGTTCCAAATTCTTATTTTTGCAACATTCGTTGGCTTATAGGTTTTTTTTTGGTGTGCATTATTTAATTTGATTTTCACAACCACTAATATGAAGACAAGGCTTTTAATCTTCTTTTATTTTATAATTGAGGAGTTAAGTGATAAAATAATTTAAAGCAACGAATTTAAGTTGACACGATTAGAAAATAGAATGAGGACTAAGACTATGCCCTCTCACTCCTCACCCGCTGGTTTTATTGCAGGGGTTCTGAGGAGTCAACGTGCTAAATTTCCAGGAGTTGTATCTTAGACTTACCTTTATAATATTCTGAACTTGCCTGTGGGAGCTGTCTCTGTTGATATAGTGACAGAGGAAGATGAGGAGGTACTGAAACTATTCAAGGATACTACAGTAACTTCTGGGAAAAGAAAGACTTTTTAAGGATTTCTTTGCCTGGATGTTGCGGATGTTGTTCTATTTTTCTAGCTTCTAAGAGAGATAATTTAATGACATTTACTTTCTCTCTCTGTCCTAATGACATATTCAGCCACATTATCATAAATAATTGGCAAATGTCGTAGGAAAATACTATATTCTTTAATAATCAAATAGGATTGAATCTGAAAAGTAACTTTGTTTTCTTTATTAGACAAAGAAGTACCTTCTGACTTGGCCAGTATCATTAAAATTTCATATTTTGACCTTTTAGAAAATAGAATGATTGGAGTTTTAGGACTCTGATCAGTTACTGAAACCCTTTTTCATAAGTCTTTTTAATTACACCTTTATTTGTCCTCATTTAAGATGCCTTTGTCTTCTGTTTTATGGAATAGAACAACAGGTGAGCTTTCACAAAACCATCACTATTGTTATGAACACTCTCCTATTTCCTTCCTTAGCTTCACGACATATTACAGAACAGCAGTTTGGGTTAATTAATATTTAACCTTTCTTTACAATTTTCTGTATTAAGAATCTCCTGACCCACATATCTTTGTAGGTATCTTCAGAGATGAATTTCTGGATTTTAAACATTTTTAATAGGCTACTAGCCTGGAAGGCATATAAAGTTGAGCCTAAGATGCAGTGGTCAACATGTCTCTACTTCTAAGTAACAAAAAATCAACAAATTTTGACCTGTTACCAAGTACCTAGTATCTGGTGAGAATTATAGTCAAATAACTAATACCTCTTGCTTGGGAATCTTTCAGTCAAATATTAATCCCCCAAATATTTATCAGATTTCTCCTTGGTATGGAAAAGCATTTATATTTTATATAAATTTTATATAAAGATGTAGAGATGGATAGATAGACATTGACATATATTGCAAACCCAGAGTATGCAAAATATTCCATGTACTATTCAAATTATCTTTCTTTAATTATCTCTCCATAAATTTTCTGGGAAAATTCAAACTCCCTATGTTGCAACTTTATGTGGGATCTAGGCTCAATTTTCTGTTGTGGGTTAATTTGACTTTTGGATTGTGTGAATTAAAGAGGGTGAGTTAACATTAACTTGGTCTCTGCTTTCTAGAGCTTTTATGAAGAATAAACATGAAGGCTGTCTTAACATTCTGTAAAAGAGAGCATAAATTTTTATTTTGACTCTTTCCTACTTTTAGTCACATAATGACTGAGGAGCATAAGCTGCAGTATACATAGGGAAAAAAAGACAAGATGATCAAAAAATGAGATAAAGAGATAATTTAGAATACAAGCTAAGAATAAATAAGATGAAAAATATCACCATCTGGAAGATTTTAAAAACAAATTAAAGAAAATGTTATTTAAGAGACAAGATAAAACAGTAAGATTAAAAACATGAATAAATTCAGTTTGGTAGTATTTTTAAAAGTTAAATGTAATAGGTAAAAAAATTTTTTTTTATAAGGATCTTAGAATTTTTTTTTTCAAGGTTTTTTATTTATTTGACAGAGAGAGATCACAAGTGGTCAGAGAGGCAAGCAGAGAGAGAGAGAGGAGGAAGCAGGCTCCCTGCAGAGCAGAGAACCCGATGCGGGACTCGATCCCAGGACCCTGAGATCATGACCTGAGCCGAAGGCAGAGGCTTAACCACTGAGCCACCCAGGTGCCCCCTAGGTAAAATTTTTTAAGGAAAATGCTTGAAAAATGAAGTGTATATTAGAATAAATTTTTAAAAGCCTAAGGTCAGCTAAAATCTCTCCTAGATTTAGAGGAGAGTAATTTTAAACAGTGGTATTTTTTTGAATACAAAGCTTAACATTCCCTGGAAAAGTATGCAGGGTCATTTAGTGGAAGTCAGTTGAAGCAACCTCTTGACCTTATCATAGACTTCCATTCTCTGGACTAGAGCTCATTGTAAATGTTTATGTTGGTTCTGGTCTCCTGTGACTGATTCTCAATGTAGCAATCGTGAGGAAGAGATAGGTCCTTCCTTAAACTCTTACCCCACAAGAAAGACCAAACAGGCATATAATAAACTTAAGTCCCTACTAGTATCTAAAGTACAAACTATAGGAACAGATGATGTACCTGAGATTATTTCAATGCTTTTCATGTTCCCCCTTTTGGGGGAATCTCTTTTGAGTTACTTCTTTTTGTGGGAAAAAAAGAGAAAATATGGCAAAGGTAAAGATATATCATAATTGAAGCATTAAATGTTTTTCAAATTTTAGAATCAATAAAGTCAGTATAAATTGTTCTAAAACCCAATCCACTCTGTTCATGTGTAGTAGAATCTAATGCATCCTAGAAAACAGTCCTGAGGCTCAAGGCAGCTAGCTGTGAAATCATGACTTCCCAGACTACTGAAGGAGGAGGGGGGCTTCCCACTGCAGTGCACTGTGTGGCTTGACTGGGGCAGGATGAGCTGTGTTTGCACCCGATAAAGGGAGTAAAGACTGTGACCTGCAAATGGAGAAGAAACAGTGAATCTTGGGCCACTGTGGAAGGACTGTCTTCCTCAAGCTGCACACCGTGAGCTTGAAATGCAGCCCACTCTACTGTACCCCTCATCCTGAGAGGCCGTCTAATCATTTCCCTCCCCGGGTACTCAAGCTAAACATTTTAACTAATTGATTAACATCTGCCAATGGGCAATGCAGTGGGCATTTTTCCCCTCACATCTCAGATCCCCTTCTAGTGAGGAAAACTTGAGCAACTTCCTTTCATTTTTTTGCCTTCGTTTCTGCAACTGTAATGCGAGGGATAACAATATTTAGGGGTAACATTTATTAAATATTTATTATATACTGTAATTATTCCATAGGTTTATTTGAGATTAAATCTTGTAATTCCCAGGACAATATTTAAAAGAGTGTTTTATTTTTACCTGCATGTTTATAGATGAGCATATGGAAACTAGAGAGTTGAAGTCACTGTGCCTGTCTGCCTCATGGAGTGAGCATATAATTTGACCAAGTATGTGAAATGGCCTCGTAGCACACTGCCTTGCATGTGGTGTCATTAATAAGCATCGCCTATATTTTAGTTTTTAAGTATCTCTAGTTTTAAGTATCTCTGCCTCCGTGGTTGGAATTTCTCTCTCTTCTGTGGAAGATTATCTCTAGTTTAAATGCTCAGGTATTTCCTGAAAGATTTATCCATGGTGAGAGCAGACATAGACAATACTAGGTCTATTTTAAACAGAGGAACTGATATCCCCATGATCTTTGGCCTCATTCTGGGGCTACAGAATCAACTTAGAAAAAAATTTAAAACTAACTTTTTAGCTATGAATGTTTTCAATGCGTCACACATTTTCTTCACACAGAAAAATCCAGTTAGCTGTACATTGTCAACTTGAACTGCCTACAAAGATTAGGTTTCACTGTTGAATCGATGCTCCTTAAACTGAACCAATGAGAGGGGAACACCAGGGAATTAGTATAGATCAACACTTATATCATGGTTAACATGCAATACAAATTTGGTTAGTTATAATTATGGCCAGTATTTAGAAATGTACTTATCACTTCGTAGCATCCTTCAAATGTTTAAAAAATTGTAATAAGTGGTTTTGTAATATTTGTCATATAAATTGTTGGCAAATATGAGTCAAAAACTTATCTCTTACAAATAGTTTATTGTTATGACCAATTTCTTTTTTTTTTTTAATTTATTTATTTATCAGACGGAGATCACAAGTAGGCAGAGAAGCGGGCACAGAGAGAGGAGGAAACAGGCTCCCCGCTGAGCAGAGAGCCAGATTCGGGGCTTGATCCCAGGACCCTGGGATCATGACCTGAGCCGAAGGCAGAGTCTTTAACCCACTGAGCCACCCAGGTGCCCCTCTATGACCAATTTCTTATCTGAGCTCTCTTTTAGCTGAAAAGAAATGAACTGAATCTCTGGGAGAGAATGCAGCTCAAGGTTTTTTTTTTTGTTTTTTCCCCCCTCCATATGCTTGCACACTGCCAGCAATCCTGATTCTGTGGGGCTAGAACCAAGAATCCCTTTCAGTTCCTTTGCTCTTTCTGTTCTTTAGAGTGCTGTTAGCAGAGGAAAGAGGCCATATTTCCTGGAGTTCAACATCTGACATGGCACAGACTATTTCAGAGAATATTCATTTGTTCACTCAGTCATTGAATGCATATATTATTGCCTGTGATTTGCACGAGAAAAAATAAGTAAAGACCCCACATGTTGGGACGCCTGGGTGGCTCAATTGGTTAAGCAACTGCCTTCCGCTCAGGTCATGATCCCAGGTCCTGGGGTTGAGTCCCACATCTGGCTCCTTGCTCAGCAAGGAGCCTGCTTCTTCCTTTGCCCCTCCCCCTGCTCATGCTTTCTCTCTCACTCTCCGACAAATAAATAAATAAAATCTTAAAAAAAAAAATACCCCATGTGTTATTTATGTTATCCTGTTTGTGTTTTTGTTTTCACATTGTTATGTATGTGTATGTGTTATGAAAGTATGTGTCTACTATACCTGTTGTGTTACACACACACGTACGTTCACACACATAGACATACACTATATGTATGCTATTCAAGATATTACTAATAAATTAATCCTCCTAAATCATTGCTTCTGTCATGATACTTTCCTATTCAAGCTGTGACTGTCTTCCCCCTATTTAAATACTGGGTCAAATCTCCATAAACCAGGCCTCAAAGCTCTCCAAAACCTGATTCCAAACTATCATTCCAGTCTTACTTTTTAACTGTGGTCAACACAATCATTTCATTCCATTTAATAATTCTTCCTCCTAAATACAGCTTGAAAACTTTGGAAGCCAAGTTCTACTTCTGGCCAAAATGGAATAACAGGAACTAGATTAACCCTTCAACCTTAAATAACTAAAAAAAAAAAAGAAGAAAGAAATAATGGTTTTCAGACATTGCACAAAATAATGGTTTTCAGGCTGTGCACAGAAATAATCATATGAGAGAAGAAAATTCCCCACAATTTCCCCCCTCCTCCTTTTCCCTTCTTGGAGCTTTCTTCTTGGAGGTATTTTTAGCCATGGCACTAGGGAAGGACTCCAGAAACAGCCTGGCGGTTTCCTAAGTTGATGGGATAGGACTGGGTGTACGGGGGTGTGCAGGTGGCTGGACTTCACAGGGCAGAATGCCACAGAAAGAAACTGAGCACAGGAAGAGAGCCACAGGGAACTGTAGAGGCTGTCCTTTGAATCATCAGCTGAATACTGATCAGCATGTATTTGTGAGGAATTACCTGAAGTGGGGGAAGGAGCCTTTTAAAAAGAAAGCACAATAATCCCTGGAGCTTAACAGAGCCTGGAATTGTTTGTTTCTCACTTGCAAGGGTGAGAAAAACATCATAGTACCCGAAGCGTCCAGTACTTAGAAGATTATTGCCTCAGTAGTGGAATGTAATTAGCCCAAGACTAACAGCTGTTCTAGTCCGTGGAGCAGTGTTTGAAACCAAGCCTTAAAAAGATAAAGCTGTTTCCAAGTAACTTCATTGCACCTCGCTGCAAAGTTTAAAGGTACTTTTTTTTTTTAAACTCAAGAATATTCAGCACTTTTTAAATATCGTCAATATGTGGCATCCAAATGAAAATTACCAAGTATACAAAGAAACATGGTTGTCTGTCAATTTGAAAAAAATGAGCCCTGACCGAAACAACTGGGTAAAACTTTCGGAACTATGTGAATCTCTACCTCTTTCATACGCTCCACAAAAAACTAATATAATTAAGGTGCATTGATCCCAGTGCAGGAGATGAGCCATAGGCATAGAAAGAAACATTGTGCACACATGCCTTTTTCTAAGAAATAAGAGTAAATGAATGATTACTAGCTTGAACTCACAGAGGACACCACTGCCTGTTTTCGGCCATTAGTTCTCAGCACCGAGGTGGAGTAGTGGAATGCAAATTTGTGCTCTTTGAATAAGGAGCCCCCCCCCCATCCCCCATCCTGGCTGCGTTGGCCCCAGTGCCATTATTCAACTCCTTAACATTCCCTCTTCCTTTCTCCCCAGTGAGAACTTCTGTTAAAGGAAGCATCACTACCTACTCTACCTCCGAAGGATCTGGCTACATGTCCTTCCCCAAGCCCACCCAAATCTCTACCTATTCCCTTCTCCTGCTTTAGAATTCTTCTTACACCTGTCTCTGACTGATATAGTATACATTTATTATTTTATAGGTCTAATATCTGTCTCTATCACCAGAATGTAAACTTCATGAAGCAAGGGGTTTTGTTTACATCTGAATCTTCTTAGTCCACAACAGCCGCTCATAGATATTTATTAAGTGAATGAATAATTCTTAACATCATGCAATTATTTTTTATCTAATTTTTTTGTGACATATTACAAGTGCAAGTCAGAGCTTATGACACTATTTCTCCATAGTAGGTACCAAGCGAAGTCAACTCAATTCTTAAGTTAGTAATGGATTAAATGAAAAGTAGATAATGAAGACATTGATTAATCCACTTCTATGAGCCCTTAAATACATATATATTTAATGCCAGTGAATGTATGAATGCCAGTGGGCATTCATAGCAAATACATTCCCATCCCCCACCATTATCACTTGCTTAATCTTCTATCCCTTTTATGAAATTAAATTACTTTATTTGAAATTAAATATTAACTAAATGTCTACCAGGTGCTAGACCCTGTGCTTCATCTTGGGAATATAGCAGTGATTAAAATAGTCTCATGGGGGCGCCTGGGTGGCTCAGTGGGTTAAGCCTCTGCCTTCGGCTCAGGTCATGATCTCAGGGTCCTGGGATCGAGGCCCGCATCGGGCTCTCTGCTCAGCGGGGAGCCTGCTTTCTCCTCTCTCTCTATGCCTGCCTCTCTGCCTACTTGTGATCTCTCTCTCTCTGTTTCAAATAAATAAATAAAATCTTTAAAAAAAAAAAATACTCTCATGGTTTCTGCCTTCATATTTTGTAGTCTTAATACCTGATAAGTAAATATTCTATTAACAAAATTATGTGCAATAGGAGAGAGAAATGTGAACATTTAAGACAAATAGCTCTATATTTTTGTAGCAATTATTCTGATTACTATTGTGATGAACAACAAAATGTTTTGTATATGAAATGAAAAACATACAGCCATAACGTTTGGAGTACTTGCATCCTCACAAGAATATATTTTTGGACTGAGAATATAAAGGTTTTAAAAATAATGTAATTTAGGGGTGCCTGGGTGGCTCAGTTGGATAAGCCTTTGACTCTTTTTTTATTTTTTAAAGATTTTATTTATTTGATAGAGACACAGTGAGAGAGAGAACACAAGCAGGGGGAGCTAGAGAGGGAGAAGCAGGCTTCCCACTGAGCAGGGACCCTGATATGAAGTTTGATCCCAGGACCCCGGGATCATGACCTGAGCCAAAGGCACAGACTTACTGACTAAGCCACCCAGGTGCCCCAAGCCTCCAACTCTTGATTTCAGCTCAGGTCATGATCTCAGTGTTGTGAGATGGAGGCCCGAGTCAGGCTCTACACTCAGCGTGGAGTCTGCTTGAGATCCTCTCTCTCTCTCTCCCTCTGCCTCCCCCTCCTACTCCTTCTGTCTCTCTAAAAGAAAGAAATAAACAAAATCTTTAAAAAAAAAATTAAAATAATGTAATTTAAATTTTTGTTTGGGAAATGAAAGATCTTGCCTCTCCATGTGTTGAAACTGCTTTAGAGAGAAGATTTAACTTGATTCTCACCTCTGCTACTTACAAACTGTGTGACCTAGAACAAATCACAGGATTTTTCGGTCTCCATTTCCTTTGTGAAATTATAATAACTATTTTTCTTCTTTGACAAGATCATGGTCAGAATAAAACATGATCATCTTTTAGGAAATGCTTTGAAAACTACACTGTGGCTATAGCATAGAATTTTAAGATATTCAATAAACTATGTTTGCAAATTGCTCAGCTTATTGTTATAAGCACTTAGTTAAGTGGTCAGTACATACAACTATTATATTAGAGATGAAAATTTAAAAAGGTAAAGATTGCATATAGAAGAGCTGAAGATCAAATTATATCTCCAAAGAAACACATTTTGAAATTGAGAACCAGAGGGCTTTTCTTTTCTATTTTTTTTCCCTGAATTTTGATGTGGATATAATTAGAATGTAATATCAAATATCTATCTACCAATGTGTGAAGCTAATGTTCACCTTCCTTCTCCTACTTCATTTCTTTCCAGTAATGCTTGGTGAGTCCTAAAAGGGTGAAAAGAAACCCCAAATGGTAATCACTAAATTGAATATCAGGTTGAAATGTCTTCTATCATATTATTTTTATGAACATTAGTTTCTCTGATACCCCTTGGATGTATGCAATAGTCAGAACAGAGATCAGACTGCCTTTATGAATATTAAAGGCAGAATAGAAAGCATCTGATGTGATTAAAATTTTGGACAGTAAATCTTTTTCAAACTTGGAATCAGAACATAACATGAAAATGAATATTTAATAATTTTGGAATCCTTTTCAGGCATTATTTATCAGAAAGAAAAATCAAAATGTGTAACTTTGAGCACAGTATGAGCATTGAAAAGATTTCTTTTGTTACTCTGCAGAAGCATCACACCTTTTCACTTGGATTCAGCTGTAAACAATGTTCATTGTCTATTGAAACATTTCCCTTAAAATTTTCCTTTATTATTCTAGGTAAAGGAACCATTCAGAGCAATATCATTCAATGATGATGATGATGATTTGAAAAAGAAAGGGGGGGGCATGTAGGATCACGCAAGCTGGGGAGGGGCAGAGGAAGAGGGACAGAAAGAATCCCAAGCAGTCTCCATGTGGAACACTGAGCCCGTCATGGAACTTGAGCTCTCGACCCTGAGATTATGACCTGAGCAGAAATCAAGAGCTGGAGGCTTAGCTGACTGAGCCACCCAGGTGCCCCTCATTCCATCATTATTATTAGCAATGAAAGTTGTCCTTGTCCTTATTAAAAATTATACCACGAATATACTTTTTTCCCCATCATTTTTTTCAAAAGATTTTATTTATTTATTTGACACAGAGAGAGACAGCAAGAGAGGGAACACAAGCAGGAGGAGCAGAAGAGGGAGAAGCAGGCTTCCCACCAAGCAGGGAGCCTGATGTGGGGGTTCAACCCCAGGACCCTGGGATCATGACCTGAGCAGAAGGCAGATGCTTAACCAACTGAGCCACCCAGGTGCCCCCTTTCCCATCATTTTAAAAAGAACTAATGTTATTATTGTTTGTAATATGAACTAAGAACTACGAAAAAGGTATATATTTTGTTTAATATAAAATAAATCCAAAAAATATCACTTATGTAGACTTCAATAACAATGATACCCATGAAGTTGTGTGATGAAATGGCTCTGCTATTCTCCGGAAGACAGTATAGGATAGTGGTTAAATGCACAGACAGGTAGCTAAATTGCCTGAATTAAAATCCTGAATTGTCCTGCTAGTTTTATGAGCACGGTGCTTCACTTTCCACCACAACAAAATGCCCTGTGGTTACCACTTTATTACTAATTATATGATATCCCACTCATTGTGTCTATAATACTTAGCATACATAGATGCTCAGTTATTTCTAGAAGTCATTAAAAGCAAAAACAAGTACATGTCTTTTTCATAAAGTAATTGGCAAAGAAAACTAACCTCAAGTATTTAGAAAAATAAACTTAAGATCTAGTTTGTGGTCTTGCTATTTAGACCTTGAGCTGTTTTTACGAGACTCTAGGAAGATAAATGTTAAAGAACATTGGCATGTAAAATGCTCTGGAGAAAGGAAATAAAACAGTATTTTTCTTCTGCTATATGATTATTCAAACTATGTGTTTTCCTTTGCTTCAACTTCTCTGTTTTATCATTTACCTTTAGGCAAACTTACCGGAAATATAAAATCAGTGAAGAGGAGGTAGAAAGTGAAATCTAAGAATCTAAGACTCTCACAGGAGAAATTCCCACAAAATTTAAAACTGTTTCAATTAAGAGTTAAAAGAAGAGTGACGGGGGCACCTGGGTGGCTCAGTGGGTTAAGCCTCTGCCTTCGGCTCGGGTCATGATCCCAGGGTCCTGGTATCAAGCCCCGCATCAGGCTCTCTGCTCATCAGGGAGGCTGCTTCCTCCTCTCTCTCTGTGATCTCTGTCTGTCAAATAAATAAATTAAAAAAAAAAAAAAAGAAGAAGAAGAGTGATGGATTTTTATGAAGGGAAGCTGCCTCCATTATTAAAAATAAATCACCACAATCAAACTCTAAATATATTAGCTAGAAATCTAGAATTTATTTCAATATTTAAGGAAACAGAGGGCTTAATGAAATCTCATATGACAAAACTTTAGTGTTTTCTTAAACACTCCTTCTAACAAAGGTTCAAGCATGATGGGCTTATCCTCAACAATATTAATAGCACCTAACATTTGCCATTTATTATACTGACTCCTTTATTACCAACAACTCTATGTTCTAGATACCATTACTGCTTCATAATACAAATGAGGAAGCAGACACAAAGATGAGTGACCAGGGTTAAATGACTGTGTTGGGATTTGAAACCAGGCATTCTGGCTTTGAAATCTGTGTTCTTAAGTACTGCACTGCTCTGCCCCTCAGAATCCCTACTTGAACTTCCTACTCTCACCACCATCTGCTTTCCTTCCAACCTATCTGCTCTGCCACTCTGCCTACTCTTTGGCCTCCTGTCTGCCTCACTAAGACCTCCACCAGCCTGATTCTTCCATTGTTTTTCCTACTCACCACATAAATTAATTTGCTTCTTTATTCAGCTTAGCTTCTAAGGTCTATCAGAATCACCTCATATTAAACCCTCTATTTCCTCCCCTCATTTTCTTTGTTACCCTCATCTAACTAAACTACAGTTCAAATTACACCCAATTATCTGTCTCCTCTCTGCATAGGCTGAGCAGCTGAGCATTGCAGAGATAAGTTCAAAACTGCTTACTTATTTTTTTGTTTAGATTTATGATCATAGTGGTACCTGGGTGGCTTAGTTGGTTAAGCATCTGCCTTCAACTCAGGTCATAACCTCAGGGTTCTGGGGTTGAACCCCACATTGGTCTCCATACTCAGTGGGCAATCTGCTTCTCCCTCTCTTTCTGTCCTTCCTCCCTGCTTGTGCTCTCTCTCTCTCTCAAATAAATAAAATCTTTGAAAAAATTCATGATCATAAGCTTTAAGTGCACACCTTACTGAGTCACAAAATCCTTCCACACCTCCCCAGGATGCTCACTTTTCCACTCTCAAAAGGCTCATTGCTATTTACTTATAAAGACGTTCGCTGTTTCTAATAGCAAAAGATTGGGAAAGAATCTAAATACCCAAAAGTGTTGAATTAATTGAATAATGTACATCAGCACATTGGAACACCTTTATTAACAACAGAATACTTAAAAGAATAGGGGATACTTGATGGAAAGAGAAAACTGTCATTTTTACACAAGGAAGGCAGGTTGCAAAAAATCTTTGAACCATTCAATTAGGTAAAACACAGAAAGAGAAAAGAAAATTTTCTCTGGATGGTTGGATTAGAAATAATTCTTTTATTCTTATTTTTATTATCTATATATCTTCTCTATTAAGGATGTGGTACCTTATAGTAAAGTTGTCTTTAAGAAGGCAATGATACTATGCCATTTTCTTCTACTCTCTCCTCCCAAACACATTACTCCCCACTCCTCCTCCATCTTCATTCATGACCTAAATTTGTATTTCATTGAAAGATACATCAGAACTTTTTATTTTGCTCTCCTTCTACCTACCATCCTACCTGCATTTCTGCATATTTTCTCTGCTAGCTCTTGGGTTCCTGTAAAATATGAAGACCTTGCTCATCTAACAAGGCAACCTCATGACTGACGCTATGCTTCTTTTACTTTGTCACTTCACAAAGATTTGAAATTGATTAAACTTCCTGTCAACGAATAAGCGTTCTCTCTTCTCTCTGTTGAATTACCCACTTTCCCCTTTTCTACAAAAGGATATAACATAGGCTGCGGGGTGGGCTCTGGGTAGAATCTGCCTTTACTGAGCATTGCTTCCCTTATTTCTGGCTGTGTAGACCAACTGGCTGAACTAATAGCTTTGTAGAGCCTTTCCCGAATTTCTCTTTCAGTTTCACCATCTATAAAATGGATTAGTAATAGTATGTACATCCTAGGATGTTAGGACATAATTAGGATGACATTAATTAATTCCTGTGAAATTCTCAGAATAGTGCCCAGGGCAAAGAAAATAGTTAATAAATGTCACTTATCTCTTCCCTCTTCCATCCTCCTCTTTCTCCTCCACCTTATCATTTCTTTACCAATATGTTTTTGAACCTCTTTTTGAGGGGAAAATTCTCTCAGACCATTTCTCTCTTCTTCATTTTTTTCATTCCTCATTCACAGCAAAACTTTTTGAAAACTTTTCCCATAGGTTCTCCACTTCACCTCTTTGATTAGGTCGGTTCACCATAGTCACCAATCACAGCGACTCTCCCCCGGCCCTGCCCAGTATCACCAAGGACACATTGGCAAGTAGTAGTCACCACTCTTTTTCACTTTTACTTTTCAGCAGCATCTGACCCTGTTTACCACTTCTTCCTCATTTTTTTTTTAAATTTTATTTATTTATTTGAAAGAGGGAGAAAGAGCACAAGTAGGCAGAGCAGAAGGCAGAGAGAGAGGAGGAAGCAGGCTCCCTGCTGACCAGAGAGCCCAATGCAGTGCTAGATCCCAGGACCCTGAGATCATGACCTGAGCCGAAGGCAGAGGCTTAACCCACTGAGCCACCCAGGCGCCCCCACTTCCTCCTTCTGAGAGCATTTTCTTCTCTTGGTTTCAGGAACATTGTGTTCTCCTGATTTTCCTGCTACCTTACTGTCCTTCCTGGCTATTCTCTGATGTTCTTCATGGCATTATCTCTGTGTTACCATACTCCAGGGCCCTACACCCAGGCTACTTTTCGGTCTACATACTCTCCTGTCTTAGAAGGCAGAGATAATGTAAATGACAAATTATATAAAATAAAATTTATGTTTATATGACTTCACTTTGCCACAAGATAAAAATATATAAGTAAAAAAAATTAAAAATATATATAAATAAATCTTTATGAAAAGGGCAGTCTTCCAAGTTTTAAAAGCAGTTGTAGAATGTTTTATTTTGTTCATGACCCATTGAAGTGAACAACACTGTCTTTATAAAAGAAGAGGAACACACACCTCACACCACACAAAATGAATACACACATATACATGAACTCATGCTCCTCCCCTCCCAGTCCTCAACCCTAGCAAGCAAATGGAACCAACCAATGATAACCACAGTAGGCAAAAAAACAATCTTTCCTATAAAAATGTACCAAATAGAGAAATTCCATCATTTATTTATTTTTCAAAAAGATCTTACAAATGAAAGGGATGAACGATGGGTCGATATGGTCATAGTATAACATACTTATATAAATATAATTAATCTAGGGAGGCAAAAAAGAAAAAAGGTGCTACTCACCTTATGTGTAATTTCAAAATGTCCCCTGGATTGCTAGCATGCCCACTGCAAAACTGCAAAGAGCCTATATGAAAACACCTTTCTTTAACCATACCATCCTTGCTCTCCAAAAGTTGGATCACCAGAAGGGCCAGGGGAAATCTTTGTCTTCCTGGAGAAAGAGTTTTTTGGACATGGAAACTATTGCTTTCCTGCTCTCCTCAGGATGAGAAAGAATGGCAGTTGACTTCTTTCCCCTTCTAAGAAATTAGAGCTCTCTTACCTGTGCTAAATGAGAAATTCAGGGCCAGCTTCAGTCAGAAAATTGTGGGGTCACAGAACTGGTGGGCACTTTGGATGCTGCTGGAATGTAGAGACATTAGCAGAGATTTTATTTAAATTAAGAGAAGCAGTGTGTGAGAATAACCTGCATTTCTGTCACTTAGACTTTGCAAAGACAACAGATCTCCAGTGACTGGAGATATATATTATATATCAGTGTATATATACTGATATATTGTATATAGATATAGATATAGATATATATATATATCAGTATAAGTGGTCAGAGTTATGCCATCTTGAAATATCCTTAGAAGGCTGCTTATTAGGACATGAGGAGCCTAGAGAAAGAGACAATGGAATGGAGGTGGAGAGATGAAGGACACACTGTTGTAAGTGTGGGTTAGAGCTATGCTTGGGCAAGAGATTGTACTTCCTTCCCATCCCGCCATGTGGTGCCCAAGGAACATCAAGTGCCTCTCACAGCAGAGCCAGGCATTTGAACACCAGAAGCACAGAGGAACAAGGGTGGTCAGAATATATTTGTTTTTGGGTTTTTTGCAGCCATAATTTATTTATTTATTTTTAAAAGATTTTATTTATTATTTGACAGACAGATCACAAGCAGGCAGAGAGGCAGGCAGAGAGAGGAAGGAGAAAGGGGGCTCCCTGCTGAGCAGAGAGCTCGATGTGGGGCTCGATCCCAGGACCCTGAGATCATGACCCAAGCCAAAGGCAGAGGCTTTAACCCACTGAGCCACCCAGGCACCCCTGCAGCCATAATTCAAGAGGTAGGCCACAAACAACAACAATGATTTACTGGAAATTGTATTGGTAATCTCCTACATCTCCTATCCCCTTGATAGAAGCAGGGGCAGGCTCAAGAGATGTGGATAATAGGGATAAAGAGAAGTTTCCCTCATGTCCACTCTCAAGGTCTCAGCTTACTGTAGGCATTCACAAAAGCTCTGCCTGTGATCCTATAACAGGGTGTTGACCTGGATACTGGCTGAGCATAAAAACAACTTAATGTGATGGAAGATATACCTGAAATGAGATCACTTTATTCCAAATAAGACTCAAATTATTTGGGTAGAACTGAACTCATTTGCAAGCATGTTCACTAGGCACCTGAAGTTAACTCTATAAACACCACTTTCAGAGAGGTGGGCATTGAAATGTAGACAATAAACCACTGGATACCAAATGAGTAAAATATATTTCAGTCAAGTATACCTTAGTGTTGTGTTTGCTCATTACACAAATAATTTCAGTCTTAAGCAAACTAATTTCAAGTCCTGTGGATTTCCAGTGCAGATATTCTGAAAGCATTTGGACAAAAATAAGCCAGTGGCTAGAAAGAGAGCTAGATATACAGAGTCAGACTGAACTGAACTTTGTCTGTCTGTCTCTCCCTTCTCTCTGTGTGTGCACATAGGTGCAAAAAGCAGAGAACCAAGGGTCAAAACTTGGTACACAGTGAGTCAAATAAATATTGGGGGCATTGGGGTTCCTGTCAGACCAGATTCTATCCATAACCCTTACCCTGTTCCACACAAACAGACATGTTTTCATACATCTAATTCCAAGACAGCTTTAAGAATTAATGTGGAATATGCTTCTTTAGGCTTGTATTCATAAAATCCTATGGGATATAAACGTTTTTAATAAAGCAAAAACTATACCTTGATCCAATACATAACATAAAATGCATTTTAAAATTTCACTTCAGTGCTTCATTTTCCAGGAATTCAAATCTATGAAAAAGGACTGAATTTTCACATTGGGGAGGGTATGTGCTGGGGTGAGTGCTGTGAAGTGTGTAAACCTGGCGATTCACAGACCTGTACCCCTGGGGATAAAAATATATTATATGTTTATAAAAAATAAAATTTAAAAAAAAAAAGGACTGAATTTTCAAGTAGCTGTGTTCTAATCCCAAATGCGGGAAGCAGTAGAACTTACTCCTCCTTATTTAAAAGTAGAGGCACCACCATTATATTCCTTTTTCCAGACTTTTCCAGATTCCACAACTTTGCAAATGGAAGGGCTCTTATATTTTCTAAGGATAGTTCCTGCGGGTTTCAGAGCTGTATAATTTTCTGGTTCTAGATTTCTGATTTAGTGGGTTAGAAGTCAAACCTGGGAATAGATACTTTTCAGAAAGCCACCCAGGGGGACCAAAAATTAAAATAATTGACCTACTTAAATATTAGGTTGAACTATATAAAAATTGCCACTTAGGTTAAAAAAAAAAAGCTATCAAGGATTGACACTTTCATATGGTTCATTATGATGAACACACGAAAATGCCAGTTCTTGGCTCTCTACTGGGAGGCCAATCCTCAGAAATGCCAATTCAGTAGGTACAGAATGGTAAGCGAAAGTCTGCATTTTAAGAAGTTTCCCAGATGTTTGATAAACCCTTCTGTTTGGGGACCACTGAATTGTGTCACTGTTTTGGCTCCAGGTCGATTTCCCATTATTAATGTGTAGTTACTCATTAGGTCATATGCCTATAAAGAATTTTTAGAAAACCAAATTAAAACAAAAGAAAACTTTTCCAAAGGGATCTATTATCATCTCCCCTTTTCTGTCTAACAGGAAGCTGCATTTCATTACCCCTGCTCCTGTCAACTTATTCAATGGAAAGCAAAGATTTCTTCCTGACATTTTTTTGGGGAGAAAGTTGAAGCAAGTGAAAGCTGTATATAGAAAGCTAATATAGCCTTCTCTTCTTGCATCACCAAAATAAAGGAGAGAATCTGTCTGCAAACCATGAGAAACTCAGAATTAGTGTCCACATTTCCACCAGCCAGAGACCTAACTTAATGGAGGAGTTGTGTTCCTGTGATGACGTGTCAGTCTTCTCAGCAAGACTCATATGCGACTTTTTTTTTTTTTGGACTTGATATGATTGAACCTGTCATTTTTGGGATGTGCAGAAAGAAACACATATTGAATTAATTATTCAGAAGGGAAAGAATGAGAAGACAGAGAGCATATATTATTGCTGTGCATTTTAATTAAGTGTATCTGAAAAAGTATACACTGAAGAAATAAAAGAATAATTGTTTTGGGTCTTTTATCCCCAAACCATTGACTAATGGTGTCTTAAAGGACCTTCTAGGGTAAAGCTGATGATAAATAATATTTATTAGATGTCTGCTACATCAGCTAATATTCCAGGTATGTTTAATTTTTCTGAACCCTTGACAAGTGAGGTATATTATTTCATTTCTGCAGATGGAGAATCTGAAATTCAGAGGTGTTAAATAACATGTCCAAATTGCATAGTGATAAATGACAGAGCTGAAGTATGAACTGATTAAGTGGTGATTCAGTCAATGCTTGAACACTGTCAACTTAGAACCATATAATTCCTGGTTACTCTGGCAATTAAAAAGGAACATGATTTGTATTATATTCTTGATAAGCAAAGTTGGAAATTCAGAATGAATATTTAGGCTTTTTCTGATTGCTTCTTCATAGCAAAATTATATCCTCAGTTAATGCTACAAGAATCTGAGAATGCATTAGATAAATTTGACTTTAAATATGCCATTTCAGATCACAGGTAACAAATTTTCTTAAAGGTTACATTTCTGTGGCAGAGATTGCTGGCTGTTCACCAAAATCCGTTCTCCTCTTCTTTCAGGACCCACAGTCAGTCTACACTTCTAACTACACTTGAATTTAAGTATGACTGAAATCCTAGCCAACAGAATGTTAGGAGATAAAGCATGTCTTCCCGGGCAAAGGTTTTTTTAAAAATCCCACCATGCCCTCTTTCCTCTGTTGCCAGTAAGTGAGTGATGATGAAGTCCTAGGGGATGGTTGAGCCACAAGATGAAAGGAGTCCGGATCTCCAAATTCCTGACCAGGGATGCTTGATCTGAAGTCTCTCATGGGAAAGAAATGAACTTCTATTGCATTTGAACCACTGAACAAACTTGGGACAATATGCAGACCAACAACTTCCACTAACCAAATGTTGGATGATTTAGAATTAAAAAAACAAACAGTGCATTTGGATTTTGTGTTCCCCACCTACTGTCAGACCATGGTGGATAAATGGGCCTGTTTCTTCTGTGAAACAGAAATAACAATTTCCACTTCATAAAATTGTAAAGATTAAATTAAATCATAAATAAGACATTGCTTTATAATCACTAAGGAAATGTGAATCTTGAAGAATATAATTTTCAAGAGAATGCTTCATTCTCAGACTTTTTTGCAACAGCATTAATAAGATAATTTATATACCATATAGTTCATATATTTGAACTATACAATTCAATGAATTTTAATGAGTATGAAGAGTTTTACAAACATTATCATATTCTAGTTCTGGAATCTTTTCATCACCCTACAAAGAGATCTCATACTCATATACAGTCATTCCCCATTCCCATTCCCATTCCTAGAAAAATACTAATCTAGTTTGTCTGTCTGTCTGTCTGTCTCTCTCTCTATATATATATTTGCCCTTTACTGGACATTTTATATAAATGGAATAATATAATTTGTGTTCTTTTATGTCTAACTTCTTCCACTAAGTATGTTTTTGAGGCTTATTCATGTTTAGCATCCACACGTTCCTTTCTATTACCAAATAGTATTTCATTCTTTAGATATCCAATGTTGTTTATGCAGTTGATGAACACTTGGGTTGTTTCCAAGTTTTAGCTTTCTTAAATAATGTTGCTGCAAATATTCCCATACATTTATTTCTTGGGCCTACATTTTGCTGGGTCATATAGTAACTCTATACTTAAGATTTTAGGAAACTACTAAATTGTTTTCCAAAGTGGCAGCACTCTTTACGTTCTCACAGTAATGTATGAAGGTTCCAATGTTTCCATATTCTTACCAACTTTCATTACCCGGCTTTTTGATTAATAGCTATATTAGTTGGTGAGAAATGATGTCTTACTGTGGGTTTTTTTTTTTTTTTTATATTTTATCTATTTATTTGAGAGAGAGAGAGAATGATCGCATGAGCAGGGGGAAGGGCTAAGGGAGAGGGACAAGCAGACTCTGCGCTGAGTGGGGAGCAAGACACAGGGCTCCATTCCAGGACTCTGAGATCAAAACCTGACCCAGGTCAGACTCTTAACTGACTGAGCCACACAGGCACCTTTTATTGTGGTTTTGATTTACATTTCCTGCTTCATGATGGAGCATCTTTCCAAGTGCTTATTGGCCATTTGCGTATCTTCTTTGGAGAGATAGCTATTCAAAGATTTTGCCCATTTTTAAGTTGGGTTATTTGCCTTGTCAGAATTCATCTTTTTACATGTGGATAGCAAACAGTTCCAAAACCAGTCTCTGAAAGGCTATTTCTTTCCTGTTGAGTTTTCTTAATAACTTTGTTGAAAAGTAATTGACTACAATGCGAGGGCTTACTTCTGGGCTTACACTTCAATTCTACTGATCTTTAAGTCTATCCTTACACCAGAACACGCTGTCTTAATTATCGTAACTTTATAACAAGCTTCAAAATTTAGAATTATGAGTCTTTCCAATTTGATCCCCTTTTAAAATATTGTTTGGGCTATTCTGGGTTCCTTAATTTCCATCTGAATTTTAGCTTTAGCTGTTCAATTTCTATTGAAAAGAAAGCTGGGGTTTTGATAATTGTGTTTAACCTATAGACCAATTTGGTGAGGAATGCTACGTTAAAAAAATTCAGTGTTTCAATCCACAGTCATAGGAGATCTTTCCATTTATTTAGCTCTTCTTTAATTTCTTTTGATGTTTTATAATTTTCAATGAGCATGACTTGCATTTCTTTTATTCAATTTTCCCTAAGTGTTTTGATCTTCTGGATGCCATTGTAAATGGAATTGTTATCCTAATTTATTTTTAGATCTTCATTGCTAGTGAATGTCCTTTTCTTTCGATCTACGTTGTCATGCTTCAGATGCTCCCTACTGGTTCTTACTCTTTCCCTCTCCTTCTCTCTCAAATTGAACTCCATGCATGCCATTTGTTAACACAGTGAGTGCAAAGCCTTTTTCCCAACGGCCTGAATTTCTGATTATGACCACATTCCTATTTCAGCAAAGCAGAAGGCAAATTGTTTGCCTGACATGAGAAAGACAGTTAACTATATGTGAAATAATTACTTCTCAATGACGCTAAACAACTCCCAATGCAGTTTATACTGGCAATCATACATGCTAAAAAGGGACTTGACACATGGCTAAGGGACCAGAGACATCAAAATTCCCCAGTTTTTCATTAATACACATGGGTTTGAAAAAAGTAAAAATTATTTAGAGGAAGGGGGAAGTGCCCTGTTCTGGATGCCTCGAGATTTTGCTAAGTGAAATAAGTCAAGCAGAGAGAGTCAAATGGTTTCACTTGCTTGTGGAGCATAAGGAATAACATGGAGGACATGGGGAGATGGAGAGGAAAAGTGAACTAGGGGAAATCGGAGGGGGAGACAAACCATGAGAGACTATAGACTCTGAGAAACAAACTGAGGGTTTGGGGTGTTAGTTGAGCCTGGTGGTGGGTGTGAAGGAGGGCACGTATTGCATAGAGCACTGGGTGTGGTGCACAAACAATGAATCTTGGACCACTGAAAAAATAAAATTAAATTAAAAAAATAAAAAATAAATAAAAAGAGCACATTCTTGATGCTAGAGGCAGGTGGATGATGATGGGAATGTTATTTGGGAAAACTTCCTCCTCTTGTTTCATTCCTGTGAATGGACCTGTAGTGTTGCAACTCTGGGTTTCTCCTCCCCTCTTTCCTTATCCTACCTTGGGAGAGAGCAAATGACTTGTCATAAAGTTAAATTTGGGAAGAGTAATTGGGCCCTCTTTCTTCAGCTGCACTCTTCTTCCTCTTGAAAGTGCTTTGGCTACAGAGAGCACAAATCCTCCCCCAGGCCTTATGTTTGCTCAGGGGCAGCCTCACTTGGAAGCTGCTGGGGCTGTGGGGGATGCAAATCAGCTGAATTCCACAGTTCAAGTCAAAAGCCAGTAAGAAAGGGAATATTTTGCCCTCTATATTTATTCTTTGTTTCATTTCAAACCCTTTTAATAATCCATGGATAAGAAATTCTGTTTTTTGGCAGTCCCCTCAGAAATTCCAGCAATAATAACAATAATGACAATAACAGCAACTAATATTTATCAAATATTTCTTATATGTTTAAAATGTGCAGGTTAATGAAATATTTGTAATGTTTCTATTTCATAAGGATTACTATGCTCCATTGTGCACGTGGGGAAACATTTCTGAAGCATTGAGAGGTTAAGCAACTTGTTCAGGGTAGCAGAGCTAGTAATTAATTACCAGAGCCAGGATACAAACCAAAGCACTTTAGCTCAGCACCTGCACCCTTAACCACTCCTTATACTCCTAAATGTGCAATTCTCGAGTTTGCCAATAAGGAAACTGCAACACAGAGAAGTTAAGTAATTTGCCCAAATGCTGGAGCTAATAATGAAACAAACAGCTCCCACTCAACCTCTGAGTTCTGGTAGGTTTAGATCTTGAGGTTCTGAGTCCCAGAATAGCCAGTGGGGGAGGCAAACTCCCGGAGGCTCATAAAATGATGACGCAGAGAAAGAAGCGAAGGCTCACAGATATTCTGTGTAGGTTTACCCAAAGGAAGGTTACCAAGTGAGGATCCTCACCAAGGCTCTGAGGCACCGATCTTATTTCTGTGGTCTCAACACTACGTACTTTCACATTCTTAAAGTGTGTCCTCTGTGAGGAAAGACCAGTTTAAATGGGGTTTTGTTTTTACCTTTGCGGCTAACAAGGATGAGATAACATTGGGAAATGATTTATTTTTAGGTGTATGTTTGGACTCTATGTTTCTGACCTTGAGACAGAATAACCAGACAACTGCCTGGTTGCATTTAAGGATGGTCCAAGGTAAGAGGTGCACTGGGGTCCCTGGCAGACATGTACACCCAAGCCCAAAGAGGTTCAGAAAGACAGTGCTTGCTAACGGGCCCTGCTTATTACTGAAAAGTAGCCAGGTGCTCTTATACTTTAACTATTTGTGTCCCTTGGCAGAGCCAAAGAGACCTTCTCTACTTTGGAAATCATCCAGAAATTGAAATTGTCAAAGCAAAAAAGATGACAAGGAAGGCATTACTCAGAGTGAATTTTCTCCTTTTAAAATGTGTATGTGTTGGGTGTGTGAAAATACATGATGGCAAACGTGCAATTCTAAATGAAGTACAATGCTAAGAAAATTCTATGGAATGGCTGCTGTAGGATTAGATCAAAGACCTACAGCAATTTTTGAGGAAGCGAATGTTATTTTTGTTTCCAGACTTATATCTGTTGTTTGACAGATGCTGTGAAATGCTTCTTTTATACATAGAAACCAGGAGAGTAGGTATTGCATGGAGCACTGGGTATTATACGCAAACAATGAAACATGGAACCCTACATAAAAACTAATGAAGTATTGTATCGTGACTAACATAACAATAAAAAAAATAAATAAAATGATTGAGTGGGGAAAAAAAACGTTTCTACATTATCCATTCCTTTCAGTCACGACATTCTATGGCTTGTCCTTTCTTCCTCTGTAGCAGTAAGTTTCTGATTAGCATGCCCCCTCCCAAATCATTTTGAAGAATACAGCTAAGTCAAAGAAACATTTCATTTTTGGAAAAAATCTGACTTGGCACTCAGATCAGCAGGGACTACTCAAGTTTCATTAAGATAATGAAAGAACAGTATTTTTTCCTGAAATTAAATTTTAGAAATACCTTTTGTGACGTTGCTGTGTTCTTCATCCTGCCTTATGGTTATACAATCCTTATTTTCAAGTAACTCAATGTGCTTTGCAAATATTTCATTACTCCTCCCAGGGTTTTGGTATTGAATTATAAATGGTGTTCCTTGGAAAAATTTTTAATTATAAGAATAGTTTCTTTCTACAGATCAACTACATTATATTACATTTTCATTTTCTTGTTTAGAAGGAGTCCTTCACAGCCCCAGTGTCGTTTCAACCTCTGGGCTAAATCGACCATCAAACAATTCACTAGCATGGAAATGAGCTCATGTCACCCAGATGTACACTCCTCCATATTAAGTCACTTTGTGGCTGGCTGTTTTCTTCTTTAAATTATGAAATCCTGTGGGAAAAGATGATATTTTGTGTGTCCTATTTTGGATGTGTGGGGAGTAGTTGGGGGAGAATCACCTGGTAGATTAGAAGGGGCTGCACATAGTAGATGTAAACTTCTGCTGTTTTATGGAATTTTAAATTTAATTTTGTAAATTAAACTTTACTTAAACAGCAATTGGCCAAATTTAGAACAAAAGTAAGCTTTTGTTAAGTTATAGTAATTATTGTAGTAATATGTGATTATTGTATGTAGTATTTTACTAAGTATGATATATATGTAACAATGCATAGCAGATAAATTGTTCTCCCTCAAAAAGTTTTTAATATACTTGAAAGAACAAACTCTGAATGCAAAGTGACACAGAAATAATGGATAAAATTGTGTACTAACAAATGAAAAGTTTAGATCCAATTACATGTATGTTTTAACATGTGGAAAATATTTTAGACACACACACACATACACATACACAGATGCACAGACACAAAGACACACATACACATACACACTGAAGAGCCTAAATGATGTAGAAGTGGTTCAGAAGACTTCCCTGTAAAGATCTTCGATTGGTGGGACTGACTGCATGTGGAAAATATAAAGCCTTTTTATTTATTCACTTATTTGACTCATGAGCATCTACTCTGTATTAGCTTTGTCCTAAACGATAGGTAAAGAATATTAAAGAAAACAAAGTCCCTGCCCTGAATTGTGGTGTGTTACTAAAGATAGACATGCACACAAGAAATTATGATATGTTATTATGAGTGCTGTTCTGAGACTAAATAAAAGGTCACAGGCCAGCATGCTCAGCAGGCACTATGGAGAGATCCTGTGGTCTGTGGTGGTTAAGACTGGCTTGTGGCGCTTTTGAGGAGTAGGGGCTGGGAGGTAAATTAGATACAGAGAGACTAAGTAGGAGGTCATTGCTGCTACGCAGGCAGCTGATGAATGAAGATGGTCTGATGTTAGGCAGTCACAATAAAACTAAAAATTGCACAGATCCACCAGAGACAAAGAAATAGCTATTGACTCTGACTGTGGTACCATGAAAATATCAATAACCAAAGTAAAGCTCTGCTCTTCCTTACCATAGATCCCAGAGGGTGGACTCATAACCTTGAAGATCCTTTCTGAGAGCTTCTGAAAGATATAAGAAGAAATTATTCCTTCTTTAAATACAAACAATCTGGTTCTATTATGTGCAGGCATTCTTTGTTTCTGGTAATAAAAATGTCACATCAGACACAACTCTAGACCTCCATAGATCTTTTGAGGGAGGAAGCACTATAAAAAGAAATATCTCACATAAAATAATTAGCCTGTCAAAATTATGTTAAGGAAAAATCACTACAGGAACACAGAGTTGGAAATAATGAAGGCTGATAGGGAAGAGGCTTGGGGATGGATGTACAGCTACAAAGAGGTCTACATTGGTATTGGTACATAACAGGTCATTTGAAAGAAATGTACCCAAACATTAGGCAGAGGTGAGCAGGAGTCTTGGTGGATGGGTGCTAAGAACAACTTTCCAGAATTCCTGTGAATTCCAGAGTGTAGTTCTGAAGTGATAATTAGATACTTCTCAATCTCCTTTACCATTCATAGCTTATTATTTACTATACATATTTGGGTCCACTGAAACCAGCATTAGGTTTTGTTGTTTTTTTTTTTTTTTTAAAGATTTTATTTATTTATTTGACAGACAGAGATCACAAGTAGGCAGAGAGGCAGGCAGAGAGAGGGGGCGGGGGAAGCAGGCTCCCTGCCAAGCAGAGAGCCCGACACGGGGCTCGATCCCAGAACCCTGGGATCATGACCTGAGCCGAAGGCAGAGGCTTCAACCCACTGAGCCACCCAGCTGCCCCCAGCATTAGGTTTTATACCAACATCAGGATTGTAGTTTACTTAAAATTTTTTTTTTGTTACTCGTGTTTCAGTTTAGGTATAAAATGTATACAACGAGGTGCATATAGGGCACAGATAATTAGTGTCCTGCTTAATGATGTTTGACATACATATACACCCTTAACACAGTCACTCCCATTCAGACAGAGAAAAATCTCCATCACCAAGAAGGTTGTTTGCATCAATACCACCAGCCCAACCTCACAGGAGGAGGCTTATGACCATATATTAGCTTTGCCAATGTTTGAACTCCTGAGAAATGGAACCAGAGAAGTAGTATTTACTCTCTTGTGCCTGGTTTATTTCACTCAACATAATACTTGTGGGATTCATCCATGGTTTTATGTGTATTTCTTGTATTTTAGTATTCCATTATTGGAATCTTGCATGATTTTATTTATGCACTCTCCTGTTGGCCATTTAGGGTATTTTTTTTTTAAATAAGGTTGCTATAAACACCTAAACATTTCTCCTGGGCCATTGGCTTTTAAATACTGTGGCATAGGTATTGTGGTATTTTATATGTACTAATGGGTGTCAGGCAGTCTGTATGTTAGGGGCTGTCAATTGCTGTAATCAGAGATTCACATCTCTGGCATTATCTCCGATCCTTTAATCAGAACGGCTTCATTTTAGAATCACCTACTTCTGAAGTACACGTACTACATTACTTAAGGCGTTGAACAATTAAATTTTGATACAGAGAGTCACTGCGGAAATTAGTGGTTTTTGCCAGTTTGTATAATGAATGTTAGAAATGGGGTCCCATTGTTGAAATCAGTGAAAATAAGGATAAGATTAGCTCAAACACTTTAGACATAGTCTCCACATTAATGAGCAGGATATATGCATTTAGCACACCCTGTGGCCTATGTGCTTGAGAGGGGTGCTGAAGACCTTTATTCTGAGAGTCTTTTCTAGATTTGGTTGGCTGATGATAATTATAAGCCACTTCTAAGTGTATAGAATTTTGCATCTAGAATATAATTATATTTGCCTCAAGTCGACTGTCATGCAAGATCAGGTCAGTGCCTAAAAAAGAGAGAGAGACAGAGACAGACAGATGGGCATCTATCAAACTGACAGAACAGGTTATGTAAATTATTTTCTTCCTTCTTCTAAAGAATATTTATTCCATAAATGTTGGTATGTGATAAAATTTGCTCTGAGATTTTTTTGTGGGAAATAACAATGTCACTTTCCTCTAATTTTCCATAACCCTGATTCACCAAAATCTCCTTAAAATTGTGCATGACCAATTTATTTTAGGTAGTAAAGTAGGTACAGTATTGGCTTCGATTCTCCAGTCTTCCAGGGATAGGAAGATACAGGGCAGAGTGGAGTTTCACTAGTCTGATCTTTTCTCCTTAATTGTGGGTTCTCCGAGCATTTGATTTATCAGTTAGATACTGGAAGACACTTTATGAATACAAAGTCTTTAAAATTCCAGCCCCAGGGCACCTGGGTGGCTCAGTGGGTTAAG
Organism: Enhydra lutris kenyoni; assembly: GCF_002288905.1. Lineage (NCBI taxonomy): Eukaryota > Metazoa > Chordata > Mammalia > Carnivora > Mustelidae > Enhydra > Enhydra lutris. The sequence goes on from NW_019154168.1 coordinate 2,171,725, forward strand.
CCTCTGCCTTCAGCTCAGGTCATGATCCCAGAGTCCTGGGATCAAGCCCCCACATCCGGCTCTCTGCTCAGCGAGGAGCCTGCCTCCCCCTTGCACTCTCCCTGTCTCCCTGCCTACTTGTGATCTGTCAAGTAAATGAAATTTTTTAAAAATAAAAAAATAAATTAAAAAAATAATAAAATGCCAGCCCCATGAGAAGAATCACACCCCAGATAGCCCATTGGTCCAAGGGAAAGCAGTAAGGGGCAGAACCCTCTTAGTAATAATATCAACCTGAGGCAAAACTTCCCCGATGATTGGTAGATCTATGAGAGTAAATGACTGTAACTGAGTTTTGTTTAAAAAAATTTTTTTATTTATTAGAAAGAGAATAAGAGAGAGAGAGAGAGAAAGAGAGAGAGCACAAGCAGGGGGAGGAGCAGAGGGAGACAAAGGACGCAGAAGCCTTGAGTTCTTGTTGTCACTTTATGGAGTCAGCATTATTAAGGTACAATATTGTTGCAGTAAGTAAATTCACTCTTTTGAAGTGTAGTGTTTATGGATTTTGAAAATGTACACAGTCACATAATTACCATCACAATCAACACATAGAACAATTCTATCACCACAAAAAGCTCTTTCATCTTTCATATTTAAGCAATCACTTTCTTTCACTCTTGGACCCTGGCAATGATTGATTGGTTTTCCGTCCCTTGTGGTTTTGACTTTTCCAAACTGTCACTGCCATGAAAAATAAAACCAGTTAGAAATATTTACATGCACGTTCATGAGAAGACACACAATTTTATTTCTTTTGAGTAATATCTAGGAGCAGAATTACTAAGTTGTTTGTTAAGTGTATGTTTAACTCTATAAGAAAACTCCTAAACTGTTTCCAGAGTGATAGTACCATTTCACACTTCACCAAAAATGTATGAAAGTTCCCGTTATTCTACACCTTCAGCAATTTTTGGTACTTTTAGGTTTGGATTTTTGTTTTTGTTTTGGTTTGGTTGTTGTTTTGGTTTATTTAGCCATTATTATAGGTGTGAAGAGGTATGTCACTGTGGTTTTAGTTTGGATTTCTCTAATTAGTGATGTTGATCTTCTCTTCATGTATTTATTTGCCATCTATATGTAAAGTTATAAACTTCTTTGGTGAAATATTTATTAAAGTCTTTTGCCTATTTTTTAACTGGGGTATTTGTTTCCTTTTTCAGTTTTGTGAATTCTTTATATATTCCAAATACCAGTCCCTTATCAGATATATGTTTTACAAATATGGGCCAAAAGAAAAAATAGAAAGAAGTCACGTTGGAGGAAAAAGCCAACAATATGATTACTAACTGACAATTTACACCTCTGAATACACCGCATGTGGGAATCGTTAATTGGCTGTCCTCTTGGAGCCACCAGCAGCATGATGGAAGGGTCCATATTCCATCCTCTTCCTTACCTTTTATTCAACTTTAAAAACGTTAGCAGTGCAGAGCAGCATGACACACTTAACTGCAGATGATCACAAGGTTCAGTTTTTATGCATGTTAAATGACACTTAGCAACTGCTCTTTTGTCAGCTATTGCTTCAAAGAGATGGCTTTCTCCAACATCATTTTCTCCCCCTGTTGCTTAGCAACACTGCTTATTTCACTAGCAAGGTACCAACGATGGATAGTGACCTGAACAGAATATCATAATATCAACCTGAGGCAAAACTTCCCCTCAAACAACAGAGGACACAAAGCAGGGGACTTTGTTCTGGTTTCCTCATTTGGTTTCAAGGCTAGCACGTGGCCCTTACTCGTAATGATATTAACATACAAGTTAACCATTTTGTTTCACATTTGATAACACGTTTTGTTTGTATTGAGGCTGATTATTTTGCTCCAGCAGCTATGCCAGCATCTAAATTTCTTATGAAGAACCTCTTTGTGGCTTTCTTCAAGCTGATTTTCAAACAGGAAAATAATTTATTATTTAAAGTATGTTGAAATAGTTTGGCTTTATTTGAAAACTCATCTAATTGCAATCAAAATACTAGGAAAGAGTGTTTGTACTTTTGTGTTTGTACACTTGAAAAATTGAACATACTAACCTGAAATGATATGATATATTCAATAACATTTTGGAACGTGGTGCTATGCACTGCTGGTTACATACTCTGCAGCCATTCCTCCCACCCTCAGGATTTCTTTCTTGCTGACTTACCTCCCATCAGAGTAGTTAAAAATATTGAATAGTCACCTTGCTAGCTTCCATTGCAGTAGGACATCAGAATGTGACTCAGTCCTGGCCACTGGGATCTGAGGGAGAAGTATGACTCAGTCTCTGAGATATAAAATTTCTTCCTTAAAATAAATACAGGAGGAAAACTTCCTCTCCCCTTGGACATTGTTTCTCCATGACCTTCCAGAAAATACAGTAACCATTTTGCAGCTATAAAGTGATAAGCCTAAAGATTATCAATGAAAAAAAGTTTAAGTGACTCAAATAGAGTTCAGACACTTCATTCATCTGATAAGCCTGGGAAGCAACTGAAGAGAGGCTGACTCCTCAAATCAAGTGGGACTGTAGTTTTATGGGCTGAGAAGAAGAGGCATGGGTCCTGGTGGTTTGGGCCAGGTAGCTGTTTTCACTGGATTGATTGGAGACAATTTTTCTTCTTCTTCCTCCTCCTTCTCCCCCCTCCCCCCATCCTCCAGCCTTCCCTCTTCCTCCACGTCCTCCTCCTTCTTTTACTCCTCCTCCTCTTCCTGATTCTTCTTCTCCTTCTTTAATGCCTCTTGCTTGGGACCTTGGGTGAAATCCAAGAAGAGTGCTTTTGAGAGCTGTTTTTATAAGCTTTGTGGCTTCTCTATTAGTTAACCTTCAGGAGAGAGAGTGAAAGAACTAACTAACTAACTAACTAACTAAAACTAAATATATACATAAAGAGTGAAAGAAAGAGGGAGAAAAGCACTAGGTGACAAAACATGTGAGGGAAACTGAGTTTGCTCTATTATCTCTTCTACTTTGATCCTCTTACAAGATCAAGCCAATATATCAAAGATGGTGAATGAGTCCTGGTGACACTGTTAGGCGACACTGCCTAACAACTGGACCAATACTAGAGCCATAAAGAGCCTTAAAATGATGTACCTGATTAGCTTCATCAGGGATAATCTCTCAATCTGAAAATTAACTGATTTGGGATGCTAATTACATCTACAAAGTCCCTTCACAAAGCAACTAGATTCCTGTTTGATTGAATATATGGGAGAAGATGAGTGTATGTGAGAGGCTAGGAATCTTGAGGATGACCTTATAATTCTGTCTACCATATAAAGCATTAAAATCTTAGAGGAAATTTTAGTATACTATATAGCAACCTAGGTTTGTTGGAACACCTATAACCTAGGTGTTCGGGATATTTTTATTATAAATATTATGAAAGTTCTTAATCCTACAGCCAAGTTACAAGATTTTGCTAAATAGTCTTATACTCACTACTTAGACCTACAACTAACAATTGTTATATCAACATCTCTCATTTACATAAATGATAAAATATTTGTTCTGTCAATATCTATCTCTAGCTATCCCTTTATTCATCCATTAATTTATTTTATATTTTCGGTGCATTTAATGGAAATTTGAAGGCATCAACATATCCCCTAAATATTGCAGCATGTAAATTGTTAATTAGAATTCAATACTTGCTAGGGTTTTCTTTTGATATATAAAATTTGCATACAATGAAATACACAAGCCTTAATTGTACCATTTGTTAAGGATTTTTTTTCTAATTTCCCTCCCCCACATTTATGGAGGTATCATTACATATAAAATTTAGCCAGTTTAAGTGTATAGTTTGAGGAGTTTTGACAAATATATGAACTCATGTAAGCCTCACCACAACTAGGATATAGAATATTCCATCATCCTAAAAGTTTCCTCTTGTTCCTTTGCCCTCACCCTGACCCCAGGCAATCCCTCAAAAAATGTTTTAACCAAAATAACCAGTAATAGTTATATAACAAAGATAATAAAAGTCCATAAACCAACAATAGATTAAAAAATATTAACAACAAAGATTAAAAAGGAGGCCAATCAAATAGAAGACAAAATGGGCAGATATGAAATTTACAAGAAACATCTAATTAAATAGCCCAAAGATAGTCATCTTAGTAGTCAGGAAATTACCAGTCCAAACAAAAATATAAGGTTACTTTTTTATCTATCACAATGTAAGGGCATAAAATCAGTTGTATTTCTAATGTTGAGAAGGTGGGGGAAATGGTAAAATGTAAATCATTATAGACCTTTGATAAAATAATCAATCTGGTGATAGCCATTAAAATTAAATCTATGTGCTAAGATGGCCTTACATTTTGCTCAGTTTGACTGAAATTTAGACAGGTTTCTTCCTGTCTCTTGGCTCCTGACCTCCTTTTCACTGTGAGACCCTTACAGAATCCAGATGGCTTAATAACTGAGGTCCCTATTCTTTTAGAGCATTTACTTTAGAAAACTTATAACTGACCTGGTGATTCACATACCTGTACCCCTGGGGATAAAAATTATTATATGTTTATAAAAAATTAAAAAAAAATTTTTTTAAAAGTTAAAAAAAAAAAAGAAAACTTATAACTGTAAATCTGTCTCTGTCCCTTTGAGGTATAAATCTTTTCAAAGGTCTTTGGTCAGTTTAATAGCCCGGGACTATCTTTCTCAAGGATGTGGTAGCCATCCTTTTGAAATGTACTCATATAGGAAGACAGTACCCGTAGCCCCTAATCTCTGTGTGACTATAGGAGCCTAATTTCAATGAGTTCCATGCTTCAAGTTGTAAAGCTATCTCCTGTCATCAAGATATGAGGACTGTGTACTTTTCCTTTGGGTAAAACTAATGAGCAAACACAGATGGCTAGTGATTCCTGTAGTCCCATCCCAGCTCTTGAGCACTCCTTTTGTTTCAGCAAAACTGAGCTAACTTAGTTGTGTTCTTTCTCCCCTATTGCAATAGCCTTGAATAAAGTCTTCAGTGTCTGATTAACTTTGTCCAGTGCAGTTTTTGCTTTAACCCCACATGTACCCTTCAATCTGGCAATCCCACTGATGACGATCTGTTCCTTAAAAACCAAAGCATGGAATTTAGTTAACACTGGTTACCTTGGAATGAATGGAAGGGGATGATAGAAAATAATGAAAAAGCTATTTATAGAATCATGTCTCTGATGAAAGAGCATATATAATATTGCCCTCTTTATATAAACGTGTATATACACGCCTAAAGAGATGCTGAAAAGAATGTTAAAAAATAAATTAAATGAGCATGAAAATTAAAGAAAATAATGAAATACACCTTGACACCCTCCCATGGATTTAAATGATTATTCTCTGCTTCTGTTTTTAAAGTCTTGTTTACTATAATTTATTATAGGGATTTTTACACTGAATAATATTAATATACTTATGTGTCTATTTCTGTCGCTAGCATACAACACTCTTCTAAGAAGAGCATCATCATTTATTTAACTATTTCAAGCACTTAACACAATATATATAATCTGTTAAATGGTCAAAACATGATTGGATTTGGATGAAGTTGATACCAAAATAATTTTAGGAAGACATATGAGGACATGAGTGGAATAAGGAGATAAAATGAATCTTTAGAAAGGGGTAGAACTGAAGATTTTTTTTTTTAACATATCAAAGTTGCCTATGCTATAAGGCATAATAACAAATTTTAGTCAGTTTAACAAACTTCAAATTTGGATGTGTGTGCCCCACTGTTCATTGTCCAAGAGATCCAGCTGAATAAATTCAGGTCCCTACCTATTGGGAATTAATGTTCTCATGGGTATGCTAACATTGATGAAGTAGTATACAGCCTAATAAGTTCAACATTGGAAGTAGTTATGAGGATATTACAAGGTTAAAATGAAATATCTCATGTCAAGACACTCTACAAGATTTATAGGTTTCTATGTGTTTTAGGGTTTTCACAGTTCATTATAATCATTTGTATATATTTCTAATCTCTTCTCTTAAAATATAAACTGGACTAGCCAGTTACAGTGCTTTAGTTCTGTTTCCTTTTCAGTGCCTTGCAGTTTCTTGCTATAGTAGGCATTCCAAAATTCTCTGTTAACTGAAGGCACAGATGAATGCATAAATGAATTAATGAATGTCATTCATTCAGCAGTGGGTTTCAAACACTACTGTATTATCAGGTAAGCCTGCAGAGATTTTGATTTAGTTGATCTGGTAATAAGGACCAGGAAATCCATGTTTAGCACTTAGATTAATTCTGATGTATCTGGTGTGCAGACCATCCACTGAGAAATTCTACCAAAGACTAAAGTTTTTGTTCACTTCATTATCTTGTCTGATTTTGAAAAGCAAATATATTCAGGACTTAACACTTATGCCCGAACTCTTCCACTCTTTTTCTCCAATTGGGACATATCTACAATATATGCTGGTAAGCCCTATAAATCATGTGTAGTGGAGGGCACCTGGGTGGCTCAGTGGGTTAAAGCCTCTGCCTTCGGCTCAGGCCATGATCTCAGGGTCTTGGGATCGAGCCCCACATTGGGCTCTCTGCCCTGTGGGATGCCTGCTTCTTCCTCTCTCTCTGCTTGCCTTTCTGCCTACTTGTGATCTCTGTCTGTCAAAAAATAAAAAAATAAATAAAATCTTTAAAAAAAAATCATGTGTAGTGGGTATTCTGAACAATTAGAAAATAATTGATTCAATACCCTTCTAGATTTTCAAAGACCTCAAAGGCTCAAACCATATTATAATAAAGGTTCTGACACCACAGGTAAAAACCATTTTATGCTTTACTGAGAGGAATGTAGGCTTTGATAGTTTTAGCTTTACTACATTTTCTGGACTTCAGCTTTTCTGGTTCTTGGTAAATAAAGGCTATTTAACTTGGTTTTGCCATCTCACCATTTAATATTGTGATTTGAGCTGCTTTTTACTTATTTACTTCAGCTGTATACCATAAAGGAGAGCTGTCTGCCAGTTTCACACTGGGAGGCCTTTGAAGAAACAAGCTAATTTGAACTTTACTTTTATTTTTAAGTGTTTATTTAAATTTCAGATAGTTAACATACAATGCAAAATTAGTTTCAGGTGTTGAATTTAGTGATTCAACACTTCCATACAACACCAGGTGCTCATCACAACAAGTGCCCTCCTTAATCCCCATTATGAATTAACCTAACCCCTGGCCCACCTCCCTCCAGCAACCCTCATTTGTTCTCAATTTGTTCTCTCTATTTCTTAATTTGCATTCCCCCCCCATGTTTGTTTGTTTTGTTTCTTATATTATACACGTGAGGGAAATCATATCATGTTTGTCTTTCTCTAACTTATTTTGCTCAGCATTATACTCTCTAGATGCATGCACATTGTTGCAAATGATAAGAGCTCATTCTTTTTTTATGGCTGAGTAATATTCCATCTTCTTATGCATTCATTAGTCAATGGACATGTGGGCTCTTTCCATAATTTGGCCATTGTTGCTAATGCTGCTATTAACATTGGGGAGCATGTATCTCTCTGAATTAGTATTTTTGTATCCTTTGGGTAAATACTTAGTGTAATTGTTGGCTTGTGGTGTAGCTCTATTTTCAACTTTTTGAGGCACCTCCATACTGTTTTCCAGAGTGGCTATACCAGTTTGCATTCCCACCAACAGTGTAAGCATTCCCCTTTCTCTGAATCCTCACCAATATCTATTGTTTCCTGTGTTGTTAATTTTAACTATTCTGACAGGTATGTGGTGATATCTCATTGTAGTTTTGATTTGTATTTCCTTAATGAGACTGATGTTGAGCATTTTTTCATGTGTTTGTTGTCATCTGTACATCTTCTTTGGAGAAATGTTGATTCATGTCATGCCCATTTCTAACTGGATTGTTTTTTGAGTGTTGATTTTGGTAAGTTCTTAGTAGATCTTGGATATCAACATTTTATCAGATATATTATCTTCTCCCATTCTGTAGGATGCCTTTTAATTTTTGTTGATTGTTTCCTTCACTGTGAAGAAACTTTTTATTTTGATGAAGTCCCAATAGCTTATTTATGCTTCTCCCCCCACTGCCCACCCCATCCCCACCTCAGGAGATATATCTAGTAAGAAGTTGCTATGGCCCATGTCAAAGATGTTACTGCCTGTTCTCTTCTCTAGGATTTTTATGGTGTCAGGATTCACATTTAGGTTGTTAATCCATTTTGAATTTATTTTTGTGTATGATGTAAAAAAGTGGCCCAGTTTTATTCTTCTGCATGTTGCTGTCCAGTTTTCCCCACACCATTTATTGAAGAGACTGTCTTTTTCCCATTGAATATTCTTTCTTCCTTTGTCAAAGATTAGTTGACCATACAGTTTTGGGTTTACTTCTAGGTTTTCTCTTCTGTTCCATTGATCTATGTGTCTATTTTTGTGCCCGTACCATACTGTCTTGATAACCAGAGCTTCGTAATATAATTTGAAATCTGTAATTGTGATGCCTCCACCTTTGCTTTTCTTTTTCAAGGTTGCTTTGGCCATTCAAAGTCATTTATGATTCCATACAAATTTTAGGGTTGTTTTTTCTAGCTCTGCAAAAAATGCTGCTGGCATTTTGATAGAGATCACATTAAATGAGTAGATTGCTTTGGGTAATATAGACTTTTAAACAACAAGTGTTCTTCCAAGCCATTAGAATGGAATTTTTTTTTTCCATTTCTTTGTGTCATCTTCAATTTCCTTCATCAGCATTTTATAGTTTTCAGAGTATAAATCTTTTACATCTTTGGTTGGGTTTATTCCTAGGTATCTTACTGCTTCTGGTGCAACCATAAGTGGGATAAATTCCTTAATTTCTCTTTCTACTGCTTCCTTTTTGGTGTATAGAAATGAAACAGATTTCTGTACATTGACTTTGTATCCTGAGACTTCGCTAAATTTGTGTATCAGTTTTAGCAATTTTTTTTTTTTTGCAGTCTTTTGGATTTTCTATATAGAGTATTATGTTATCTGCAAATACTGAAAGTTTGACTTCTTCCTTGCCGATTTGGATGCGTTTTATTTCTTTGTGTTGTCTGATTGCTGTGGCTAGAACTTCCAGTACTGTGCTAAATAACAATGGTAGGAGCGGACATCCCTATCTTATTCCTGACCACAGGGAAAAGCTCTCAATTTTTCCCTATTGAGGTTGATATCAGCTGTGGGTTTTTCATACATGGTCTTTATCATGTTAAGGTATGTTCCCTCTAACCCTATGTACTTGAGTTGTTTTTTTTTTTTTCCATCATGAATGGATGTTGTACTTTGTCAAATGCTTTTTCAGCATCTATTGAAAGGATCATACGGTTCTTATCCTTTCTTTTATTAATGTGGTGTATTGTGTTAATTGATTTGCAAATATTGAAACACCCCCGCAGCCCAGGAATAAATCCCACTTGATCATGGTGAATAATTCTTTTAATGTACTGTTGGATTCAATTTGCTATTATCTTGTTGAGAATTTTTGCATCCAAGTTCATCAGGAATATTAGCCTGTGGTTCTTTTTAGTGTAGTCTTCATTTGGTTCTGGTATTGAGGTAATCCTGGCCTCATAGAATGAATTTGGAAGCTCTCCTTCCCTTTCTATTTTTTTGAATAGTTTGAGAAGAATAAGCATTAACAATTCTTTAAATGTTTGGCATACTCACCTGTGAAGCCATCTGGCCCTGGACATTTTTTTGTTGGGAGATTTTTCATGACTGATTCAATTTCTTTGCAAATTATCAGTCTGTTCAAGTTTTCTATTTCTTCCTATTTTGGTTTTGGTGGTTTATGAGTTTCTAAGAATTTATCTGTTTTTTCCAGGTTGTCTCATTTTTGACATATAATTGTTCATAATATTTTCTTATAATTGTTTGCATTTCTGTGTTTTTGGTTGTTACCTCTCCTCTCTCCTTTGTGATTTTATTTATTTGGATCCTTTCTCTTTTCTTTTTTAAAAATATTTTATTTTGGGCGCCTGGGTGGCTCAGTGGATTAAGCCGCTGCCTTCGGCTCAGGTCATGATCTCAGGATCCTGATCAGGATCCTGGGATCGAGTCCTGCATCAGGCTCTCTGCTCAGCGGGGAGCCTGCTTCCCTCTCTTTCTCTCTGCCTGCCTCTCTGTCTACTTGTGATCTCTCTCTGTCAAATAAATAAATAAAATCTTTTAAAAAATTTTTATTTTTATTTTTAAGTAATCTCCCCACTCAACATGGGGCTCGAACTCACAACACTGAGTTCAAGAGTCGTATGCTCCACTGACTGAGCCAAACCATCACCTCTTTTCTTTTTGATAAGTCTGGTTAGGGGTTTATCAATTTCTATTAATTTTTTCAAGGAACCAGCTCCTGGTTTCATTGATCTGTTCTTTTTTTTTTTTTTTTTTTTTCTTTTTTTTTTTTTCTTTTTAGTTTCTATATCATTTATTCCTTACCTAATTTTTGTATTTTCCTTTTCCTGCTGGCTTTAGGCTTTATTTGTTGTTCTTTTTCTAGCTCCTTCAGGTGTAAATTTAGGTTGTTTACTTGACATTTTTCTTGCTTCTTGAGGTAGGCCTGTATATATACTTTCCTATTACTACCACTTTTGTTGCATCCCAAAGGTCTTGCATGACTATGTCTTCATTTTCACTTGTTTCCATGTCTTTTCTAATTCTTTTTTGATTTCCTGGTTAACTGATTCACTGTTTAGCAGCATATTGTGTAACTTCCATGTATTTTTGGTCTTTTCCAATTTTTTCTTGTGGTTGACTTTAAGTTTCATAGCATTGTGGTCAGAAAAGTTGCATGGTATGATTTCAGTCTTTTTGTACTTGCTGAGGCCTAATTTGTGACCTAGTATGTGATCTATTCTAGAGAATGTCCCATGTGCACTTGAAAAGAATGTGTATTCTGATGCTTTAGGATGGAATGATCTGAATGTATCTGTTAAGTCTGTCTGATGCAGCATCTCACTCAAAGCCACTGTTTCCTTGTTGATTATCTGCTTAGATGATCTGTCCATTGATGTAAGTGGGGTGTTAGAGTCCCCTACTATTATTGTATTATTATCTATGAGTACCTCTATGTTTGTCATGAATTGTTATATATATTTGGGTGTTCCCAAGTTGGGGACATAAATATTCATGATTGTTAGATTTTCTTGTTGGATAGTTCCCTTTATTATGATATAGTGTCCTTCTTCATCTCTTGTTACAATCTTTGGTTTAAAATCCAGTTTGTTTGATACAAATGTTGCTACTTCAGCTTTCTTTTGATATCCATTTATGTGATACATGTTTCTCCATCCCCTCATTTCAATCTACAGGTGTTTTTAGGTCTGAAATGAGTCTCTTGTAGGTTGAACTTTACTTTTTATATCCTCCTAGAAACAGGTGAAAAAATCTAGAGTCCAAAATAAGATGATCTCATTAAAAATCTGGAATCTTAAAGACCCCATTATGTAAGTGAATATCAATAATGAATATTTCTCACCCATATCCCCACTCCTAAGAAACTGTTAGGTAAATCAACCCTCTTTTTCAAAAAAGAATTTTTAATTATTTTTTTAAATATTTTATTTATTTGCCAGAGAGAGATAGAGAGAGCAAATGAGTACACACAAGCAGGCAGAGAGGCAGGCAGAGGCAGCGGAGAGAAGCAGGTTCCCTGCCGAGCAAGGAGCCTGATGCAGGACTCGATCCCAGGACCCTAGGATCACGACCTGAGCCGAAGGCAGCAGCTTAACCCACTGAGCCACCCAGGCATCCCTTAATTTTTTTTTAAGATTTCATTTATTTATTTGACAAAGAGAGATCACAAGTAGGCAGAGAGGCAGGCAGAGAGAGAGGAGGAAGCAGGCTCCCTGCAGAGCAGAGAGCCCAATGTGGGGCTCCATCCCAGGACCCTGAGATCACGACCTGAGCCAAAGGCAGATGCTTAACCCACTGAGCGACCCAAGTGCCCAAGAATTTTTAATTTTTAAGTTAAAAAATTTTTTTTGATAGATCAACATTCTTGAACCTTACACTTAATGCTTAGCAGAGATGAAAGACTACTGTGAATCTAAAACCTAAATCAATCTTCACATGAATTTGCAACACAAATTCTCTTACTGATGTGATTCAAAATCCCAGGTTAAAAATTTGGAGTAAGCTGAAAGTTACTTTGACCGTGGTCTTGCTAGAAGAAAAATCAACTATTCTCTGAAGGAAGCAACCTTCATTTCAGGACATCAAAAATTTCCCATGGTCCAATATTAAGAGGCATATTGAGTCATTTTTGTTCACTTTGGATAAATTGAATGTGGTATGGCATTGAAGATCAACCTAATGAACATCATTTTTCTTCCACTTGAATAAATAATGGTGATTATATGTAATCTCAAATTCACTTTACATCATGACACCTGAAGTAACCATTAACTAAGTGAAAAAGAAAAAAAAAAGCTTCTCTAGAAGGAATATTACTAATAAAGGAAAAGATATCATGGACTTAACTCTAATGTAGTCACCATACATGTTAAATAAACCTTACATATTAAGGACTTGCCTTACTCAAATTAAAATATCTGCTGGAAAATAATGAAATATTTTGATGATCTATGTTGAATAACCAATGACACTCAGGTGCCATTTTATTGTTTAATAAAGACATTTTGTGTGTGGTTTGTTTTGCTTTGCCTCTAGCTATTGTTACTATTTACTTTTTAGAATAGTTTTCAAGCTTCTCCCCATGAGTATAATTGGCTCATTTTTGCATAAAAATATAATTTGGTGATGTTTTTAGTTTGTATTGCTTCACTCAAAATTCATCCAATTTATACTAAAAATCAGTAATTTGAATTTTTCCTTAAGAAATCAGTTTCTGTCTAATGGCACATGAGCAAGTATAATGTGTAATTTTGGAGGTCATGTCCTTTAAATGAGGTTACTTTCCTTCCCAGTCCGCTTCCTCCTTCACAACTTGGGAAACAGAATTGAGACATGATGGTGATACGTTAGTGTTCACTATGCAGACAAGGATGACAACTTAGGAAATGTTAAAGCTTTCCAGAGAAGAATCTGGGTCCCTAGATAACCTCATGCAGCAGAGCTTTCATACCTCCTTGGACCTCCTGTCAATTAAAATTTTATAGAAGAGAGAAAAAAACCTTTTAACCCTATTTAAGTCAACGCTATTATTTTCATTAAAATAGCAGAGCCAATATCCTAATATACAATTTGTCTATTTATGTTATTATTTTAACATTTTTATTTCTGTGAACCACTCTCAAGCCATTAATCTATTATCTCCATTGAAGATATAACACAATACTTAATTAAAAGAAAAAAATCAAATTTAACAAAATACTAGAGGAGGCAAGTGAGATAAAAATAGGTGCTTGTAGTTTTTTACAAGGATATACTCATATTCATTAAAAGACACTGTGAAGATTCCAACTGTACTGGCTTTATTGTGTGTGAATAATCCTTATTCATGAAAATCACGTATAGAGAGTTTCCATTAATTAATGCTTTCAAGAGATTTCAAGTTTGTGACATGTATGTGAACACAATATCTGTAATAATATTTTTTCCTTTGAAAACTGCCACTCTCTGCCAAACTCTTGACTGATAGTTAGGAACTAGCATAATTTGAGGACCACACTTTGAAAAACACTGGTCTATGATTTTTTTTTAAGTAGGCTCCACCCCCAACATAGAACCCAACATGGGGCTTGAACTCACAACCCTGAGATGAAGATCTGAGCTGAGATCAAGAGTCAGATGCCCAACTGACTGAGCTACCCAGGCACCCCTGGTCTATGATTTTTGTGTTAGGTTTCCATTTGTGGACTTCCACTGCGTAATTGATTTACTTTATTCATACCTGAATAATGTATGATTATCAAATGTTTGTGACAATTATGACATTTAAAAGCAAACAGAGCAAACACATATTGATAAAGGAAGGGAGGTACTGGACAATTTCTTTACAGTTTTCCATATTTACTGATGTTGTAAGATGACATCTGACAGCCATCTGGCAACCAAATATACAGTGCAGCTATTTACCTTCAGACAACAGAACTTAAAAATTTTGGATTTCAATGTCATTAGATAGGCTCACATTCTCTTGTTCTGCTATGTGCTTATCTACTCCCCAGATCCAGCTTGGATTCTCCATGATGTATATTACCACTCTGGCCCTTAAAGTCATAATTTGGGATCCCTGGTCTCTATTATGTGCATACATTATGTGTGAGTGTCAAAGTCTTGGATATACTAATGAGTGTGTGTGTGTGTGTGTGTGTGTGTGTGTGTGTGTGTGTGTGTGTCTAGGGTTGGGGGGAGAAAGAAGGAAAGAGAAATGGAGAAAGAGACAGAAAGAGGCCAGAAATCACATAAGTGCCCACATCTAGCAGCCATCACATGTTAGAGGAAAATATTTGCTTTTTCTGGCATTTTCATGTTTAACACAGAGTTGCAAAAGTTCTAAGCTGTCTTAAAACAATGTTCTTGTTGTTGTTTCTTACTTCTACTCATAGATAGCAAAAGCAAGTTGTTGCAGTATGAATATAAACTGGTGAAGGCACATACCAATGGAGCTTTGTGACTCTGAGCACTATTTAATCTCCTTTAATTCTTCCTTTTGGTTTCCTGTGAGAGTAGGGAGAATCTGATACTTAGGGTAGGCTCTTAAGGCAAGAGAGAATAATGGAAGTTTTGGTAAAGCATGACAATGGTTTTTGCTTTGGAAACTGGTGACAGGCAAAGCTGGTATGTGTTCAGGACTTGCAGTGAGCAGGGTTCTGGTGGTGTAATCTAAAAAGCAACAGACATGCAAAAAATCATTAATATGACCATTATCAAGATTATAAAAAGGGAAACTGGCTTCCAAAGTCCTTAGAGAACTAGTTTTCTGTCCAGACTTTTGTACAAGATGTAATGGCAGGACCAAAGGATTTAGCCAAAGGCATGCACGAGGTTAATAGGGCTCTATTCTCAATTCCAAATACTGGCATGAAGCCATTGCTCCTCTACTGTAGCATAAATACTACTACTTTTTCTACATTAAGGCCATTTAGTTATACTTCTTATATCCTTCAGCATGCTATCATTTATGAACCCACCACCAAAACTATCATCTGTTTATCAATGACTTTGCAACCACCTTGGTCCACATTGTTCATTTCTGTTCTCAAATTCTATCAGTAGTAGAGCAGTTAATTGTCCATCTGCATACTAGGTTCTAGTAATGTGACTCCAAAGGTAGAGTACCTCCACTCTACCATAGTAGCTTATGCTCATAGACAAACACTGGCTCTTGTCATCACTAACAACTATTTTATATTTAAAAAGTGAAAAACTAACCTTCTGTTTATAGTCATATCATTTCCTTATTTCAGTTTGACTCCAGTGAGTCCTGTGGTCTTAACTCTTCTAATGCCTTCTCAACACTTAGGTCCCTGCCCCTTATTCTCTCTAGCCTGGACCACACAGCTCACCACTCCAACTAGTCTAGGGTCAGTGCCCAGAAGGCCCTTGTTATCTAGCTAAATCCCAGTCCTCAAGTCTGTTTCCATCCACCTCTACCTAGGCTTTCAATCAATACTGGAGAAAGATCAAGAATGGAAATGCTACAAATGACCTGTTTTCCCATTTAAGCTCAGCTTTGCTGTTAGTATTGGTTTATAGCACATTTATGTCTCCCTAAGAAGCTGCTTCTGCCACTTCTTAGAAAAATGTTTCAGATATCCACCATTCTCTGCGGTTCCCTAATTCCAACATACTGCCTTTCTAGTGTATCCAAAATGAATACATATTACTCTATCGTTATAGAACTATCCTAAAAAGGGATATATGGGCATGCGGTATTTTCTTCAAGGTTTTTCATGCCAGCAAATATATAGTTTTCATAAGGAAATACTTTTTGAAAGCAGATGTGGAGTTAACCATTATTTCACCCATCTGAGATTTCCCTAGAGAAGACTAACCTGTTTAGTCCTTCGGTATATTGAAGATTCAATTACATCCTTACTCCAGAGAAATGTTTGTTTATCAAAGCATCTCAGGGTCTACCAGACCAAGAAGCTTGCAGTTAACATTGTGTTATTGTCTTAGTTTGCCTTCTATTAATTTTCTCTTATGTATTCACTGTACAAACAGGGAACCAATTTTCACCTATCATTTTAATAGCCACAGTGCATAAGTACTCAGAATAATAGATAACAAAATTAATCATACTTCCTTTCCTTATTTGGGATCGATTTTTTCAGCAAGAAAGAGAAACTTATTAAGTAAACTTAAATAAAAGTAAAATTTTCTTTTTATTGGACACAGATATACAAAGGACTCAACTCTAAGAAGTTTAATGAGGCATCAGGGGAAGTAAGTTAACCGGATGACAATTCCCTTCAGTGTTTTTTCCTTCCTCAGGGGCTACTTACTATCTCTTCTCTGCTAAATATCTGTTTCTGTTTTTAAGAAACAGAATGAGATATATAATGGTATCATTTAGGTAAATTAAAGACACATGAACATAAAGTAGCAGCAGTCGTTTTCCAAGAATATAATCACATAAAAATATGGGTATTTTTTGAAAATTAAGTTGATTATCTATAGTCATGAGAACATTAAGCATGAAAAAATGGAGATAGAAAAAATCAATCAAGCGAGAGAGGAAACTAAAGATTAATATGTACCATAAACTGAGGAGCATAATGAACTCAATTCTCCATCTGATGTCCAAATAAGCTAATGAACCAAAGTAGAAAAACAAGGAAGTGGAGGTATGACTTACATGTATTACTAAGCTATTTCCAGGACATTCATAGAACATACAAATTTAGAGGCCGCTTTGAGGTTCTTATGTTGCATTTACGTGGTCTGTTTTCCCCATTCCTTTTTCTTTCTGAGATGGAGAGAACTCTTCCAAGCTTTTCTGTTAAACCATGTTATTCTAAGCTAATTTCTTTGCCTCTGTCCTTTCTTTCCCTCATTTATCAGTTCTATTAAAACCATCTAGTGAGTGCGGCTGGTTCAATTAATTACCAAGTTTGAAATTTGAACCACCCATAAAACTGCAACTTCTAAATTTTGAAACATATTTGCCTCAAGAATTTTACATAAAACTATTGTAGACCTACAACTTCTCAGTGACTTGAATCTTGTATCATTATGCAGTTATCTTTTTGATGCCTATCTTGTCTTAGGACTAATATATATTTCTTTTACCATGTATATCATTTTCTAGTCCTTCAATCTTTCCAAAGTTTTTTTTTAACTGCTTCTTTTGCAAACAAGATATATTTTTTTTATATCCAATCTGAAAATTTCATGTCAGTTAACTGGTTAAAGTCTATTTATATGTATTATAATTTTCATTTTACTATTTTTTAATATACTTAATATATTAGAATAAAAATATATATTTAATAATAAAATAAAAATAAAATGTATTTAATTTATTAATAACTAAGGTACTATTATTTTGTGTTATTTATTATCATTGATTTATTAAACTATTATTAATTTATTTAATTACTGAATTTTACTTCATTTCCTTAAAAAAATACTACTGTATTAGTCAGAGTCTCTAAAAGAAAGAGGTGACAAATGTAACAAGGATCTTTGAAAAGACTTTAATGAAGAGGCTATGCAGAAAGTTGTGGGCAAAGTTAAGGGAACCAAAGAGAGATGTTAGGGCACTCATTCAGCACAGCTAGGCATCATCCCACCCCTGGGTCTGAAGGGGTTTGGGGAGGAAATGTTTTTGTCATAGATGAGCTAACAGCCAGAAAAGGAAAATCCTTAGAAAAATAATAGTCACTAAGGGAGGTAGTCACTTTAAATCACATAACAGCAAGGAGGGCCAGAGGGAAAAATACTTTTACATCTCTTTTCCTCCTTGCCTCAATAGTAGACTAGTTCTTAAACTCCAACTTCCTAGTGCAGCTGCAGAAGGCAGAAAGTGAGGGAAAATGAAAGGGAAAGGGAGCTTAAAATCACAGTTGACTTCAAATTAAAGTTTTGACTTCTCCTAATTGAATAATCGCTTTTTTTAGCTAAATTGCTTGACAGGCTGCATATTATAAGAAAGTTCAGATCTTAAAGCATGATTTGAAAAGAGAGGGTAAGTCAGAGATATTTGGCTGTTCTAAAAAAATGGGGGATTAGAATGGAAAAGGCGGATGAAGAAGAAAGACAAAGAAGAGACACACTAGACACAGAATGTTCTGGCACCAAATGTCTGTTGAGGGGGCCGCATTTTATTTAATGTCAGGAGCAAAGGCCTAACTGCAGAGATAATCTTTATTTCAAGGAATGGGGAAACTAGCCATCAAAGAATTGGAGGGAAGAACGCTTTGGGTAGAGAAAACAGCAAATGGAAAGCCTGAAGTGGGGAGGTGCTTGGGGTCTTCAAGAAACATGTAGGTCAGTGAACCTAGAGTTCACAAATGATGGGATGAGGATTAGGAGGTTGTCACAGAGGTAACTGGGAATCAGATCACGTAGAGGCTTAGAGGCTGCTGGCTTCTGTGCTTAGTGAGCTGAAGTCCATTGGAGGATTCCAAGCAGACAAGTGATAGGTTATGGGTAGACAGGATCCATCTGGCTGCTGGTTGAGAACAGACTGAAAGCAAAAGCTGGAAGAGGGCTGGCACCAGAGTGGCAGAGGCAGTGTTTGGAAATGGACAAAGTTTGAATATATTCAGAAAGTAGAGCTCATGGGATTTGCTAATGGATCAAATGTGGGGTGTGAAAGAAAAAAAGGTATTAAGATAAGCAACCTGAAAAATGAAGTTGGGATTTCCACACACAAAATTTCATGTATTCTTTGAGTTCTGGAATGTCTACATGTTCCACATCTGGGTTAATGTGGACAAGGCAGGACAGTGGCAGCACTGGAAGTTGAAATGAGACTAAAAATTTTATGGGAGGGAAAACACAAGAGGTGGCCAAGAAAAGGGAAAGCCTTGGGATTCACTGAAATGCCATAGAGGATATGGGACTTCTCAAGAGATGTGAGATAGGGATTGTGAATTTTATTTATGGTAATGAAGAACACTGTCACTTCAGTTGACATTTATAGCTTATATAGTGAGAACTTTCCAGTAACAGCTTAGTAAATACATGGGAAACCTAAATCTGGATGTTTTTTGCCAAAGTGTGGATAAATATTTGTATTTTTATTTTTTAGAAAAGAAAAATACATTTCAAATACCAAACATAAGTCATTCATTACTGAATCCAAATATATATTCAGTTTTTCTCCTCAGACTTTCATCTTTTATGCTCTGCAATCCTCTTCATCCTGTCTTCTTAGGGCATAAATTATGTATTTTACACAATGATTCTGCTACATCCTCCAGTTTATTAAACAAAGTGCCAAATTAAGAATAGCAGTAATAATTTGAAACACAAATATAATATTTGCATCTATCAACAAATGATTACTGAGATCTTACTATGTTCTTTCACCAAAAACAGTACAGTAAAAAAAAATTAGCCCAAGGATTTTAAAAGGAGTACAAGTCCATAAAATTTTAATAGGTATTTCAACTGGTTAATTTAAAGGAGATGAATTACAAGTGAGAACAACTGAGTCCATTCTTCCCTCTCCCCCACCTGCCATCAAATAGTTTCATTTTTATTAAACTGTTGGCACAATTTTACCCAAAGGCTCCTCTTGGTGAAATAAATTCTCCTTGGCTAGAGTCTCTTTTCTAAACAATCTGTTCTCTCCACAATGTTCATTAGAGAACCCCTTGTTGGGGTTGGCTAGAGACGTCATTAATTCTCACACAGAAGGTTGAATTGTCTCCTTTGGAAACACAGGGTGTCTCAAATCACAAAATACCAGATCTGACTCCAAAAATTCATTTACCATTTCTCAGCTCTTCAAAGCTCCACACCCCACAGGCCTGAACCTTCTGGATACCGATTCATTTGGCAATGATATCGCTTGCCAAACTGATTTTTTAAAATTAACCCACTGACTTATCTATTACATTGAAAATACAAATTCTTCCAATCTTTAATTAACCACCAGACCTCTTATCTCAAAGGCATATTTCTCTGTTATCATCTGTTCTGCTTCCTAGCAGGCACTATGCAGGTCAAGTATTGCTGTGTATACTGGGAAATCTAAACATGTGATCTCATATCAGATGAAAGTTTAAATTCATTGTACATAATGAAGAACTAACATCTCATAACACCATAATCTTGTGCCTGATTGGCATTACACCCAACCTAATATCATCCTCAGCTAAAAACTTCTCTTGGTGGTTTCCCAACTTCATGTTATTCATCTAGGAATTCTAGGATTAAAGCCTTATTCCTACATGAGGATATATATTCAAATTAGCATCTTGCTATTGGTGTCATCACAGAGTTTTATCTTTTCAAAACAACTCTTAGTTTTATTGCTCTTTTCTAATTTTTTTTGCAGTCTTAATTTCATTTATTTCTACTATAATTTTTATTTCCTACCTTCTGCTAAATTTGGACTTAGTTTGTCCTACTTCTAGTTTCTCAAGGTGTAAAGTTAAATTGTTTATTTGAGACCTTTCTTTTTTTCTTAATGCAGAACTTGCTTTATTGCTATGAACTTTCCTCTTAGAACTGTCTTTGCTATATCCTATATCTTATGTTATAGTTTCACTTTTTTGTTCAACTCAAGATATATTTTTGATTTCTCTTTTGGTTGTTCAGGAGTATTTTAATTTCCATGTATTTGTAAGCTGTCCAATTGTCCTTCTACTATTAACTTTTAGTTTCAAAACATTTTGGTTAGAAAAATACTTGATATTTCAGTTGTCTTAATTAAGTCTTTTTTGTAGCCCAACATATGATCTATCCTGTTGAATGCCCTATGTCCTCCTGAGAAAAATGTACATTTTGCTGCTGTTGGATGGAATTGTCTGTGTATGGCTGTTAAGTCCATTTAGACTATAGTGTTCTTTAAATCTGCTACTTCCTTGTTGATTTTCTGTCTAGATCATCTATTCAATGTTGAAAGTGGGGCAATAGTCACCTATTTTTATTATATTGCTCTCTATTTCTTCCTTCAGATAGATTAGTATTTGCTTTATATATTTAGGGGCTCCAGTTTTGGGTGAACATATAATTATTATAATCGTCTGTTGAATTGACTCCTTTAACTCTTGTGACAATTTTTGACTTAGTTCCTTTTGTCTAATACAAGAATAGCCGCTTCATTTTTTGGTTATCACTCACAAGGAATATTTTTTTCCAAATCTTCACTTTCAACCTATGTCCTGAAAGCTGAGGTGAGTCTCTTATAGTCAGCATACAGTTGGTTCCTGTTTTTGTTTTTAATCCATATGGCACTCTTTATCTTTTGATTAATCCACTTATGATTAAAGTAATTGTTGATAGGTGAAGGTTTATTACTGTCATTTTGTTAACTGTTTTCTCACTGTTTCCCAGTTCCTTTGGTTCTTTTTTCCTTCCTTGTTTTGTGTGAGTGTGTGTGTGTGTGTGTGTGTGTGTGTGTGTGTGTGTGTGATTTGATGATATTTCTACAGTGGTATGCCTGGATTTCTTCTTCTTTATATTTTACGTATCTGCTATAAGCTTTTAATGTGTGTTTACCATGAGTCTTACCTAAAATATTTTGTAGTTATAACATTTTATTTTTAGCTAGCATCTGAACTTTGATGATATTCAAAATCTATACTTTTAGTTCTCTTTACTTACACATGCTCTATGCTACTGATTCACAATTTACTTATTTTTATATTGTGTATCCATTAAAATTATAGTTATGGCTAAAAATAAAACTTTTGTCTTTCAATTTTTACAATGGAATTGAAATTGACTTGTGAGGGGCGCCTGGGTGGCTCAGAGGGTTAAAGCCTCTGCCTTCGGCTCGGGTCATGATCCCAGGGTCCTGGGATCGAGCCCCACATTGGACTCTTTCCTTGGTGGGGAGCCTGCTTCCTCCTCTCTCTCTCTGCCTGCCTCTCTGCCTACTTGTGATCTCTCTCTGTCCAATAAATAAGTAAAATCTTTAAAAAAAAAAAAAAGAAATTGACTTGTGAACCACCATTATAGTATCAGGATATTCTGATGTACTATTGGCTCTGCTTCTCTGGGGAACCCTGACTAATACAGGTTGACACCCCTAGAATGAAAGTGCTTGCTTAAGCCTGTGCATAGAGAGAGCAGGGTAACATTTCAACAAGAGGCTATCATTAGTCTCTTGGTTATTATTATCATATCAGTAAGCAGGGTAACATTTCAGCAAGATTATATATAAAGATCCTCAGGTAAGCAAAAGTTTCTAAGAATGAGGAACCAAAAAGCGGTCACCTTGACTGAAGTTTGATAGGTGAAGGAGAAAGTGAACCAAGGTCAGATAAACCAAGCAGAAGATAAGGCATAATAAGGAATTTCAATTTCTTAAGATTAGACAAGTGTTTTTAGTTGAGAAATAACTGATGAAATGCATTAAAAGTAACCAGATGGAGGCAAGTTAGTTATAAAAGGCATCAATGTATGATCATAAGTAAACTAATGATAAAGAAAAGAGGAAAAAAGAGGTTTTAAAGTATATCTATAATCTTTCTCTATGATTTTGTGCCAAAAGTATCCACTTTTGCTCTGTCATCTTGTGAGGAAGCTGCCTACTTGTACAATTATCAGTTCCTAGAGAATTTTCAAGAATCTTTGTTCGAGGTCTGTCAATGGAATGAGCATCTAATAGTCAGGAGAATGTGATGTATTTCTATTTATTTGGGAAAAATTAATCTAAGGATCATCACTTTAAAATTTTACTGCTTTTTATTGTTAATAATATGTTAATATTAATTAATAATAATATGTTATTATAATTATTATAATAATATATATAACATATATTATATATATATATATAATAAAAGTTATTTTCTATTGTATCCAAAAGGTAGTATTTATATAATGTCTTTTCCAGCATATCAAAACTCCAGGCTTCTCATCATGCTAGGGCTGGTTGGTGTGTGCTTTAAAAATATCAGCTTGTACCTTTTGGTATCACTATAAGTCCCCTGAAGCAATTTGCTTTAGCCACTTGTAATAGAGAAGAATCTAAGCATGAAAGTGACATTTCCAAACACAGAGCACAGTCTCACAGGGAAATAACCTGTGGATTCCAGAGGGCCAGACCTTCTTATTCAAATCGGGGAAAATGGCAATACTTTAGGGCATGGAAGTTGGAGGGTTTCTGAGAGCGTTGCTAATTCTGGTTGTAGAATGTGTGTGTGTGTGTGTGTGTGTGAGAGAGAGAGAGAGAGAGAGAGAGAGAACGAGAGAAACAAATGCTTTTACTTATTGAGTACTTTATCATATTGCTTGATGACATAGCTCTAACACAAAAATAATACATAACCAAAGGGAGAGATAGTGCATTTAGAAACCTAGAGTGCTAACATGACTAAATGGGTAAGCTTAAGAGAAATAAACTTGGAAATTAGCAAAGATGGATGAACAGGAGAGATACAATTTATAGAATTTTTTATTTCTGTTGACTTTTTCCCCCTGAAGCTTATGGATGATAAGGATACTGCCTTTCCTGGATAAATGGTAGAGGTTTAGAGATTTCTTTTAATTACAGTATTAGTGAAATATATACTCTTATTACTGGAAAAAGAATTTGAGATTCCAAAGTTGAGAATATAAAATCAAATTATTTTTCCACCATATAGTCATAACAAGGAAATTCCTCTGCTATCCTGAGCAAAAAGCAATAACCAGAACATACTCAATAACACAGCTGCAGATTTTTAAATGATCCTCATGCTTTGGTTGCTTTCTATTCCCTATCTTTATTCCTATTAAGATTATGTTGCTGACAGGTTAGGACATGAATTAGGAATATCCTCAAGGATGCTCTTAAAATTACCGTCAATACTGATTCAACATAATGGTCAATACATCTCTGCTATAGTGAACAAAAATGCTCTTAGCCTTCCTTATGCTGTGGTTTTGAACCCTTATTACCTGTCCTTCTCCCAGGTGGAGAATATTTTTCTGTTCTCTTCCTCGGTGGAGGAGGTATTCACCAGTACCCTTGTTTCCTACAGGGTAGTATTATTGCCCTTGTTTCTTAGAGAAGTTTTGTTTTATAAGATAGAAAAGAGAGAATGTCCTGGGTTGAATTTCATGGCCTCCTGCAGTAGTGTTCTTCCTCTCCCAAGGCCTTTCTTGGGATCTCAACATTTTTTTAGGTGAGTATCTGGTAGAATCTATGCAGAAAAAGATGGCAAGTAGGAGCAAACGCCTCCTATATCTGTGACCTCTAAGGTCTCCTTATGCTCTCATTAGCCCACAGTTTACCCCCACCATTTCATTAATCATTCCAGAGGATTTCTTACCAACGTGGCCCCATTTAAACAAGTGTTTGCATTCTGTATCTCCCTGCAGGCAGCTATCTCTCCTTAGAGTTTGAACTTATTGCTTGCCCTGTTACCTTAGCTGACAGGGCTTCAGGAAAAGTCATGAACTTGAAGCTTATTTTTACTTTATTCTTGTAAGTGTGGGAACAGTGCTATTTCAGTATTCAAAATTCCCGAGCAGAAATCTAAAGTTCTCTCCTCAATTTTAAAATATATTTTAATAGAATAAATAGTTCTAAGTTGACCTTTTTTTTTAATTTTGACATATTAAAATGAAGTTACACAGTCTTTGACTTGCATTGTTTCCAACCTAAAGTCGACCATATCTTGGTCTGTTTCAGTGTGTGCAATATGTCATTTACCTCTGGCTGCCTTTTAGAATTTTCTCTTCTTTGTTGGTTTTCAGAAATTTTACTACTGTAATCCTTGGTGTAGTTGTATGAGTGTGTGTGTGTGTGTGTGTGTGTGTGTATCTTGGAGGTTATGGTTTTCATCATATTTGAAAATATTTCAGTAATTTTTAAAATTTTAAAAATCTTTATCCCCCACTTCTGGAACTCCAACTGAATGTATGTTAGATTAATGATTTTTTCTATATGTATACTCTATTTTGGATAGATTCTATTGTAATGTCTTGAAGTTCTTTGATCTTTTCTTCTATAAAACTGAATAGTTTTAATCCCCTTTTCATTTCAGATATAGTATTGTTTATCTTGAATAATTTTATTTGGTCTTCTTTTTTATATCTTCTATTTTTCTCATTATACTTTTGTTTTCCTTTACATGCTTGAGCCTATAGACCATGTTCGCAATAGTTGTTTTAATGACCATACGTGATGACCTTATCATCTCTGTTATTTCTATTTCTATTAATTGATATGTCCCCTGGTTATGACCCACATATTCCTTTTCCCCCTGAGGGCACTGTACTGGTCTTGGACAGAAGACAGGCAAACAACCCAGGGGCAGGCAGGATGGAAACAGTGATCTGAAGAATGCCTGGGGCACACAGTGGGGAGATGATTCACTCATCTTGGAGCACCCCTGAGAGGCAGAATTCATGGAGATGCTACTCTGGAAACAAAAGAGTTGGGTGGTGCCATTTCCCTCCATTACCCACTAGTAGAAACACAGAGACACCTGCAGGAAGCAGCTCAGCACTAACACTGGCTGCCTAGCTTGCTTATATTGAGCCCACCCTCCTGTGTTCTGGCAGAATTGCCCTCTCAGTCAAGCTTGCCTCAAGTGTGGTGGGCCCCTCCTCCAGAAAACTAGCACAAACCCCTGCCTACACCATGTCTCCTGCCCAGAGATATCTGCTGGGCCTCAGTTCTGGTGGAGATGATGATAGATCTCATTTATAAGTATAAGAGAGCACACCTAGTTAAAATTCGTCCTTCAGGCCAGGGACCAAACATTACCCACAGCAGGCCAAGGAGAACCTCTGCAGGTAACTGGCCTGAAGGATAAAGAAGTCAAGACACACCACCAGAGAGCATGCAGCACACAACAGAGACACATCCTGAAGCACCAGGACTTTGGCACTACATGACCTCTTTTTCTTAAGGCCATTACTTTCAGGAGCAGGAGACATAACTGGCTTTTCTAACATACAAAAGAAGGCAGAGACTTAGACAAAATGCCAAGACAGAGGAATTTATCCCAAATGAAAGAACAAGATAAGGCTATCATTAGAGATGTAAGCAAAGCAGGTACAAGTAACATGCTTGATGGAGAATTTAAAGCAACAATCATAAGGATATTTACTGAGCTTGAGAAAAGAATGGAAAACTTTATGGAGACACTACTGAGATAAAAGAGTTAAAAAGAATCAGTTCAAAATGTAAAATGCAATAACTGAAATTGAAAACAGGCTTGATGCAATGGACACAAAGATGGAAAAAGCAGAGGAATGAATAAATGATATAGAAGACAAAATAATGGAAAATAATGAACCTGAACAAAAGACAGAAAGAATTATGGAACCTAAGAATAAACAGGAAACTCAGTGACTCTATCAAACATAATAACATTTGTATTATAGAGTCCGAGAAGACGTAGAGAGAGAAAAGGAGGCAGAAATTTTTTTTCAGGAAATCACAGATGAAAACTTCCCTAATCTGGAGAAGGAACCAGCCATCCAGATCCAGAATGCAAGAGAACTCCCATCAAAATAAACCAGAGCAGGCTAACACCAAGACATATTGTAATTAAATTTGCAAAATACAGTGCTAAAGAAAAAAAATCTCAAAAGCAGCAAGACAAAAGAAGTCTTTAACTTAAAAGGAAAGACCCATAAGGCAAACTACAAATTTCTCAATAGAAAGTTGGCAAGCCAGAGGGAGTGGCATGATATATTCAAAGTGCTGATCGGGAAAGATCTGCAGCTAAGAATACTCTACTCAGCAAGGCTCTCATTCAGAATAGAAGGAAGATAAAGAGTTTCCCAAACAAAAACTAAAGGAGTTTGTGACCACTAACCCAGCCCTGAAAAATATATTAAAGGGGACTCGTTAAATGCAAAGGAGAGACTAAAAGTGACAGAGACAAAAAAAAAATCAGAGAAATCTCAAGAAAGAACAAGACAAATAATAAAATGGCACTAAATGCATATCAATTAATAATTACTTTGAATGTAAATGGACTAAACGCTCCAGTCAAAAGACATAGGGTGTCATAATGGGTAAAGAAAAAACAAGACCCATCTATATACTGCCTAAAAGAGACTCATTTTAGACCTACAGTCACCTGCAGATTGAAAATGAGGAGACAGGGGTGCCTTGGTGGCTCAATGGGTTAAAGCCTCTGCCTTCAGCTCATGTCATGGTCTCAGGGTCCTGAGATTGGGCCCACATCGGGCTCTCTGCTCAGCAGGGACCCCGCTTCCCCTTCTCTCTCTGCCTGCCTCTTTGCCTACTTGTGATCTCTCTCTGTCAAAATAAATAAAATCTTAAAAAAAATGAGGAGACAGAGAAACATTTATCACATAAATGGATGTCAAAAGAAAGCTGTAATAAAGAAAGCCATACTTTAATCTGATGAACTAGATTTTAAACCAAAGACTATAACAAGAGATGAAGAAGGTCATTATATATTCATAAAAGGGATGATCCAATAAGAAGATCTAACAAGTATAAATATTTCTGACCCCAGCATAGAAGCACCCAAATACATAAAGCAATTAATAACAAATATAAAGGAACTCATTGATAACAATACATTAATAGTTGGGGACTTTAATACTCACATCAATGGGCAGATCATCTAAACAGAAAATCAACAAGGAAACAATGGCTTTGAATGACACACTGGATCAGATGACTTAAAAGATATATTTAGAACACTCTATCCTAAGCCAGCCTAATACACATTCTTTTCAATTACACATGGAACATTCTCCAGAATAGATCACATACTAGGCCTCAACAAATACAAAAATACTGGAAATGTTCCATGCACCTTTTCTGCCCATAACGTTATGAAACCAGAAGTCGACTGTAAGAAAAAGTTGGGAAAGACCAAAAATACACGGAAGTTATACAACATGCTACTCAATAATGATGGGTCAAGCAGAAAACCAAAAAAGAAATTAAAACAATACATGGAGACAAATGAAAATGAAAACACAGTGGTCTAAAATGTTTGGGATGCAGCAAAAGTGGTAGTAAGAGTGAAGTATATACCAATACGGGCCCATCTCAAGAAGCAAGAAAAATCTCAAATAAGAAATCTAACCTTACACCTAAAGGAGCCAGAAATAGAACAAAAAATAAACCTATAGCCAGCAGAGGGAAGGAAATAATAAAGATTAGAGCATAAATAGGGATGCCTGGATGGCTCATTTGGTTAAGTATCTGCCTTTGGCTTGGGCCATGGTCCCAGGGTCCTGGGATCAAGCTCTGCACTGGGCTCCCTGCTCAACCAGGAGCCTGCTTCTCCCTCTGCCCTACTACTCCCCCTGCTTGTGCTCTCTCTCTCTCTGGCAAAAAAGTAAATAAAATGAAATAAATAAAAAAAGATTAGAGCATAAATAAATGATATAGAAAGTAAAACAAAACAAAACAAAACAATAGGACAGATCAATGAAACCAGGAACTGGTTCTTTGAAAAAATTAATAGAAATTGATAACCCCCTAGCCAGACTTACCAAAAAGAGAAGAGAAAGGACCCAAATAAAATGAAACCACAGATGAGAGAGGAGAAAAAACCAACACCATAGAAATACAAATTATAAGAGAATAATATAATAAACTATATGTGAACAAGTTGGACAATCTGAAAGAAATGGATAAATTCCTAGAAACATATAATAAACTACCAAAACTGAAACCAGAAGAAATAGAAAATTTAAACAGACTGGTAACAGCAAAGACATGGAATCAATAATCAAAAATCTCCCCACAGGGTGCCTGGGTGGCTCAATCGGTTGAGTGACTGACTTGATTTCAGTTCAGGTCATGATCTCAGAGTCATGGAATGGAGGTCCATGTGGGGCTCAGTGCTCAGCATGGAGTCTGCTTGTTCCTCTCCCTCTGCTCTTCCCATTGCTTGCACATGCTCTCTCTTTCTCTCTCTCTCAAATAAATAAACAATATCTTAGAAAAAAAAAATCTCCCCACAAAAAATGTACAGGGCCAGATGGCTTTCCAAGGGAATTCTACTAAACAATTAAAGAAAAGTTCATACCTACTCATCTCAAAATATTCCAAAAAATAGAAAAGGAAGGAAAACTTCCAAATTCATTCTATGAGTCCAGCATTACCCTGATACCAAAACCAGATAAAGACTCCACTGAAAAACAGAATCGCAGTCCAATATTCCTGATTAATATGGATGCAAAAATTCTGAATAAAATAGTAGCAAACTGAATCCAACAATCTGTTAAAAAAAATCATTTACCATGATCAATGGGATTTATTCCTGGATTGCATGGGTCGTTCAATATTCACAAATCAATCAACACGACACACCACATTTAAAAAAGTAAGGGTAAGAACCATATGATCATTTCAATAGATGCAGAAATAGCATTTGACAAAGTATAATATCCACTCATGATAAAAACCCTCAACAAAGAAGGTTATATACCCTATAATACAGCAATTGCTCGACTAGGCATTTACCCAAAGGATACCAAAATACTAACTTAAAGGGATACATGCACCCAGATGTTGATAGCAGCATTATCTACAATAGGTAAATTATAGAAACAGCCCAAGTGTCCATCAACTGATGAATGGATAAAGAAGAGATGGTATACACACATACATACATACACACACAAAGTAGAATATTACTCAGCCATAAAAAAAAAAATTTGCCATTTCTAACAACATGGATGGAACTAGAGAGTATTATGCTAAGTGAAATAAGTTGGTCAGAGAAAGACAAATGCCATATGATTTCATTCATATTGGAATTTAAGAAACAAATAAGCAAGGGGACAAAAAGAGAGAAAGGAAAACCAAGAAACAGATTCTTGACTATAGAGAACAAACTGACGGTAAGCAAAGTGGAAGTGGGCAGGGGGATGGGTGAAATAAGTGACAGGGATTAAGGAGTTGTGATGAGCACCAGGTATTGTATGGAAGTGTTGAATCACTATATTGTGCACCTGAAACTAATATTACACTATGTTAACTAACTGGAATTTAAATTAAGACAAAATAAATAAAAAACAAAAAGTAACAAGATTACAAATTGAGGGAAAATAGAGGTAGAATGGATGAGTATGTCCTTCAAAAAATTTGGTTGTATATAAGCAGATACGAGAATGAAACTAGAGAATAAGGAATTCAGTAAGATTTGACATGGTCCACCTATAGAACTCAGGGTATCATTTATTACAATGTTTCTGGGCTTATTGAAATGACCCAATAAAGATGAAGGGACAAGTGATACAGAAGAAAGATAACGGTTAATTTTGTAGCTTGATAGTTTGGCCTTTGGTAGAAGAAACATGTCATCAACTGTAACTAGGAGAAAGGAGAAATAATAGAAGCTAAAATTTTCTGAAGATTTAGTGAGGAATTGAGAGAGTTTTGGTGTATGGATTCTATTTCCTTTCCTTTTTCATTATTAAATTTAAATTATTATTATAAAACAGATCTACAATACTCATAAGAAATTGCCTTTCTTGAATAATTTTTTTTCAATGCCTGTATTTCAAATTCTGTGCTGGAATATACTTTTCCTTCATTGTCATCTATTACCTGAATTTTCTACTGAGAATTCTAATTTCATTCTGACTTATGATCCTTCTTTATAAATTGTTATTCTTTTCTCCACATATAAACTTTTAGAATGTTTTGTACATCTACAGGATTTGAAATGTAATGATGATGTGCTTTTTTCAAGAATATTTTTTTTAGCCATTGAGGCAAGGTCCACTGTCGGCTCTATGAACCTAGAATAACATGTTCTTTAGTTATAGGAAATATCCTTGAGTTTTTTTGGTTAATTTCCTTCTTTCAATTTTGTTCTCTTTTTATGGACCTGCATTCACAATAATATATTTTACTTTCCCAGTTATTCCTCACATGTACTTCTTCTCTCTTTCTATTTTCACTCTTTATTCTATTTTCAAAGATATTTCCTCCAGGATCTTTCAGTACTTCTGAAATATTTTTATTTTGTTTATAGCATCTCTAATTTCCCTCAGCTCTTTTTTAAAAATTTCCCCTTTATTTGAGTATCGTTGACATACAACATTAATTCGTTCCAGGCATACAACACAGTGACTCAACAAGTTTATACATTATGCTCTGCTCACCACAAGTTAGCTGCCATCTGTTATCACATAACACTATTATAATACCATTGATTACATTCCTGATTCTGTGCCTTTTATCCCCATTCCCTCAGCTCTTTGAAAAAAGCATCTTGCTTATGTCATGGATGCAATATACCTTTTACTTCTATCATGATATTAATTATATATTTTAAATTTTTATCATTTGTGCATTTGCTTTTTTTTCTTCATATATTTTATTCTGTGTTTGCTCACCTTGTTTTTACTGGTAGTGTTTTAATCTTTGACACTCGTGTTTTTCGAAGTCTGGTGATAGGTAGCTCTCAACACAAAGTTGAAAATGTGGCAATAAAAAGCTACTTGGGAGATTTAGCTCTGTGGGTTACCTAGTTGACTGGCAGTTTTTCAGTATGACAGAGATCACATTCATTAGTGGACTTTCAAAGAGTACATCTAAAGTTCTTTTTGCTAAGACCACTTTACTTTCAGAGATTTTCCAAGTTTTCTGTCTGGGGTTTAAAACTTAGTGGGAAACTTGTTCTGAAAACAGGACAAGAATGGAGCTGGCAGTTTCACCATTCAATTTTTGGATTTTCATGAGATCCTCCTCTTTTATCATGGTACATTAATTTTTTTCTACTGTTCTAATTTTATAATCTTGCTTATTTAAACCTCGTGTTTCCTACAAAGAGAGATGGATGGCCATCTCTCTTTGTATAATGTTTTGTGGTGTCAGTGAATCCAAATGCTTCTTTACTGAATTTATTGAAATTCAACCAATTCTCCTGCTATCTGACCACCCTGTTTCTCTACTTTCATGTAATTTCTGCCTCCAATTTATGAGACTTTCTTGGGCTGAAATGTGCTTTCTTCTTGTCATCTTCCTCTAAATGCTTTCTGTCGCAGAGAACTCTCTATACCAAGTCACTTATTGCTCCATTATCCATTGTTTATCTTCCAAAATTGTAATTATCTCTGATGTTCTTTTGACACTGTTTATAACTTTCAATTATTTGTAGTTACCTTTTAATGGTTTCAAAAAGAGGAAGATATAAATAAATGCATTTAATTTGCCTTTTTAAAAATAAAATCTATTAAAATATAAGGCAAAGTCACCTGAGAAGAAGACAGAGAAAACACTAGGTTTTAGAAGAAAGGAACATGCAGTTTTTGGAACATCAGGCTTATTTCTGCAATGTGGTAGGCATTTACAGATGGTGATAATGAATTTATTGTGAAACCAGTCTGCTTGGTTGTGTTATTTCTTTTTCTCCCCAGCATCATTTAGCCATTCAGATGTAGACAAGGGAAGGCAGGTTGTTGGGTTCCTTCAGGATTTTACTATGGTCTGATATTTATGGCAAAGGTAGAGATATGCAAGGGAGTGAAGGTTGTTCCCAAGAGACTGGTTTTAATGATAGACCATAAAGTCTAACCCAGCAAAAGAGAAGTACAGTCAAAATGGTAATTGATGTATAGTGGGATCAATGGATTGAACATCACCAAGTGGAGAAAAATCAGCTGTTAACACAGGGGTATGATCAAGTACTTCGGAGAGGCTGGAGATTATGGACAGAAAATGACATATTTTAATGCAGAATTTTAATTGTATCATAGTTTCTCATATTGAGAAGATCTAGGATGTGGTCACAGAGCAGAGGCTGAGGTAGACTAGAAACAAAGGTCATTGGCATTAAAGATGCACAGAAATGGAAAGGCCAAGGGAGCAGATGGTTAAGCTAGAGCATCTGCCTGACCATCTGATCGTTTTTTTTTTTTCATGAATTCTTTGATATTTGAAAGTAAATTGTTAAATATTTGCAAGTGTTTTTTACAGATTATCTTTTTTGCTTCATTATTAAATATCTCTTTGGGGGTGGAGAACTTTGAAATAGAAATTTAATGAGATATTTATAATGGGATTATAGTATTAACATTATGAATCTAACTTTGGGAATTAAAAAGAGCAATGAACATGGTCAAAGTTGCCTAGAGGAGGATAATTGGAGTAGGTGTTAGCTACATTTGAGTTAAGCGGCGTCTTAAACACAAATGTTTTAAAAAACTATATAAT
The DNA here is from genome assembly GCF_002288905.1 of Enhydra lutris kenyoni. Classification (NCBI taxonomy): domain Eukaryota; kingdom Metazoa; phylum Chordata; class Mammalia; order Carnivora; family Mustelidae; genus Enhydra; species Enhydra lutris. The sequence goes on from NW_019154168.1 coordinate 2,204,925, forward strand.
TCCTTGTAGAATAACAACAAAAGTAAGTACTTTTGGGGGCATTACTCTTCAGTGTGTATTATATATTATTGGACTGAAAAGCACCTATATTAAGGTGCTTTCTTGTTTGAATAAATATTTCTGAATTTGGAGATGGGCAATAGAGAAAATATTTCTAATCAATCACTATGAACCTATAAAAAATATAGGAAAGCTTTGCTCCTTTTATATTTAAAGGTACCTCCCAGCATGTGTGCTTGAGGAGATTTTGAGAAGCTTTTATTTGAAATTAACATTTATTTTTGCAAGCAAAGCCTACACTCCTGTGAATACATTCTACACATTATTCCAATTAACGTCTCAATCAGCACTGTAGTTGCTTAGACTCTACCAGCTAATAAGGGTCATGGTCATTTCTTCAATTTGGAGCAAACCAATAGCTGTATAGGCATGTGCATGTGTGTGCCCCATGCTATTTCTCTGTCTCTCCCTCTCCTTACATACCTTTGTAAGCCTGAGAGCTTAGGATGAACCTTTAATGATACACATAAGGGCATCTCTTTTCAAGACAAAGACCAAAAACTTTCATTTCAGGTCAATCCCCATGTGGCTGACTTTAAAGTTCATCTGAATTAACATTCAGTGATATTTTTGTCAGCTGTGACTGCAAGCACCATCATTACAGTGGAATAGTAATGCAAATAACTCGGCATAGCTCCATTAAATGCCACATTTTCTATAATGGAAGTGACATTTCATTATTTCTCAAACATCAAATGCATCATGGCACTCATTGCCAGTTATCCTTTAGGCACATTAATATTTGTAGCAGATGCGATAACTCCAGGAAAAATTAAGAGAATAAGGATTCCTGATAGGGGAATAATAGTTACCAGATGCGGTTATAAGGCTCAATAAAAACGAGCCATGAATAGAGTATGTAATTATCAGTGACCTACTGATAAAGCCAGTGAACAGATCATGCTGGCATCCAGAAACATATATATCCTGATTGCCTTAATCACCTAAGAGATATTGCAAGTGAGTTATCTTCTGTGGGATGCTTTGAGCTTCCTTGGGTACTTTAAAGAAGTTTCTTGCACAGCACAATGCAAGTGCTTTCCTTGACAAAAGCTTTCATTGAATTTTAATCGACAATTTAATTTAATTTAATTAATTGAAAATTTCATTTAATTTTAAATGACAATTAGAATTGTCAAAATATTTGAAACCAAATGAAAAACTTTTAAGAGCCATTATAAAATCCTAGAAATGAAGTATAAAATCAACATAACAAATGGAAGATTTATAAATGTCAACCAACAGGGTGAGAGCAGATAGTTTTGATATCATGTTCAGTAAGGGAATTTGGATCTAATCACTCCTAATTCTAATAATCAGTGAACTGTAAACCTACTAGGTAAATACAGGCAAAGTTTAAGATGTAACATTTCCAGACCCATAAGCTGGCAAATAGACAGAAAATATGGATATTTATTGAGGGAAGGAACAGTGATCATACATTGATTTTGGATACAGAAATTATAGGTACTAATATAACTGATCCCACAATTCATTCCAATGATAGAGGATGCCAGGATTCTGTCACAGGCAACCACCTGCTGTACTGGCTAATTTCAGGGAAAGGTGAAGAGGTTTTAGATATAGTTTTCTATTTCACTCTAAGAGAGGATTATTTAGTAGGGAAGAGACTGTTCAAGTTAGAGGCTGGATGAGAGTCCCATGAAGTAGAGAGACGGCAAACTGGCTGAGTACTTTGCAACTGGAAGAACGTGATACAGAGGAGCAAGTGCAATGGAAGGCCTCCTCACTGGAGCGCCACAGCAGGTATGAAGTTAGCTCTGCCAGGATGGGATGGACTTCTCAGACCTAGTCATGCTTCACTGAATTCATAGGTTCAAGAACTTTTGATAAGAAGAAATCCCAGAAATAAAAATATGAACTTGGTGATTAATTAAATTGAAAATATATTAAGTTTAGTTGAAATTAATTCTTAGAATTACCACATGATCCAGCAATCTCACTTCTGGGTATTTCTTGGAAAGAACTGAAAACAGGATCTTTTTTTTTTTTTTAAGATTTTATTTATTTGACAGACAGAGATCACAAGTAGGCAGAGAGGCAGGCAGTGGGGTGGGGTGGGGGGAAGCAGGCTCCCCACTGAGCAGAGAGACCAATGCAGGGCTCAATCCCAGGACCCTGGGATCATGACCTGAGCCAAAGGCAGAGGCTTTAACCCACTGAGCCGCCCAGGCACCCTTGAAAACAGGATCTTGAGTAGATATCTGTACCCCCATGTTTATAGTGGCATCATTCACAATAGTCAAGAGATAGAAGCCACCTAAAAATCTGTTGGTGGGTAAACAGATAAATAAAATGTGGTATATGCATACAATAAATTATTATTCAGCCTTAAAAAAGAAAAGGAACCCTGTTCTATTCTATAACATAGATGAACCTTGAGAACATTGTAAGTGAAATAAACCAGACACAAAAAAACAAATACTGTATGATACCACCTATATGAAGTACCAAGAGTAGTCAGATCTATAAAGACAGAAAGAATGATAGTGATTGCCAGGGGATGGGTTTTGAGGGAAATAAAGAGCTGCTGTTTAACAAGTATAGAGCTTCATTAATGCAAGCTGAAAAAGTTCTAGAGAGGTGCTGGTACAACAAAGTGCATATAGTTAACAATACTGTGTTATATACTTAAAATTTTGTTAAGAGGGTGGATTTCATTTATGTGGTTTTTTACCAAAATGAAAAATTAATCTTTAATGGTTAAAATTTTAGACATTTATTATTTCATTCTGTCATTCATTTATTAAGCATCTAATTCGAGCATTCTCTGTGACAACTTGAATAGGTAATGCAGCTAACTAGAAATAAGACTACTCTCTTACCATGTAGAAGAGAGTTCACATTTCACATGTTTGAGAACACCCTGGCGTAAAACACACTGCTTTGGCCATTATGTAAGCTAGGTGGGGCTATGCATAATGTAACATCATTCTAATTTAAATTGCCAACCCGTAGAGAGAAGGTGATCCATCTGATTGCGGCTGAAAATGGGGAGGTGAAAGCAAGGTAACAAAATGAACCAGCGGGAAGGACTGCCTGAGGGATGGGCCTTGGTCAGATCACAAGTCTCTGAGGCACAGTGGGCCTTATCTAAGCTAGCTTGCTTCAAAGACTGTTACTTTCATGATGAACTCAAGGAGCAGAGCAAAGTACTTCTGGCACGCAGAGGCTCTTACTATCAGGAAGATAACAGAGTAGGATAATATAAAAAAAACTGTAAAGGATCTGTGATTTTTACCCTATTTGCAAGTAAGCATGGTAGCCTGCCAACTTCATAGATGCCAGGCAGAAAATATGAGACACCTACACCAAAGACAAAGGACTTTATTACTCAGTGTAGCCGGCAGCTTGAGCTCCATGTTTGCATCTGTTCCCTTTGTTACTAGGTCCCATGGGGGTGATGGAGAGCAGCCCAGGTAGATATTGTACACATAGTGGGTTTATGTCACAACTTGGGAATCCCAAGATTGGGAATTTAAATCTTTTCTCATGGGTCACAAGTAAGCCTGTTCTGTCTTTATTTCAGAAAGAAAGATTATCTTTATTATACTGAACATTAAACAAAACTGCTCCTGGTCCTAACGAAGATACTATCTCTTTCTTCCAAGCCTATTAGCTACACAACTATTCTTGGGGGGAGAAAAAAAAAACAAAAAACAAAATGGTCCAGAACAAAGGCTACCATTGCCTCTGTTTCAGCCTTTATTTTAATGCTGTTACATCTGTTTTTTTGTTTTGTTTTTTTGGTTTTTGGTTTGTTGTTTTTTTGTTTTGTTTTGTTTTTTGGTAGCTATCAATTGTTAGCAATTTTAAGAAGCTGGGCAAAGTTCCATCAGGTACTTTAGCATTTGGGTGATCTTTTAAATCTAGAGGAAAATGCTTAATAAATCACTAGGCAACACTCTCTGCCTAGAATTATTCTAATTTCCTCACTGTCAAATGAGCTCTCCTCTTCCTAGATATTTCAAAGAACTTACTTTGCTCTTTGCAAGGACATTTTAAAATTTCACACACTTTGATAAGATTAATTTCTGTCCCTCTAGCAAAAGTTTTCACTTTTCTCCTTTGTTAATTAAAATCCTCCCTCCCGCATTTTAGGGGCTATTTAATCATTATTTAGGTCCACATTTCACCCAATATGCTGGCATGTCATGACTTAATCAACTACCTTATTCATTAAATCAATATTTACTAAACACCTATTAAGCAATTAGAGCAAATAGGAAAATCCCAGTCAAAAAAATTCAAGGGTGTAAAAGTGCAACATGCTTTATTTACCTGAGCAGAATGTCCACCTTGAGGTTGGATTCCATTTGATGGCTGAAAACATTAACCTAGTCAATTATTGAAAATATCAATAATTTAGTTTTAAAAAAGTTAGTCTTTAAGATGAAGCAAATATTCCCTATTAATATTTACTTACTTTTAAATATTTATAATGTAATATTTGATATGCACCAAAAATATGTAAAACACGTATATGTTATAAAGCTAATAATTAAAGGAATGATTAAATAATTTAATGCCCAGAATATTACATCTTCTTAGGTAATTCTTTCCTTCCCTTGGAGGTAACTTCAAGGTAATGGCAATTTTGATATTTTTAATATTCTTCTCTTAAGATATGGCTATTGTTTTATAAAATATTATGTATTGCTAAAAAATATTATGTCTTCCTAAATTATGTATTGATTCTCTGTGCTTATAGGGTTTTACACAGATAATATCATATTGTGTGTAATTTTCTAAAACTTACTATTTTTTGGTCATACTCTGAGATTCAACCATCTTAAAAAAAAAGTCAAAATTACTTCATCAGTGAATTATCCCAGTAGTTAAAAGGATAAAACATCAAGACTTCTAGAAAAGATGGCAGAGTAGGAGGATCCTAGGCAATACACCTAGATAACATACACATCAGTGTAGCTAACCCAGAAAATGACCCAAAGTCTAGAACAGACTCTCCATGGATAAATGTAGAGAACAGGCCACATCGAAGAGAATAGGAAGGGCAGAGACATGGTTAGGAGCAGACCTCAAACCAGGTATCTCAGGAATGAGGGACTTACACTGGGAAGATGAACCCCTATAACATTTGGCTTTGAAAACCAGAGGGGCTTACTTTCTTGAATTAGTACAATCAGTGGGGCTTAACACCTAAAACTTTAAAAATCAGCAGGCATGACTCTGGGAGAGCCAGAGGGTGAGAGGAAACTGAATCCATGCCCTTAAAAAGATAGCATACTAAAAAGCACTCCTGAGATACAACATAGAAGCCCCAGTTTGAAAATTGTCTGGAGTAAATAAGCAGATTTGTTTACTAATCTCAGAATTTATGCTGGAGGAATAGGGATCTTTGGATGATCCCAAGAACAAAAGGGCTGGCAGGTGACATTCCCCTCCTGTGCCCCCTGTGGGAGGCCCCGGTAAGGCTTGAGACGAGAACCAAACCAGGCCCTGACTTGTGCCTCCTTTAAAGGCTGAATAGCAGAACAAAAGGCTTAGGTTGATAAAGTCAAGTAGCACTGAGAAAGGGTCTGTGCTATGTGTTGTGCGCTTGCCTACGTGACTTCCCACACATTTGCTAGTCAGATAGAAACGATTTGGTCGGGGTCAGAAATTCTTGGCTGGTCCTTGCTGTCCTTGCACAGGCTATAGACTACACCACTGTAAGACTGTGCTGTGCTTACATAAACTATGTCTTGAGTGGCCTTGAAGTCAGTACATCTGGCGCTAGAGGGTCTGCTATTGGTGCTTGGGAAATAGATAATGGGAAAGCTTGAAGGATTTTCTGTGCATGTTGCAAACTCTTTAGTAATCAGCTAAAAATAGATACTTTCTTATGATTGTTTCTGTTAGCTATATAATGCCTTGCTGCCTTGAATAAAATTGGCACTATTGGACATCCTCCTTGGTGCTCCTCCTGCCCCCATCTCTTTGTCTCTTAATTTCCTTTCAGCATCCTCTTACCCTCTTGACCCTGGTCGATTTGTCGCGCTGGCCGCGACAGCCCCCAGCCTAGATACAAGGACACCTGCAGGAACCAGTGCAACCCAAAACACTCCACCTAGCTTGGTAATAGCACACCCCTGCCTCCCACACTCTTCTGTAGACACACATCTCCAACCAACCCTGGAAAAATACTCCAATGTGGCTCCAAGTCTTTGTTAATTCTGCATGTCCCACCATGGAGCTCTCCTGGAGACTCACACACCCCCAACATACCCACAGCAAGAATCCAGAGCAGTACCACAAGCCTGGCAGTGTGCAAGAAGCCCTGACAGTGGTCAGCACCATCCCAAATTGACTCCTGCCCCAGAGAGCATAGAAGAAAACCTTACACACCATTTTGACTGTGGCATCGGCAGTGAGCTGGAGAGAGACATCTGGTCTGACTCCAGGCCCCACACACCAACAAAGGATAACAGGAGAGAGTACCTGCAGTTCAGTGACACTGTAGCTCTTGCAAATGGTTGGTCTGACCCAAATCAAGCCCAAGACAGCCCCAGACTGGCCCACTAAAAATACAGAGACCAAACTCTATCCACAATAAGCAAAGAGAGCCACTGCAGAGGACTGGACCAAAGTTAAACATGACTCCGCTGCAAGAGTGGGATGCATGCAGCACACACAGAAAACACCCCTGAAACACCAGGTTCTAGTGAACAGGGAACACTGCACTGCAAAGCACCACATGACCTCTTCTTCATAAGACCACTACTTTCAAGAGCAGGAGATATAGGTGATTTCCTAACACATAGAAATAGACACAGAGTTAGACAAAATTAAGAGACAGAATTGTCCTGGATGAAAAAATAGGTCAAAATCACAGCAAGAGAGATAAATGAAATGGAGATAAGTAATACGCCTGATAGAGAACTCAAAGTCATGATCATAAATACTTATTGTGCTTGAGAAAAGAGTGGACTACATCAATGAGGTAGAAAACATGAAAACATAAAAAAAAATCAGAGACAAAGAACTCAATAACTGAAATTAAAATTACACTAGAGAGAATAAATAATAGACTAGAGGAAGCAGAAGAATGAATCAGTGACCTAGAGGACAGAGTAATAGAAAGCTATCAAGCTGAACAGGATATAGAAAAATGGATAATAAAAAAATTTGAATAGATTAAGGGAACTCAACAACATCATCAGGTGTAATATAGTCACATTATATACATCCCAGAAGAAGAAAGAGAAAAGGGAGCAGAAAATTTATATGAAAAGATAGCAGAAAACTTTCTGAATCTGAAGAAGGAAATAGAAATCTGGGCCCAAGACACACTGAAAGCCCACAACAAAATCATCCCAAGGACCACAGCAAGACACACAGAAACTAAAATGGCAAAGTGTAATAATAATGAGAGAATTCTAAAAGCAGTAAGAGAAAACAAAACACTTATATACAAGGGAAATCCTATAAAGTTATCAGCTACTTGCAGAAACTTTGTAGGCCAGGGGAGAGTAGCATATTATATTCAAAATATATTTGAAAAGAAAAGAAAAAAAAAGCAAAAAACAAAAACAAAAACAAAAACAAAAAACAAAAAATACCTGCAACCAAGAATATTTTATCCGCAAGGCTATCATTCAGAATGGGATGAGAGATAGAGTTTCTCAGATAAATAAAAGCTAAAGGAATTCATCACCAGTAAATCAGCCTTACATGAAATGTTAAAGGGGATTGTGAGTGGAAGACAAACTATAAGCAAGAGTAAGAAGGACGAAAATATCTATAAAAGTCAGTCAAGGAATTCACAAAATAAAAGGGTCTAAAGTATGACACCATATACCTAAAAGGGGGAGGTTGATAAAAATTTACGGCTTTTAGAATGGATTCAAACTTAAACAACTATGAACATAAAATAGACTGCTACATGCAGAAGATGTTATATACAAACATAATGGTAACCACAAACCAGAAACCAGTAATTGATATGCAAAAATAAAGAGAAAGGAATCCAAGTTCTTCACCAAAAAAAGTAAGCAAACCATGAGAGAAGAGTGAAAGAAAAGAAAGGAACAGAGAACTACAAAATAACCATAAAACAAGAAATAAAATGAAAATAAGTACACACCTATCAAAAATTACTTTGAATGGGGCGCCTGGGTGGCTCAGTGGGTTAAAGCCTCTGCCTTCAGCTCAGGTCATGATCCCAGAGTCCTGGGATTGAGTCCTGAATTGGGCTCTTTGCTCGAGGGGAGCCTGCTTCCTCGTCTCTCTCTGCCTGCCTCTCTGCCTACTTGTGATCTCTGTCTGTCAAATAAATAAATAAAATCTTTAAAAAAAAATAACTCTTAAAAAAATTACTTTCAATGTAAATGGACTTAATGCCCCAATCAAAAAACATAGGGTGATGGAATATATAAAAAAGCAGTACCCATCTATAGGCTACCTACAAGAACCTCATTTCAGACCTAAAGACACATGCAGATTAAAAATGAGGGAATGGAGATGGATTTATAATGTAAATGGAACTAAAATAAAGCTGGGGTAACAATACTTATATCAAACAAAAAAGACTTTAAACAGGAGATAAAGAAGGACAATGCATAATCAAAAAGGGAACAATCCAACAAGAAAATATAACAACTGTAAATATTTATGCACCCAACATGAGAGCACTGAAGTATATAAAGCAGCTAATAACAAACATAAAAGAAGTCATTGGTAGCAACACATTAATAGTAGGAAAATTTAAAATTTAAAATTAAAATTTAACATGCCACTTGCATGAATAGGTATATCATCTAACAGAAAATCAACAAGGAAACAATGGCTTTGAATGACACTTGGACCAGATGGTTCTAACATATATTCAGAACAGTCCATCCCGAAACAGTGGAATAACATTCAATAACATTCAATAACATTCAAGTACACATGGAACATTCTCCAGAATAGATCACATGTTAGGCCACAAAACAAGTAACAATAAATTCAAAAATATTGAAGTCATAACAGTGCATCTTTCTAACCACAACACTACGAAACTAGAAAGCAACCACAATAAAAAGTCAAAAAGAATAAAAAAATAGATGGAGATTAAACAACATGCTTCTAAATGATGAGTGGATCAACCAAGAAATCAAAGAGGAAAGCAAAAACAAAAAACAAAACAAAACAAAACAAAAAAACACATGGAACAAATGAAAATGAAAACACAATGGTCCAAAATCTTTGGGATACCACAAAAGCTATTCTAAGAGGGAAGTTTATAGCAATACAGGCTTAGAACAGCTTTTGTCTTCCTTCTAAAACCAGTAGAAGGAAGGAAATAATAAATATTAGAGCAGAAATAAATGAAATGGAAACTTAAAAGAATACAATAGATCAATGAAACAAGGAATTGGTTCTTTGAAAAGATCAAGAAAAATTGATAAACCTTAGGCAGATTCATAAAAAAGAAAGAGGACTCATAAACAAAATTAGAAATGAAAAAAGGAGAAATAACAGATACCACAGAAATACAAAGGATTATAAGAGAATTTTATGAAAAATCATATGTCAACTAATTGGAAAACCTAGAAGTGGATAAATCCCTAGAAAAATATCATCTCCTGAACTAAATCAGGGACAAATAAAAAATTTGAACAGACTGATAACCAGCAATGAAATTGAATCCATAATAAAAAAAACTCCCCAAAAAACAGAAGTCCCAGACTAGATAGCTCACAGGTGAATTTTACCAAACACTTAAAAAAGACTTAATACCTATTCTCAAACTTTTCCAAAAAAATAGAAGAGGAAGGGAAGTGTCTTAATTCATTTTATGAGGCATGCATTGCCTTCATACCAAAACCAGATAAAGACACCACAAAAAAGGGAGAACTAAAAAAAAACCAAAAAAACAAAAAACAGGAGAACTACAGGTCAATATCTTTGATGAACATAGATGTAAAAATCCTCATTAAAATATTAACAAACTGAATCCAATATACATTAAAAATTTCATTCCCAAAGATCATGTGTGATTTTTTATTTATTTATTTATTTATTTATTTACTTATTTGACAGAGAGAGAGACAGAGCACAAGTAAGGGGAGTGGCAGAGGGAAAGGGAGAAGCAGGGACCCTCTGAGCAAGGAACAAGACGTGGGGCTCAATCCCAGGACCCTGGGATCATGACCTGAGCTGAAGGTAACCACTAAACCAACTGACCCTCCCAGGCACCCCAATCAAGTGTGATTTATTCCAGGGTTGCAAGTGTGGTTCAGTGTTTACAAATCAATCAATGCAATATATCACATCAATAAGAAAGGATAAAAACCATGTGATCATTTCAATAGATGCAGAAAAACACCTGACAAAGTATAATGTCCATTCATGCTAAAAATTTGTAACAAAATAGATTTAGAGAGAATATACCTCAACATAATAAAGGCCATATATGAAAAATCCACAACGAATATAATACTCAATGGTGAAAACTAAGAGCTTTTCCCCTAAGATTAGAAACAAAACAAAACAAAAAAGTGTTCACTCTCACTGCTTTTATTCAATAGAGCACTGGAAGTCCTAGCCACAGTTACCAGACAAGAAAAAGAAAAAGCATCCAAGTCTGTTAAGAAGAAGTAAAACTCTCCCTATTTGTTTACCATTTATAGAAAACCTGATACAATTTACAGAACTGAAAGGACCCACCAAAAAATTACTAGAACTGATAAATTCATTCAGTAAGGTTGAGGATACAAACTCAATATACAGAAATTGGTTGCAATTCTTTTTTTTAAATAATTTTTTTAATTTTTTATTAACATATAATGTATTATTAGCCCCAGGGGTACAGGTCTGTGAATCACCAGGTTTACATACTTCACAGCACTCACCATAGCACATACCCTCCCCAATGTCCATAACCCCACCACCCTCTCCCTACCACCCTCCCCCCAGCAACCCTCAGTTTGTTTTGTGAGATTAAGAGTCTCTTATGGTTTGTCTCCCTCCCGATCCCATCTTGTTTCATTTATTCTTTTCCTACCCTCCAAATCACCCACGTTGCATCTCCACTCCCTCATATCAGGGAGATCATATGATAGTTGTTTTTCTCCAATAGACGTATTTCACTAAGCCATAATACCCTCTAGTTCCATCCATGTTGTCGCAAATGGCAAGATTTCATTTCTTTTGATGGCTGCATAGTATTCCATTGTGTGTGTGTGTGTGTGTGTGTGTGTGTGTGTGTGTGTGTATGTGTGTGTGTATATCTATATCTATATCTATATCTATATCTATCTATATCTATATCTATATCTATATCTATATATATATATATATATCACATCTTCTTTATCCATTCATCTGTTGATGAACATCAAGGTTTTTTCCATAGTTTGGCTATTGTGGACATTGCTACTATAAACATTCTGGTGCATGTGCCCCTTTGGATCACTATGTTTGTATCTTTAGGGTAAATACCCAGTAGTGCAATTGCTGGGTCGTAGGGTAGCTCTATTTTCAACTTTTTGAGGAACCTCTAATGCTGTTTTCCAGAGTGGTTTCACCAGCTTACATTCACACCAACAGTGTAGGAGGGTTCCCCTTTCTCTGCATCCTCTCCAGCATCTGTCATTTCCTGACTTGTTAATTTTAGCCATTCTGACTGGTGTGAGGTCGTATATCATTGTGGTTTTGATTTATATTTCCCTGTTGCTGAGTGACGTGGAGCAATTCTTCATGTATCTATTGGCCATCTGGATGTCTTCTTTGCAGAAATGTCTGTTCACGTCCTCTGCCCATATCTTGATTGGATTATTTGTTCTTTGGGTGTTGAGTTTGATAAGCTCTTTATAGATTTTGGATACTAGCCCTTTATCTGATATGTCATTTGCAAATATCTTCTCCCATTCTGTCAGTTGTTTTTTGGTTTTGTTAACTATTTCCTTTGCTGTGCAAAGCTTTTGATCTTGATGAAGTCCCAATAGTTCATCTTTGCCCTTGCTTCCCTGCCTTTGGCGATGTTTCTAGGAAGAAGTTGCTGTGGCTGAGGTCGAAGAGGTTGCTGCCTGTGTTCTCCTCAAGGATTTTGATGGATTCCTTTCTCACATTTCTCCCATTCTGTCAGCTGTCTTTTGGTTTTGTTGACTATTTCCTTTGTTGTGCAAAAGCTTTTGATCTTGATGAAGTCCCAGTAGTTCATTTTTGCCCTTGCTTCCCTTGCCTTTGGCGATGTTTCTAGGAAGAAGTTGCTGTGGTTGAGGTCAAAGAGGTTGCTGCCTGTGTTCTTCTCAAGAATTTGGATGGATTCCTGTCTCACATGGAGGTCTTTCATCCATTTTGAGTCTATTTTCATGTGTGGTGTAAGGAAATGGTCCAATTTCATTTTTCTGCATGTGGCTGTCCAATTTTCCCAACACCCTTTGTTGAAGAGACTGTCTTAATCCATTGGACATTCTTTCCTGCTTTGTCAAAGATTAGTTGACCATAGAGTTGAGGGTCTATTTCTGGACTCTCTATTCTGTTCCATTGATCTATGTGTCTGTTTTTGTGCCAGTATCATACTGTCTTGATGATGACAGATTTGTAATAGAGCTTGAAGTCTGGAATTGTGATGTCACCAACTTTGGCTTACCAAACACAACACCCAAAGAATAATCCAATCATGAAATGGGCACAGACATTTCTGCAAAGAAGACATCCAGATGGCCAACAGACACATGAAAAAATGCTCACATCACTCGGCATCAGGGAAATACAAATCAAGACCACAATGAGATACGACCTCACGCCAGTCAGAATGGCTAAAATTAAGTCAGGAAATGATAGATGTTGGCAAGGATGGAGAGAAAGGGGAACCCTCCTACACTGTTGGTGGGAATGCAAGCTGGTGCAGCCACTCTGGAAAACAGCATTAGAGGTTCCTCAAAAAGTTGAAAATAGAGCTACCCTACGACCCAGGAATCACATTACTGGGTATTTACCTTAAAGATACAAATGTAGTGATCCAAAGGGGCACATGCACTGGAATGTTTATAGTAGCAATGTCCACAATAGCCAAACTATGGAAAAAACCTTGATGTACATCAACAGATGAATGGATAAAGAAGATGTGGTGTGTGTGTGAATATATATATATATATATATATATATATATATATATATATATATGCATATATATGAATACTGTGCAGCCATCAAAAGAAATGAAATCTTGCCATTTGCAACAACATGGATGGAACTAGAGGATATTATGCTGAGCAAAATAACTCAATCAGAGAAAGATAATTATCATATGATCTCTCTGATATGAGGAATTTGAGAGGCAGGGTGGGGGGTTGTGGGGGGAAGGGAAGGAAAAAATGAAACAAGATGGGATCAGGAGGGAGACAAACCATAAGAGACTCTTAATCTCATAAAACAAACTGAGGGCTGCTGGGGGTTGGGGGGTAGTGAGAGGGTGGTTGGGTTACGGACATTGGGGAGGGTATGTGCTATGGTGAGTGCTGTGAAATGTGTAAGCCTAATGATTCACAGACCTGTACCCCTGGGGCAAATAATAAATACAGTATATGTTAATAAAAATAATTTTTAAAAATTGAGGGGGGATAAAAGATCAGAAACTTGATAGAGAAATGGGCCAAAGGAAAAAAAAAATCATGGGAAAGAACGATATAAAATGGTATAAAAAGGGCCTTAAACATATAAGATGGTGTTCAAGTTCAGTCAGGTTCAGTACAAATTAAACTACACTAAGATCCATTTCTCAACTATTACAGTGCCAAAAAATCAAGACCAACAGACAATACTCTTCCACAAGGCTTGGGAAAACAGGCACTCTCATAAATTGCTGGTGGGAATGCAATTTGGTGCAACCCTTAAGGAAGGTAATTTGGCATTATGTGACAAAACGGTATTTGGATTTACCTTTGAGCCAGCAATTGCACTTTTAGAAATTTAGACTCAGTGCATCTAGGTTAATGGTGTATGAGAGTTCTTTGTTTATTTTCTTCTATATCAAAATAAACTTTAATAAAACTATGTTATGCTGTTAACAATCAAAATAGTATGTTTGGGGAGGAATGTTGGGGAGGGTGGATAAAGAGGTTCTGTAGTACTGACAATATTCTAGTCCTTAATTCAGATGGCCACATAGGAATTCATTTTGCTACAATGCACTGTAGTGTATATTTATGTGTTGCACACTTTTCCATTAATATGATATATTTTAATTAGTAAGTTAACAGACTATATTGTTAGCCCTTTGTTTTTACTGAATAGAATGAACTATATTAATATTCCATTATGTGAAAAATATTAAATTGTGTTCCTTTGATATTATCATTTGGGTTTTTACCAGTTTGGAGTTATTAAGAACAATGTTTACATGGATTTTCTAGAAGACTATCTCCAGGGATGTATTCTTGTAAGAGGACTAAGCCATAGGATGAATACACATCCAACTTTACGTGATAATGTCAACTGTTGTCCTAACTGTTCTTATCAATTTATTCCTCTGGCAATGGTTTAATAGCAATTTCTCTTGAATCATAATCTCTTCACCAAAAAAGTATTAACAAACTTTTTAATCTGTGCCAGTTGATGAGGGAGAAGTACCTGGAAATTGCCTCAGTTCCTATGTACCCACCAGTATCATAAAAAATATGTTTGTGCCAGATATATACATATTTTTAAACCAGAAGTGACAGAGAATATGGTGTATTTTATTGTTATAAGATCAAGACCAGTAATTTTTAGATTTTACAATCAATCAGTTCAGGATTTGCCCTCCTGTGTCCTCATCTCCAAAGTATTACACACATTCTAAGAGATTTTTTTTGGCAGCAGCTGCTGGTAGGGTGTCTGTGTCATGCTGGTCCTTTGTATTTATGTTGGTATCTATAGACTTTAACAGCCCCATCTGGTCCTTGGGCAAGATTCTTTCTCTTCGTTGACACCAGTAGGTGTCCGTGTTCTCTCCTCATCGCTGGCTGCTTGATCTGCATTGCAGCAGCCCTCTCGTCATTGAGAAACCTCTTCAAGGTCCACAAACCATTTCACCTCACTTCAAGAGGACAGAAAAATTATGCTGTTCTCCCATATCACTTCAAGGGTTGAAAAACTTGATGAGGCTATCCTTGACCCCCTATACAGCCATCCCTGTCAGAATGGAAACTTCCTCAAGGCTCCTACTCTCATGGGCTCAGACAAAAAGCCAAGCGAAAGTTCGCTATTCTCAGATACGCACACACTTCTGGAGATGCTACTATGGCCTCTCTTTCAGGACTAGGGCACAGAGATCCCTAGCTCCTGCCAACATCTCGTTCTCTTGCCACATCTCCAACCTTCTCCCTCTCACCTAAGAGAATTTTGTCTAGGTGGGTATGAAACAAAGTACATTCCTCCAAATGTTTCCTGTCTTGCCCTTAAGCTTAAATAGCAAGAGGATTCCAGTATCTTGTTTTCAGGTTCTGCTGTGAAAAGTTTTATAAAATAAATACGTAAAATAAACTGATTATTACTTTGTACAATGTCTTGCTATTTAAACAGGGGGCAGATGCCTGTGGTCTATGCAGCTGTGTTGAGCCTGTTAGCCTCAATACCTGGGCTAAGTCTCTTCAAAGTTTATGACAGAAAGTGCTGCTCCTTTTCTTAGGTCGGTTGCTTTCTGATTACACTCTTTCTCCTCCATGAGGAACAAGTCTTGAAAACCACCAGTGACAACAGCAGACACAGCACTGAATGTTCTATAAATAACATTCTTCCTTTCCTTCCTCAGGTAGCAAGAATTAATACTGCCAAAAAAGAGAATGAAATAGAAGAGCTGATACTGAGAAGCAGGCCAAAGTATGGATTTTTGCCTCCCCGTTTGACACTCTGGTGTGTTTATTTAACAGATTCTCAAGTTTCTCAACAAAAAACCCTTTCTCTATGGAAGCTTGAATACTGTGAAATGCTAATTTTGAGGGGTTTGCTCTTAGACTCCTTCTCAGAAGGGATTCCTGTGGGAGTATGCCCTCCTCAAATCGACTTTGTGAAGTCATTAGTCATTTCTATAGAGAAAGTTTACAGTTCTTAACAGACCCTGTGTGGATGCCTCTGTGATTCTAGATGTTTTGGGAGTTAAAGTGCAAAGGGGAGTTTTGACCTGTTTGGAAACAACTTGGTTATTCTGTGAGTAGGAACTTTTTCTCTTGGGGAAGTAGAGTTGGTAAACTTAAAGATCATTTACAGTTTAATTTGAGTTAGTATTTGTACAAAGTTATAAATAAAATGCTGCCTTTGAGAAGTTATCATTGAGATTTCAATTAATTAAGATTTAGTTAGATGTGATTCCTACCAAAATGAAAACTACAAAAATGGCATCCAAGCATTCGTTCATCCTTTTTGTTTGTTTTCAGCACCATACAAGACCCTGAGAAAATAAAGAAAATCAATCTGTGTGATGGATTTATTGAGCATTATTTGGCTCTTAGTATGCTCGACAAAAAGATGGAATCAAAATAAGAAGAAGAGGGGGGGGGTACGCCTGAGTGGCTCAGTGGGTTAAACCTCTGTTTTCAGCTCAGGTCATGGTCTCAGGGTCCTGGAATTGAGCCCCGCACTGGGCTCTCTGCTCAGCGGGGAGCTTGCTTCCCCCTCTCTCTCTCTGCCTACTTCTGATCTGTCTGTCAAATAAATAAATCTTAAAAGAAGAAGAAGAACAAGAAGAACAACAAGAAGGAGGGGGAGGTGAAGGGGGAGGAGGAGGAGGAGGAGGAGGAAAAGAAGTAACAGCAACTATGAACCATAAATTTTGATGACAAGTGGTTGAAAGTTCTAGAGCACTAGATTTTCCAGATTATTTCAGGCCTATATGCATCATTTCAATAAGCAGCCCAACAACATTATGCTAAAGTTTGGTTGTAGTTTTAAGAAACAGAAAGAAAAGAGAAGACATTCAGAAATCTTTGCCTGCTTTTGATGTTGTTATGCAAAAGTACCATTCTATTTTTATGTCATTGGAAATGCAAAAAGAACAAAATTGTACATTCCAAATTTTTCAGAGATAAGTAAATTGCCAGTGTTGTTTCTATAGAGCTCTAGCTAGTTATGATATCACTGGGATTGGAAACTCCACTGAACAATGAAGACACAATTGACAATAATGATTCTAAAGTCACCCTTCTAGGAAAATTAATGCATACATAATACCATAGAGTTAAAAAAACAATGGAAGCAAGTTTTCAAACCCTTCCTATTGCTTTTATAGGAGTAATTTGTAAAGAAAATACTTTCCCAATTGACCGTGACCTATACTTTTGAAAATATATTAAGGCAAAACTCTGTCATTGACCTTTTAGAGTTAAGGAAAGATCCAGTTAGGTCTATGAACCAAAACATTGTAGAGTCAAGGGAAATCAGGAAATTGTTTCATAATTATTCACAATAAAAGAGAGTGAAGTGGGGGCGCCTGAGTGGCTCAATGGGTTAGGCCGCTGCCTTCGGCTCGGGTCATGATCCCAGAGTCCTGGGATCGAGCCGGCATAGGGCTATCTGCTCAGCAGGGAGCCTGCTTCCTCTTCTCTCTCTGCCTGCTTCTCTGCCTGCTTGTGATCTCTCTCTGTCAAATAAATAAATAAAATCTTTAAAAAAGAAAAAAGAAAGAGAGTGAAGTAGATTAATTGGAGTTAAAGTGCAAGATAAGATGTTCTCAAATGGCATTTTCCCAGTTACCTCACTGTGAATTTTGTATTTCCTTCAGTGGCTCCAAAACAATCATTTTAAGAATTGTGCTAAAGATGTAATTGAGATGTAATTCAGAATATTCAGCCTCTGATCATTTAAATGTGTTTTACAAGATAGTGAAACATAACTGACATACACAAAAATGCATATAATAATTTGCATAATGATGACATTATTATGTATACTAAAATCAATACCTATGAACTCACACATTTAAAAATTAGAATGTAAGTATTTCATCCAGCTTATGGTCAAAAGAAAAGTGTTCTTGTCAACCCTGGATGAAGGGATATTTTATTAGCTCACCTAATCTCCTTTCTTCCTATAACCATGTTTCAGCTGCCTTCCTTCCCTACAACCTACTGATAACATGGCAAGTGGTCTCATTGTCTTTTCCCTCATGTTGGAACCTGGTAAAATCTAATTATTATTGTTAATTAAGAATGTATTTTATTTGGGGTAAGGAAATAAATTCATAACTTTTTATGACCATAAGACTAATTTAAATTTGATTCAGTTCAAATTGGGTAACTCACCCAACATGAAGGCACCTGAAAAAAATTTGGATTCCTGAAATTGGTCTAACTCATATTTCCATTAAGTTGAGGAAATTGATTGAAGAGCTATGGCTGGAATTGTGACCTGAATGACAAATCTATGGTGAAATTTGAAACACTTCATGTCATGCATGCTTTTTTATTCCAATTTTTTCTTCTTTTAGCTAGAAAATCCAAAAGCTATTTTATATGTATTCACCAAACAATGCTTGGATGTTGAAATCACCAATTAGCTACAGTCCTTGGCAGTAAGGTAAGTCATCACAATAGTGATGAACTATAAATTTCACTTTGAATTAAAAAGCATATGGTTGGAGATGAAAGAAAAAAATGGTGGTTGTTTCCCTCCTCTGTGAGGAAAACACAAGCATATACAAAATTGATTTTTCTCATCTCTGGCCACTTTTGAGATCTGCACTTGTATTTCATTTTTTAAGATTTTTATTTATTTGTCAGGGAGAGAGAGAGCACAGGCAGGGGGAATGGCAGGAGGAGGGAGAAGCAGTCTCCCCATTGAGCAAGGAGCCTGACAAGGGACTCGATCCTAGGACCCTGGGATCATGACCTGAGTCAAAGGCAGACATTTAACCAGCTACCCAGGCATCCCTGCATTTCTATTTTAACATAGGATAAAGAATGAAGAGTGTGTTGGTTTGTGAGTGTTTTATCTTTCTTTTTTAAAGTATTTATTTATTTATTTGACCGAGAGAGAGAGAGAGAGAGAGAGAGAGAGAGAGAATGAGCAGAAAAGAGAAGCAGGCAGAGGGAGAGGGAGAAGCAGGTTCCCCGCTGGTCAGGAAGCCCCATGTGGGCCTCCATCCCAGGACCTTGGGACCATGACATGACCCAAAGGCAGACGCTTAACCTACTGAGCCACCCAGGTGCCCAATGAGTGTTTTTTCTTAATCCAAGGACTTTATTAAAAAATAACCATTGTTTGGTCCTTGGGAATGGGGAAACTGAGTTTCATAGCAGAAAGCCAATGTGACTAACAGTGAAGTGGTTTGACACGTCCAGGAGAAGAAGCAGCTTTACTAGATGAGGTAAACATCTTTTATTTTCAACCTCTAAAACACTATTTTCCCTTTTTCTTTTTTACTTTCCTTTTTTTTTTCTTTTACTATTTTAAATAACTTTTTTATGACTTATATGTAATATTTTCATTGTTCAGGTGACATAATTTTGAGGTATAATTTACATTCCATAAAGTTCACTCCTTTAAAAAAGTGTATAGTTGTATGAAATTTTTAACATCTTTACTGAGGCATAATGGACAGCATGTGTTTAAAGTGTACAAAATGATTAAGTTTTGACATGACTATGTTGTTGAAATCATCACCAAATTCTAGATAATGAACACATACATCACTTTGAAAAGTTTACTCATGCCTCTTTGGCATCTCTCTTTTGTCCCTCTCTGCTCCTACCCTTCCCATCTCCAAGAACCCACTGCTCTGTTCCCTGTTATACTTAGCACTTTCTAAACTTTATATAAATGGAATCACACAATATGTGGTTTTTTGTTTGTTTGTTTGCTCTGGTTTCTTTTAGTCAGAATAACTATTTTGAAATTAATCCATATTGTTGGAATTATCAGTTGTTCTTCCTTCTGACTTTTGGTGACATTCTGTGGTCTGTTCACCTGTTGACAACCATGAATACTTTTATAGAGCTGCCATGAACTTTCACACTTGAGTCTTTTTATGGAAATATGTTTTCATTTATCTTGGTTAAATAAACCTAGAAGTGAAATTCCTCTACCTCCTCACCAATGCTTAGCATGGTAAGTCTTTTTCATTTTAGTCATTCTAATAAAGATACAATGTTCTCATTTTGTTATAATTTCAATTTTCCTATTCGCTAAAATGTGGAGCATCCTTTATGTGTTCACTTGCTATCTATGTATCTTCTTTACTAAAGTATCTATTCACACCTTTAGCTGTTTTTATATTGGGTTGTTTTCTTATAATTGAATTTTGAGAGTTCTCTATAAATTTCAGAAACATGTTATTTCAGATACAAGTTGTTGTTTTTTTAAATCAGATATTGGAAATACAAATATCTTCTGGTCTGTAAATTCTCTTTTCATTCTCCTAATAGTGTCTGTCAAAGAGCAGAAGTTTTTAAATGCAGTGAAGTCCAATTTATGAATTGCTTTTTATGGACATGTTTAATTTTGTCCTCTAAATATGATCACCTTCTTTTTTGATATTAGCACACTGTGTATCAGTTAGAATAGCCTAGGTAATGTCATAAAAAAGGATCCCAAGGATCAGGAGCTTATTAAATAAAAGTTCATTTCTTGATGATATTATAGGATGAATATGAGTCAGTGGAAAGCTGTGTTCATTGCAATTATGCATGGACCGAAGACAATGAAGACTTCATCTCAAATGTCGTGGGAAGAAAATATGAATTGAGTGGACCCTGTCATTCATGAATGACACATGTCACTTCATCTCACTTTATATTATGGAAGAAAGTCATAGAGAAATCCCATTCAGCCAAGTGTAAGTCTTTCAGTCTCCAATTCCTAAGTCAATGACCATGCTTTAGAAACCATCCTAATAAGCAATGGGAGGCTAAGACTGGGCAGACCATAGCAGAGGAGTCTTTTCCAACACTCCTTTCACAGGTAAATAGAGAGGACAACAGATAAGGTAGAAACCAATAGCAGTCAAAACCAGTGGCCGCCAGAAAGAGAAACGACAAGACTTGTCTCCAGTGTCATTATTTCCTTCCATCATCCCTGTCCGATAGCACAGAAGGGATTTTATTAAGGATATTCTGTGGGGTTTGTCACTACTAATTGTTGCAGGTATCAGGGGTGGAAAAATTGATTATTTTGTAATTGGTTGTGGTATGACCAGCTGGGTCTCAAGCAGAGGAAACTCTATCTTCCAAATATCCTGGATATGCCTTTGGAAGCCATAATGGAATATGACTCTTTTCTCATTGGAAAGGAGACTGGGTTGGCTTTCATTTTTGTAATTTTTTAAATATAAGGAAAGAAACTTTGTAGAATTATATGAATGGAGAAAGAGTGGGCAACTAAAGGGAGGAATGCAGTTATAGATTTATTTTTATCTTCCTACTCTGTTTTGGCAACAGCCTACAACTTGATTTGTGGAAATTGTCCTTTCTCACTGTAGATCTGACTCCTTAGTAATGGAAGATGGTCTGTGCATTTAAAGATTCTGCATTCTTCTGTCCACAGTCACTGGCCCAGAAATAAACCTGTGAAGCACAGAATTCACTCAGAGGCCTATGGAACTTTCTGTCAGGTGTTGGGAAAGAGATACTTTCTTTCCCCTAAGACTGCTAAATTTGGTGTTTACATGTATCCTGTTATCTGTGCCTCTAATTTGTTCAAACTGCCTGGGGGAAGCCCACATATTGTGGTAAAGAATGAAGAAAACATTCAGAAGAAAATAGATCTGAGAAGAGAGGAAATGAGGAATGGAAACCAGAAAAGAGAAAGAGAAAGATCTGATGATATTACTTGAGTTCATGGAGTCTCAGTTCATTTGTATCTTGAATTTCCTATTATTTGTTATAAAAGATGTCATCATCTCCCACTTCCCCCAAATTATATTGGTTATGGTTTCCATACTTTTGTAACTGAGAGGGACTTATTTAACACACATAGGAGTTACAGATATATTTTCTTGGTTTGTCATTTATTGTTATATTTCTTATGGTGCTTTTGTCATGAATTTTTTCCAAAAATTTTTTCATGTTGAATATAACTATGAAGGTTATTAACCTCATTTTCCACATATAATAATAATAATAATAATAATACATAGATACATACTTACCTCCTTAAATAATCATGAGGATTAAATGAGTTAATGAGGAAATTGCTCAGAACACTTGTGGGCACACAGGAAGCGTTAAAAAAATTTTAGTCATTATTATCTTATTAAATGAAGCATAAAATTTCCTTAGAATAAGTAAATGTTTTTCTTTGTGACAAATCCAAAAAAAGAATTTATTATGTGGGGTTTACAATGGTTATATAGAATGAAAAGTATTTTCGTTTGTTTCTTTGAAGAACAATAATGTGTAATGGTTAAGGTATGGGCTTAAGAGCACAGAGTATGACTGAGTTTGCATTCTGATTCCCAGACTTACCATCTGTGTGACCTTGGGCAAATTAACACCAGCCTCAGTTTTTCATCTGTAAAATATGCTTAATAGTGATACCTATGTTAGGGAATATCAGACGTTACCTGTCATAGCTTTTGGTATTTGGCACTTGATAAAAGACAAATATTATGAATTTCACCTTATTCAAGGTGATTCTCTGGGTAAGAGGATAAGATAGTAGTCTGGTATCTGATTTTATACTGATAGAGAATTTTGACTACTTCAAATTTAAATGGCATGATCATTAAAAAAAATACTTAAATAGAACTTTAATCAAGTGTGTTTTTGGTAGAATTTAGGTAGCAGATAATTTTACTTTCAAAAGCCTTAAAATATTATTTTATATTTCTAATGGATTATTCGAATACTAAATTTTCCTTTTTTAAAATACCAGGTTTTCATTTAAAAAGAGATTGCTATAACTACGTAAATATTAATCTGTCCAGTTAAAATTTTTTATATGTCTCTTTTATTGACAGGATCAATAATTGTTCAGCTACCAGAAACTATGTTTTCCAACTCCATCAGCTGAGAAAAATATTCCACAACTAAAACCTATAGGACTATGAGCAAAATTGCTCTGGAAACCAGGGAAGACAAAACACAACCTATTGGTAAGGCCATTTTTAATTTTTGAAACAGATAAGGAGACTGAGTCCAAATCTCTTTGGGCGGTTAACTGACTTGCATAAAGTCATGTCAACTTGAGTTTGGAATAGAACAGGGTGGAGAAGCCTGCCTGCTCTGCTGGTCACTGCTGAGTCTCTATTTTCCACTAATACAGGCTAATGCTAATGCTTCTGCTAAGAATTCAAAGTAATTAAGACTTTCTAAGGAAAGGAGAGTCACAAAATGACATAGTCTCATTTACCTAGCACTGATATTTTTTGGTTTTAACTACACACTTAAAATTATACACATATATTTTCTCAGTGATATTTCATAAGTCAATATTCACAATCAATTTAACAGTGACTGGGGAAGATTTTTATATATATATTTTTTCTTACCATAATGAAAACAATATCTTTTCATGGCTCTTCCTTGTATAGTTTTTTTGGTTGTTTGATAATACATTCCTTGAAAAATTGCATACAATGAAATTTATGCAAATGGTAAAACTCGTAGATAATTATTTTAGTGGTTTTTAAATTACAGACATTTATTTAACTAAATTCCATGTTTTATTTCACATCTATTTGACAATGTTATATCCATCCCTATCAATAAAATCATATCAATTAATATCAATATCAATTAAAATATTGTTAGGACAATTTTTTCTCTCTTCATATTTCTGGATTTACTTTTTACTTGCTTAAAAGATACAAAGGGAAACAGTTAAACCTCTGCAGCCTGAAGGTATCAGAAGTGAAAGACAGTTACTAAGGTATTGCTTGTGGGCATATTTATTTTTGGAAATAATCCTGATGGGAATGCAAACTCTTTGGAAGACAGAGAAAGGTAAAAATAATGGGCCAATTTCCTGGGTGTTTTGAAAGGCCTATTAAAATCACTGGCAATGTCACAATTTGACAGGGCTCAAAAAAAAAAAAAAACCCAAAAAACCCAACCTTTAATTTTGAAAATAGTATAATGCACAATATTCATTCTGTGCAATTGATCTCTGATGGTCAAGTGTTGTTTAGAAAATAGAATAGATAGATGATCTTGCTCTTTACTGACTATGGGCCAGATCGGGAATACACTGACCAGGGATTTCTTGAACTCTTGACTTCATCATATCACTAACTGAGAAAAGTTAGAACTCTTACATTCTTCCCTAGTGGGTCAATATTGACTTCTCCCTTGGTTCCACATGTATTTCCAGGAGTTATCCTGATACTCTGAACATTGCCTTTACTTTCCATCTTTATTGATCCACTATTTCTTACCTCTCTGTGGAGTACTCTCCATCATTCTCCACCATGCTGCCCATTCCTCCATATGTCCATGACTTCCTTACTTACCTGTGGAGATGTTCTCCATACTATTCTACTACGTTGCTTATTTTGCTCGCTCTCATCCCTCCATCACTAATTTCTCAAGCCAGTAATAGAACACCTCCTACAACTTTTTTCCCACTTTTTTTTTGGAAGAAGGGAAGAGAGAGTCCTCAGTAGATAACAGAAAGCAATGTTGACCACTAAGTGAGGTATTTTAGTTTTACCGCTCCAATTATACTGGAATGCTAATAGAGACAAACAGATAGGACTTTTGTGAAGTTTTTCATATGTATATTGACACACTGAAATAGTTTGTACATTCTTTCTTGTTGATTTTAACTAGCAGCTCTTTCTGAGCACATAAATCCCCATATGGCCTGAATTAGCATGATCTCAAATACATGCCTTGCTGTACTCACCACCACTCCACCTAGACCTTTGTTCTTCTAATGAGAGTAACTCACTGAGTTAGACAAACTTCCATGTCCAGAAACCCAATACCATATTGATTAAGTTATGCTCTTTATACTCAGTAAGACCTGGATAAATTATTTCATCTCTTACAATTTCAACTTCTTTTTTTTTGAAATCTGTAGAATCTGGTTTATAGAGTTGCACAAAAGTTCTTTAAAATGCATGAAAAATGCTTAATACACAGCCTGGCACAAAATAAGCATTCATTTACACATTAGCTATCATTTTGGTGATTTTCAGTCAGGGTACTGTTTTATACCTCTTGGCACTCTGTGTTTCATATAATCATTCCTGTGTCTGTTGTATATGTATAGCTCCCCATTAACGGAAAAACTTTCTTTCTTTTCTTTATGATTCTCAGGCCTCAGGAAAATCATAATAAAAGCCTAGATAACCATTTAAAAGAGAATACAAATAAAATATTTTCTAGTATATATGTAATAAATTTCAAATAGTTTAATAATCTAAAAGTGGAACAAAAATCATGACTTAACCAGGAAATAAATTAGGAGATCATCCATAGAATCTCATGCTGGGGTCTTTCTTAAGCCAGAAACAAAACTTTGAGATCATAGAGAATAAGACTAATATTTGGCTATTCACATACACTCACAACACACACACACACACACACACACACACACACACACACAGAGTTTAATGATATTCACTACAAAGTAAGAGGTAAGTAAGAGAAAGGGAGAAACTGACAGTTGGCTGAGGACAGATTTCAACCATTATATATAATAATTCTCCTATGTAAAAACAGATAATTGGTCACTATTTTTCTATTAAAAAACTTATATAAATAAAAAATAGACAATCTGATAGAAAAACATGCAACTAACATAAATTATAATTCATATGGCCAATAAAATATGAAAAGAAGATCATCCTGACCATAGTGAGAGAAATGTCAATTTAAACAAAAGATAAAAGACTAATAACATCTGGTGCTTATTAGAATGTTAGAAAATGGGCAATTTATATAGTGATTATGGAAGAGTTGTTTGGTAATATTGTATTCAAATATTCGATATGCCTATCCTTTGAGCAAGAAATTCCATATCTCAAAAAGTAGTCTAGAGAAATTAGAGCATGAATAGATTCAAATAAAAATTAAGTTTGCTGGGGCGCCCAGGTGGCTCAGTGGGTTAAGCCGCTGCCTTCAGCTCAGGTCATGATCCCAGGGTCCTGGGATTGAGTCCCGCATCGGGCTCTCTGCTCAGCAGGGAGCCTGCTTCCCTTCCTCTCTCTCTGCCTGCCTCTCTGCCTACTTATGATCTCTGTCTGTCAAATAAATAAATAAAATCTAAAAAAAAAAAATTAAGTTTGCTTACTGAAACATTATTAAGAAAAGTGGAATATTTGGAAACAATAAAATGCCCATCAATAGGTCAGGTTAAAATTTTAAAATGACATATCAATATATTGGAATACTTAGCAAACACTTAAAAGAATGATGTATGTATGTGTGCATGTATACACTCACATACACATATACAAATATACACATATACATTTTTGATAAGCTGCTAGACAGAAAGAAGCAAGTTGCAGATTGACTCAAGTTTTGTAAAAGATAATATTTACTGTGTGTTTAGATGCATGGATATTTATATTTAAATGAGAGAAGTTGAGGAAAATATGCACAACTTTCAAAAGCAATTATCCCTGGAGATGAGGAACAGAATGAGATAGAAGGGATTTTTATTTTCTTAATACCAAATAAGCCAGACTACAGGACTTGTGTTAATTCTGTTATTGTTTCATCTGTCTCAGAGAGTTAAGGGTGAAGAGTTTCCCTAAAAGGAAAAATCTGAATTGCAGAATATATTCTTGAAAGATATCCTGGAAAGATATAGCCTGGGAGAGGAAATAAAGCTGACCTTGGACTAAGAGGTGAGATAATGAAGCCAGGACTCTGAAGCATGGAGCTGCCTGCATGGGATTTTCTTCCTGGTGGTATATACATTCCTTCTGGCTGCATAGAGACAGATATGGGACTAGGCACAAGGTGAGGATGGGATTTTGGCATCGGGTTTGGATCTAGAGATGCTCGGAGCCATTGCTTCTGAGGGTTGTGACTTTGTTTCTGTGTGGTACCACTATTAGCCCTAAGCCAAAGTCACTGCCTGGTCAGTGGCATGCCCTGCAGAGCTGAAGGGAGAGTGAGGTTTCAGCAGGGACACCCCTGCCCTTAGTCAGCTAAAGCAGAACAGTGATGGACAAGATAGATCCCAGGTCTTCCTTTCCAACCTTAGCAGACAACAGCTTAGGAAAGAAAGAACTGTGGGACACTTTCAGGAAGCTGTTTCAGCATCAAAGGGGGGATTATGCCTAAGAAATGGGATACAGGGAGGGTATGTAATCTAATTTTATAAACAAAAATATGTGTTTCTTGAGAATTATGTGCTACATACAAATTAGATTTGGTTGCTCTTCATTTTTAGATGAATTACTGTCTCCCCATTACCCAGAGGAATAATGCAATGCCTCAGTATCACATCTAAAACATTTCTTAACCTAGTTATTAGCTAACATTAAGTTCTATCCCTACTTCCCGAATTTGTCTACTTAGCCACCCTAGTTCTCAACCTCTTCATGCTGTTTTCTTACACTTACTGGCTTTTGCTCACATAATGTAACCCCTTTCCATAATGAGAGAAGAAATCTTCTATTAGGTTTTCCTTATGTTTCCCTAATACATCACATAGTCTATAATACATTAATGCATAAATGTGTTTGTATATTTGTCTTCCCTGGGAGACTAAAAACTTCTAGATGGAAGAATGAGATCCTATTTATATCTGTATTCCTGATGCAACCCCTAGATAATAAGAACTCCATAAATGCTATTAGGGAAAAATGAATTTTGAAATGAATGAACAAATGGAAGTAACAACGTGGTACATTGGCTTTTGTTTACATATGTATCTTTCTAGAAGTAGAATTGATAAAATGGTACCATAATTCTTTTTAAAACAAGAATTGAAACTCTAATAATGGTGCCCTGGCTAAATAGTGTCTATTATATGTGTATATAAATGCATGTTTTATATGTATGTATATACATATAATATTACATATATATGTATATAGGTATATAGGTATGTATATGTGTGTATTTAATATATAACATACCTAGTCATTTTATGTCAATACATTTATTACCTGTTAAATTTATTTTTAAGTATTTGTTAAATCTTTACTTAATAAGAAAAATCTATGATTTTTATTTAGCTTCAGAACTTTCTCACTCAGAAGCCAATGTTTTAATGATAAGGGAAATAATGGACACACACACACACACACACACACACACACACACACACACGCCTTTTGGGATGCATCTACATCAAGGCCCGAACTTCTCTGAACCTTATAATCTTTAGCAATCAAGTAACTAACACGCTTGCATCTGAGGAAACCAAAAGAGCTGGCAGGACAAAAAGCTATTCTATATAATTAAGAATAACAGCAGGAAAAGAAGACTCATATGCCAAACGTGTGAGGAAAAAACACAAATGAACTGATGTTTAAAATGTATCTGGAAGTGTCGCACATACAGTGCTACCATATTAGAAATTATTTTGTGTAGCAGCATAAACTGCTACTTCCATAAAAGCAGTGTTTCAAAGAGATAGTAAGTTGGATGGTAGGAAGCTATAAAGCATATGGAAATTACTAAACAGCCCCATGCAATAAAATATAACTTTATGACACAGTGAGTCTAATACCAAAAATGCTACCTGCCATTTCATATTCCCCACTATACAGTTGGTTAATCAACTATTAATGGCAAAGACAAATTGGAAAGCAGTTTACCTTATAATATAAAGGATTCTTATAGTTCATCATTTGTAAGGGAAATTGTATTTCCTTCCTTTGGCTTTTTGTCCATAATTCAGCATAATGTAATTGTAGTGAATGTGAATAGGTCAATTTGATTTAAAAACTTCTAGATGTGATACAAAAGAAAAAAATCCAATTTCTCCTACTGAACCTGAAGAGCAAATCCCCAACTTTGGTTTCTCAAGGAATCATTGCTTTTTCCCTGAGGAAACAGCATCCCCCAGGCAGAGATTTACGTTAGTACCATATGACTACTTTGCCCATTAACCCATCAAATTAGAGTTTTTGAAAAAAAAAAAAAATTCTAGCAGCTTTACTGGGATACGATTTATATACCACAAAATTCTCCACTGGAAGTACACAATTCAGTGAGTTTTAGAAAATGTATTTACTTGTGTAACCTTCTGCACAATCCAGTTTTAGAACATTTCCATCAAACTGTTTTTTGTGCCGCTTGCACTTAATCCACACTATTCCCCGCAGACCGAGGTAAGCACTGACTTGCTTCCTGTTTCTATACATTTGCCTTTTCTGATCATTTCATATACATGGAATCATGCTTTTTGTAGTCTTTTGCATTTGTCTTCTTTCATTATGCTTAGCATAATGCTGCTGCATGTATCAGTGCTTGGTTCCTTTTTATTATGAAATACTCTCCTAATGTTTATACCATATTTTTTTATTCACTCACTGCTTGATGGACATTTTGATTGTTCCCAGTTTGGGAATATTATGAAAAATAGTGCTATGAATGATCCTATATCCATACATTTGGATTTGTTTTTATTTCTCCTGAACGAATTCCCAGAAGTGAAATTGTTGCATCATATGGGACGTTTATGTTTAACTTTTAAAGAAATTGCCGAACTCTTTTCCAAAGCGACTGTGTCATTTTATCTTCCTGGCAATCTTGAATAAAGGATGCAGTTTATCCAGATCCTAACCAATTCTCGGTATTTTGTCTTTTTGATTATAGACATTTTGGTGGATGTATAGTGATATCTTGCTGCAATTTCAGTTTGTATTTCTATAATTGCTAATGATATTGAGTATTGTTTAATTTGCTTACTAGCCATTCATGTATCTTCTGTAGTACAATCTCCCTTACATATTTTGGTCATTTTGTTTGTCTTTTATTATATTTTAGGTGCACTGTCCTTTATTAATATATCATTTGCAAATATTTACTGCAATGTGTGTCTTGTCTTTTCATTTTCATAATGGTAACTTTTGAAACACAAAGGTTAGTTTTCATAAAAGCAATTTATCTTTTTTTATGGATTATACTTTTGGTGTATCTAAGAAATTCATAAACTATATATTTCTCTATTTAATAAAGATTTGCTTAGCTATGCACAAATATGACAGTGTTTCAGAAAATTATCCACACAAGAAGAGTAGCACTATAACTTTGTAACATCAAAAACAACAGTTAAAGGGAAAATTCCTCTATTTTCTGTTTACACACTACACGGAATACTCTGTACTCCTAATGTGTGGGTTCTACCCTGACACCAAGCAATTCTCTAACTCTTTGGCAGACACTGGCTGTGTGGTCTACAAGTTAACCAAATTGTGACCCTATCTACCTGGAGATAGCTCCAGTTCCCATGGGTTAAGGACTCTGACCCACGACTGTCCCCTTCTTCCCCACATTTCAGACACCAATCTGTTGTTACCTGTGCTTCTGACCAATGAGCTATAAATCAAAGGTTCCCATGCCCCCGCCTTGGGTTCAATCATTTGCTAGAAGGGCTCAGAAAACTCCGGAAAATGGTTTACTTACTGCTGCTGATTTATTACAAATGATATTTCAAAGGGTACAAATAAATAGCCTTAGGGAAGAGGTGCACAGGGCAAGGTATTTGGGAAGGGATGTGGAGCTTCACCTGCTCCAAGAATGCCACACTTCCAGCACCTCATGCATTCAGCAACCTGGAAGCCCTCTGAATTCTGTCCTTTAAGGTTCTTTATGGAGGCTTCATTACACAGGCATGATTGATTAATCATTGACCAATGAGGAATAATTCAACCTCCCGTCCCACCCCGCTTCCCAAAGCAGTAGGACTGAAAGTTCCAACCCTCTCATCACATGGTTGGTTACACTGGCAAACAACTTCCATTCTGTGCTTATCTAGAAGCTTTCCAAAGTCACCTCATTAACATGAACTCAGATGTCATTGAAAGGTCTTACAAGGAATAAAAAATGAAACCATTATAGATGCATTTATCACTTAGATAATTCCAAGGGCCTTAGGGTCTTGGCCAGGGTAAAGACCAAATATGTATCTTATTATTATAAATCAAAATATCACAAACAATATGAAAGAAACTTCAAGATAAGTATGCATGAAACAATTTATAAAATAAAAGAAGATAGGAAGGGACGTCTGGGTGGCTCAGTTGGGTAAGCCGCTGCCTTTGGCTCAGGTCGTGATCCCATGGTCCGGGAATCAAGCCCTGCATCGGGCTCCATGCTCAGCAGGGAGCCTGCTTGCCCTTTCTCTTTCCCTGCTTCTCTGCCTACTTGTGATCTCTCTCTGTGTCAAATAAATAAATAAAATCTTAAAAAAAAAAAAAAGAAAAGAAGAAGAAAGATAGGGAGGTGAGCTGACACACAGAATTGGACTGTCAAATCAGACTGATTAGTCAAGCTTTATTAAAGAAACACAGACAATCAGGAAAAGAAACAGATAATGTAGAAAGACATCTGTCTAAGACATCTTGTATGACTCCCTAGGTCCTTCCATCCTGCATTGGACACAGACTCTGACTTACAATCGCAGAGGAGATCACCAAGTGAGGTTTAGAAAGTTTTCTCACAGCACAAAGTGTTTTTAAATAATGAAATATTACCAATTTTTATGCTCCAAGGAGTTCCACTCCATACTAACTTTCTCCAGGGAGTCATGACTCATGGATTCTGGGTTTATTTGGTATAAGTAATCCTTTAGCCAAGAACATTCTACTAAGGGCATTCAATAAATAAGGTCTCTCCCTTCTAGCAAATATCATTAGTCTACTTACCTAGAGGTCCATTTGACAAGATTAGATTGGGTCATCTGCCTTCTTTTATTTCCTTTATGAGCATTCGCTCAAATAAAAAAGAGTATATGGATCTCAAACCAAGTGCTCTAACTCTTACATTCAAAGATGGGTAAGCAGATAAGTAAGTAGATTTAACAAAAATCAATTAAAATTTCTAAAAATAAAAATATATCCTCAAAAATTTTTAAAAATCTGAATAGTTAGGTTAAACAGAAGGTTGGATGGAGATGTAAATAAAAAATACCCAGGTATGTTGACATGTCTCAATGTAAACGTATGACTATTAATCTCAAGTGGGTTTATAATGCCACCCAGGAATTGTATTATATTTCTGACATCTATTCAGTCTCCTAGAATTCTCTGGCATACCTACTTATTTCTCCTTGAACTTCCAACAGCTTTACCCCCATTCTTACACTTAGTGATTAATCACCTTTCTTTGACTTAATGACAGTATTGATATAATTACAGAAGATCTATTAATTCCTACTACCCACTTCTCAAGAGAATCCCAAGAACAGTCTTTGATCTGATGCTGGCTGGGAGAAGGGATTAGCAGCCACTGCCAAAGACATTTAGACCCATCTCCCTTTTCACCCTAGTAGGAAGCCCCTGCAGCTGGAGGAAGGGAACAGAAAAGAAACAAATAAGCAGAAACAACCACTATCCCCATTGGAGGGTTAAGAATACGTTCTGGGCACAGTGCTACAGTGGGAAGAGAAGCACTGCGACAGCCACACCCTGAAGACCCAAGGACACATTTTGTCTAAGATTAAGGCCTAATCGGAACATCCAAAAATTCCACCCTTTTGCTTTTCCCTGCCACTGAAGTAAACCTTAAAAGTGGTTAAAATAGAAAAATTTACCTTGTGTATAGTTTGCCAAAATAAAAACATTATATTTGACATATATAATCATATTTGTCCTAATAAAGATATCAAATTTCAGACCAAAAAAAAAGTGCCTATGAAAAGACAAAAAGAAACACACCCCACAGAGACAAAGCAACTATACAACCAAACTCAGATATGACAGATTTGAGTACTATCAGACTGGGAATTTGCAGTAACTATAATTAATAAACTTTCTAATGGACAAGATAGAGAACACACATGATCAGATAAGTAACATAAACACAGAGAAAAATGAAAGTTGTAAGAAAGAATCTAGAAATATTAGGAAAAAAAAAACCAACAAAATAAAACCAAACAAAATACAGCAACAAAGGTGAAGAATACCTTTGATAGGCACATTGTAAGAGTCAACACAGCCA
The DNA here is from genome assembly GCF_002288905.1 of Enhydra lutris kenyoni. Classification (NCBI taxonomy): domain Eukaryota; kingdom Metazoa; phylum Chordata; class Mammalia; order Carnivora; family Mustelidae; genus Enhydra; species Enhydra lutris. The sequence continues at coordinate 2,237,984 of NW_019154168.1, forward strand.
AAGAAAGAATCTGTGAACTTGGAGATAAGATGACAGCAATTGCACAACACAAAAATAATAAAAAAGAAAAAGAGCAGGATATACAAAAGCTATAGGATAGTATCAATCAGTCTAACACCTGCATGACTGAAATCCCAGAAATGAGAATGGGATGGAAGAAATATTTAAATAAATAACGGCAGAGAAATTTCCAAAATTAATGACAGACACCAAAACTGAGATCCAAGAAATTCAGAGTAAACTGTCTGTAAACAAATCAATTTCTCTGATCTCTTCCTTTTTTCTCTCTGGAGTTCAGCTTTGCTGCAACCCTACTCAGCACATCAAAGATAGTTACTGCTCAAAGACTGTATGTAGCAAGTAATTTTAAGACCATTGACTATAAAGCTATTAATGTGTGCCTATGTATTAGTTCCCTTCCGTTATTTCTTTGCCTAGAGTTGAAATTTCTATGACAATATCAACATATTTCAGAATGACATTGTGTGTAATAAGACCCAAATGCAAACTGATTTAAATACGTATTAAAATCTTGAATTCCATTTATTACTTTAAAAGAGAAAGAGATATATTACTCAACAAAATTACATCAATAATAAAAGTCTATGTCAAAGTGATTTATTTGTCCTTAGAATAAGGCTAGATGCTTAAGAGGGACAAAAAAATAAATGAAAAACTGCTTAACACCTTTTAAAATATATGTAAAGTGCCATTATCTAATAGAAAATAAATCTTTCAAATAAAAATGAGAAAAGTTTATGTCAGCTAAATATATTTATCTTGAAAAAAGTACAGATTATAAAAGTTGTCAAATTTTTATAAAAGTTGTGAAAAGACATTTGAAACTTACTAAAATTTTGGAGAGGTCTTCATGCATAGCTGTTATTTTGTTATTGTTTTAGATTTTATTTAATTCAAGTTAGGTGACATATAGTGCTAGTTTCAGTAGAATTTAGTGATTCATCAGTTGCGTATAACACCAAGTGCTCATCACCTTGCGTGCTCTCCTTAATGCCTGTCACCAAATTACCTCATCTCCCTCCCACCTCCCCTCCAGCAACCCTCAGTTTGTTCTCAATAGTTAAGAATCTCTTATGGTTTGCCTCCCTCTCTATTTTTATCCTATTTTATTTTTCCTTCCCTTCCCCCATCCATAAACTGTTTTTATAAGGCAGATTGCTTACACTTTATAAATGTATTCCTCATTGCAGCCAGGGGAATATGTTAGATTCATCCATTAAACATTTACTTAATGACTTTTCAAGGTTTTACAAGCCTCGTGATTCCAAAATACCCTATAATTTATTTTATATGGACATTTTACAAGTGAGGCATCCCAAATTTTCCAAGAAACTCAACAGAGATAGAAGAACACCCCTTGTTTGGAGGATGGACAGTATCTAAAATTGATGCCACCATGAGATGAGTTTTATGAACGCCATCAAATTTTTCTATGGCAAATCTGTTGTTTTAGAGTTAAAATAATAATGTTGTTCTAGAAAAATCCTCAGCAGTATTTTTAGTGTCTAGAACATAGTACATGCTTAAGAAAACATGTAGAGGGTAGGAAGGAGGAAAAATGGAAAGAAGGAAGGTGGAGCAGAGGGTGAGGAAGAGGAGGAGAGAGAGGAAAAGGAGAGGAATCATTTGCCTCCTTTAACTTCATGGCTTAATTGGTATGATTCAATATTTTAGATGTGGAGAGATAAAATATCCTATGGTGAAATTAAAACTGGATTTCTCTTACAAGTTTAGAGGTCAGATTTCATTCATTCATTCATTCATTCATTCACTCAACACATTATTTGACTGCCTATTTTTGTTAGAGACTGAGCTTGGTGCTGGGATATAAAGATGTTTTCATGCACCCAGTTTCTGGGTAGCTTCTATTCTTACAAGAAGTTAAGATATAAATAAATCAGTAGAGTACAGTGCAGGAAGAAGTAGCAAATTTTCACAAAGTGGGATGTAATCACCTTGGTTCATTAATTTAAGGAAGGCTAAAAAGTGAGTAAGAATTTTCTAGTTTATTAAAAAAACCCAAAATAAAAAATAAGACCAAACGAAGAACACACCAGGCAGAAGGATTCAAATGTATAAAAACTGCGATGTGTGACAGCAAGACCCATTGTAGAAGCTGAAATTAGTCTAATATACCTGGAGGATAGTCTGTGAAGGGAAATATCTTTGTATTGGTAGTATGAAATTCAAGACAGGGACATGTCAGGAGACTACTGCAATGGTCCAAGCAGGAGATTGTGGATAGTGACAAGAGGATTGGAGAGCAAACAGCTGATTCTAGAGATTTTTTTTAAAAGAAAGAGTAATCAGTAACTGGTATGTATTAAAATATACTCATGGGGAGAAAATGAAGAAATATCCCTAATATTACAACTAAATATACAGTAGTACATTAATATGATAAAGAAAAAAAAAGTAATATATTTGGGAAAGCCAATGAATTGTATTTTATGTGTTGCATTTGAAGTGTCCTTAATGTAGGACTGCTAAGAGAAGATGCCCATTTTATTTTATATACAGGGATCTGAAGGATGAAAGAAGATATGAATAGTACATGATAATATAGAGAAATAAGTTACCCAGAGGAATACATGAGGTTTCTTTACCTTTTTTCCTACTCTTGAGAGGGTAACTAAAGATAAAAATCATCCACTGGTGAAAGATTCTAATAATTTTTTTAAATAGAGAAAATGTGAATTATTCACCAAAAGCTTAAAGCTTATGTGTTTTAAACTATATTAACATTTCTGAAATACATAGAGCTAGGTCACAAAAGGCAATTCAATGTAAAGTGATAGCTGTGGATTATAAGCAATAATTTCTTAATAACAAGAATCTGTTGCTTAGCAAGAGGTGTCCCTGTAACACACATAAACTATTATACATAAACTATTCAGTCTTCTAATTTACAAAAGAAAGAGTTTCCTCAAAATATCACTGGTGTAAACTAGAGATAGCAAACATAGACCCATGTTCCTTAGCTTATTATGAAGCATCTCCTGGATTTGTTGCAAGGCTAATTAAATAACTGCACACTAATGAAATCATTGATGCAAAATCATTTTCAATAATTACATAAGCTCCAAGTAACATCTAACCAAACGACATCTATTGTATGTATGCTTTGAGTCTATCAACAAGTAGCCTAAGACAGTTCCTGTATCTAGTATCTAATTAGAAATGTCTGATGAATGCTTCCAATAATTAGGAATATAGTAACAAATCATCAGTTTTATAACATTGGCAGTTAAAGATATTTATTATAGCCCTGTGTAGTACAGTCAATAAGTATTAAAGGAGGTAAATAACCAAGAGAGCATGACACAGGAACCCTGCTATTCATGAGGTAGTGTTTTGAGCACTGAAAGACACAGCAGTGAATAAGGCCAGCATGGTCTTTGCCCAGAGGGAGCTTGTATTTGAATGGGAGAGAGACATAAAAAAAAAAAAAAAAAAAAATTACATATTTATGTGATAAGTTCTATTTATGGAATAAGTTCTTAAAAAAAAAAAGATTTTCTTTACTTATTTGATAGAGAGAGAGTGAGGGAGAGAAAGCATGAGGGGAGAAGGTCAGACTCCCCATGGAGCAGGGAGCCCAATGTGGGACTCCGGGATCATGACCTGAACCAAAGGCAGTCGCTTAACCAAATGAGCCACCCAGGCCTTCTATGGAATAAGTTTTATGAAGAAGATGAAGTGCACTACCACTAGGAAAACATCTGCATTTGAATAAATAAATTTATTATAAATAAATTTAATAAACAGCAGCAAGGGATATTGCACACCATGGGGAACCTTGGGACACCTAAGAGCCTGTTAAAGAAACTGGCTTTGAATGGGTCATTTGGGGGATAATCCAAGAAAGCAGAGTTTCTTTCGCTCCAGATTGGGTACGGCAGAAAGTGAGGACAATACTATGATAGTGTCTCAATGAATTTTACATACCAGGATTAGACAAGGCTACAGTTGTAATTGGCAAGGAAGCAATGGTTAGTTCTATTAGCTGGGGAGGGAAGTGTTTGGTATTTCGTGAGTTACATAAAGCCTTTGTTTTTCTGTGTGCTTAGAAAAAGATACAAAGTGGTCTTTTTTTCACCTTATCATAGTCAGAGTGATACTGGTGTTCTGTGAGATTGTTTCTGTCCAGACCAGAATGATTTGGCCTGGCGGCCAGTGAGTGCCAGGCCAGTTGTTAACAATGTTACAGCTAAGCTCTAAATGTCAGAGCAGTTCTTAGGTGCTAGGGCATTTTTTTCTCTTTCTCAGGAAGAAAACCACATTTTCACTAGAAATTGGCCATTTTAGTCAGTGATATATCAGAAGGACTTCAATGAAACATGCAATTCTGAGATCTAGATGAGGAAAATTCTGAACTGCAGATATAAATCTAGGAATTATTGTATATACATATCTCATATACGTGTATATGAGATCCCCTAGGGAGAAAGTTTAGAGTGTAGTTAATCTAAGATTTAAAGAACTTCAACATTAAGGACTGGATACAGGGGGTGGGGTGGAGTGGGGGGAGTCAACAAAGCAACTGAGAAATTTCAGCAAGAGAAGTTGGAGTAAAATGAAGAAAGTCATCAAAGAAGTCTAGTGAAAATAGCCACTCCAGAAGAGTGGCCAACATTGCTAAATGCTTCTGAAAGGTCAGCTAGGAAAAAGACTAAAAATATTATTTATTTAGAGACATCGATGTCATAGCTGACCTTAGTAAGAATGAGATATTTAAATAATGGCAGCAATAAGAAGATGGGAATAGGCTGAGCAGGGAGGAAGGAGAGAAACACAGTGATTAGAGAGGAAAAGAAGAAAGGGGGAAAGGTCAGTCAAGGGAAAGGAAAAATTTATGAATTTTAACATACTACTAGGAAACATCCAGTTGTAGGAGAACTGTAGAATAATAACTGGTGGGAAGTTACTGAGACAGTAAGAGGGGTGCAGGTGTGGAGAAACACAGACTTTTTCAGAAGAGCATGAGGGGAAATGAGGGTAGGTATGGATAACAGTGTTGAAGGTTGGCCCAGGATATTGAAGGGGTTCCATTCGGAGACCTCTAGCTTTTCTGTAAAACAGGAGTTGAAAAAGATGGGAAACTGTTCATAGGGAGATTTGAAAAGGGATGGTTTTACTGGTCTTATGTTGCAATTTCAAACAAAAGGGAGAAAATTCAATCTGGAGGATTGTAGTCCACTTCTGTTATACTATCTTAATCTGCAAATTTTTAAAGTTAGGCAAAGAAAAACTCTCTGCCCCTTGGTAGATATAAACTCATTATATGGATTAAACTCATGCATTTAAGATTTAGGCTCAAAGACACAATGTTTTACAGACTGCTTTTAATACATCCCAAGAAAATCCTAATTCAAAAGTATTATGGAGGTCATGTATTGCATGGAGCACTGGGTGTGGTGCATAAACAATGAATTTTGGAACACTGAAAAAAATTAAATCGATTTTTTTTTTTTTAAAGGGTATTTTTATTCTTATCTGGTGCAATTTCTCTTCCAAACCAGGAGGGGGAGAAAAGAATGCTAGCAAAAGTAATGCACTCGGGGAACCTGGGTGGCTCAGTGGGTTAAGCCTCTGCCTTCAGCTCAGGTCATGATCTCAGGGTCCTGGGATGGAGCCCCACATCAGGCTCTCTGCTCGGTGGGGAGGGGAGCCTGCTTCCCCCCCACCCCCTACCTCTGTGCCTACTTGTGATCTCTCTCTGTCAAATAAATGAATAAAATCTAAAAAAAAAAAAAAAAAAATCCTTAAAAAAAAAAAAGTAATGCACTTAAAAATAATCCAATTTTGATCCATGTAGACTTATTTCTGTAGAAGAAATAATGTAAAAATATTTGTTTCTTTTCAATTAACTAGTCAATATTCCCATACTTTGACATTGCATACTCCATGTTTCTCCCTATTCAATTAAATAATACCTTTGAGAGCTATTATATTCCATTATAAGCAGGTTTCTATTTCTTCATGCTATTTCACTCAACTGCATGACTATCCCTGAAATGGCACGTTGTAAACAACTGTAGTGTTTATTGGATTTGAGTATATAAACATGCCAGTGATAATAAACAAAGCACTCTACTAATGTGTTCTTAAAAGTACAAACATCAATTCTCATTAGCACCTTTTACATTTAGCTGTTTGTTTTTAATTTAATAATTTTGTAAATTAGCAAATTTTAAACGGCCTTCAGATATAATCTTACTACTACTGCAAATCATCACACAACGTAAATTTATTGTTTGTGTTTATGCTCCAAAAGCATTACTTCAAAATCGTACCTTCTTGGTACAATTGGAATTTCTATCTTCTTTTGAGATGAAACATTAGAAAAGTTTAGAGGACTAGAATTTTTTTTTCACTCATCCAAATGTAATTTCATATTTTTCTATCTTTAGGGAGAATGTTTCAGCCTTAGAGAACGGCATTGCCCACCTCTGTTTCTCTATACAGTTATCAATGAGACTAGAGAATATGTGTATATCAGAGGAAATTCATATGCAGCTGTTCCCGGACTATGGGCTTGAGTCAGCTCACCACACAGTTTTCCACTGGGCAGTTTCTTTTACTAGCTCCATCCACCTAACCAGTAACTGAAATCTTCCAGCTGTCCTTCCTGCTCTCACTTTTCTTCATCTTCACCCGCCTCCTTTCTTTACCTCCTCTGCCTTTCTGCTTCAGTCTCAATCTGGTGTTTGCAAGCTCCTGCATTAATGTTAGTAGAGAACTGGCCTTGAAGTCCTCTTCGATTGCTTCAAGGTAAATATTTAGCAGAATATTCCAGTAATAACCTTTTTGTTTAGTTGGTTAGTTTTTGTTTAGTTGGTTAGTTTTGTTTTTGCTTAAGTTAGTCAAAGATAATTTATGTTGCTTATAACAAAAGAAATGTAACTATTACTGAAATCAATTTGCAACACTTTCACTTTTACAATATGGGAAAACAAAGCTTCATTAGTTGCTCAGTGAATAAAGAATTTAATTTATTTTGCTGAAAATGATGACGTTCTTGGAATAATTAGATTCAAGCCAGAAATACTGCTGGGATGCTTGCTAAATTAACTAAACAAATCAAAGGGTAAACAAACCACCCTAGGACCTCTTCCTTGTTTTCTAATTCTATTGGTTAGAAATTCCAGGTTGATTTCACTGTAATATACTCCAACAATCTTCTCTGCTCTTGTTATTTTCCTTTTTGTTTCTCTCTCTCGCACCCTCCTCCCTCTCTTCTCTTTCTTACCACAATTACAATCTATTTTCTAATATCAGTCTTTTCCATTGGACATGCCTCAAGGATTGAGATCCCTTTCCTATTCTCCCAGTATCCGCTGTACCTTACAGAATGATTGAAACATTCTAGACACTCAAGATAATTTTGCTAAGTGAATGAGTGAGCAAACCCAAAGAGTTAGTTAAGGAACAATTTCTTTATAGTAGAGAATGCTGGTCCCTTTGTGTTCACACTCCACATAGTCCTCACGGCCCTTCCAGTTCAGAGGTCACTCTACCAGTCTTACTTTTCTCATTTTGTCATGCATGGTTGAAGTGTGGTTTTGCCCAGGCACAGCTGGCAATCCCCATCTTTCTCCACCTACACTGTTCATTAGTATCATCTGGAGAGCTTTATAAACAGAAATACCAATGCCCAGCTCAATCCCAGACCAATAAAATGAACTTTCTGGAGGTGAGGTCCAGGTATCTGCATTTTCTTCTCCCCATTCGATTCTCATTGGTAGCCAGAGTTGAGTCAACACTGCCTAACACCTCTAAGGTCCTTCAAGCTCTAAGATTTTGTAACATTTGTTTGGATCTTAGAAAATCACTTATCAGGAATTCTCTCCTGTGAAACCTTTGCAGAGTTACTGTCGCTATTTTACTTGATCTCTGCTATAAATTGGAAAATTAAAACTTCTGTTTTTTTTCTTTTTTTAAAGATTTTATTTATTTGAGAGAGAGAGAGAGAGCACAAGCAAGGGTGAGGGACAGAGAGAGAAGGAAAAGCAAGCTCCTCACTGAGCAGGGAGTCTGACATGGGGCTCAATCCCAGGACCCTGGGACCATGACCTGAACCAAAGGCAGATGTTTAATGGACTGAGTCATCGAGGTGTCCCAAAACTTTTAGTTTCTAAATAACATTTGACATAAATATTTCTCATAACTGAAGATTTACATATTAAATCTTAGTTCCAAATTCTTTCTTTCCACTTGATTAATAGCCTTGCCAAGAGCTCTCTTTGTAAAGTTGTAATTTATTTCATTTGAATAATTTTGGCTTTAAATACCTCATCCCAACGTTCAAAGGTAATTATTAACGTAAAATGTCTGTTTGAAATTGGAGGAAAAGCTTAAGTTAGAATTTAAATATTAACATTTTTTTCTAGTTCATACTGCCTAAAGTAAGGTCAGAGGTGAAAGAAAATCATGTTTCCCCATTGAATAACCTAATAGCAGTGCATATTTCAGAGCCAGATTTCTTGTTTTTGAGTAAGACAGATGCTCTGTTTTCTGCAGGCAGGAGTTTGGAGGATTTATAAGACAATTTTAATTAGTGGGCTCCCTCAACCATAAAATAAGTACATTTGTCTTGTAGTGTAATAAAACATATCACGAGTCTGAGGATTATAATATGCTAATTCCTAGTTCTCTTTACAGAAAATATGGTTCTTATGGGAAAACTACTTTTTTTTTTTCTGTGTGTAGTTAATAGCAAAATGTTGGCAAAATTACATGATGGCTTTGAAATGCCAAAAATTTTCAGAGAAAAAATAAGGGCAATGTTATTTTTGACTGTGTTTACAATTAAAATTAAATCTAGACAAATCTATGCCTCTAATTTTCTTGTGGTTAATATTTTCTGTTGTTCTGATTTCAAGCCTTCTAAATAATTGATTTATAAATTTTATGTTTATGCTTCAGTCTTATTTACATAGAAATTTGAAATTTAAGTCAACATCAAGGCAGTTCTTTTCTCCCTCAAAAAGTTTACGCCTTTTCCCTAAGATACCCACAGTTTAAGGGGCAAAAGCGATAAAGAAAATTTTACTTTGCCATAGCTGTCAGCCCCACAAATGACAAGAACTTACAGGAACTGGCCTACTTGTTTATGACATTTATAAACAAGTAAGCAAATATTTCTTGGTTACTGTACCAAATCACAACAAATCAACCTAATTAAGTCTGTTAGGTGGAGAACAAAGTCCAAGAAAAATCACTTAGCACATATTTTCAATCTGTGGTACTCAAACTTTTATGGCCATGACTCAAAGATATATATTTCACTTCATGACTCAGTAAACAGATATGTACATACTATATTTGTGCATAAAAAAATGTAAAACTGTGGTATTTCCTAATAGAATTTTAAAATTATATTTTACTTGCTAAATTAATTTCGTTACCTAGTAGGAGGGAGCCGCCTCCAATTTGGAAAACACTACTTGAAGCTTTATTTTAAGTCGTTTGCTTCTTGGAAAATGACCTAGACCATATTAGTTTATCTTTCAGAGAAATGCCTTCACAGTTCATAGATTCCGTATTAACTTCTTGACTAAGATTTAAATCTGCCATTAGAAACAGATGCAAGCAGACTGCATAGTAAAACTCTGAAAAATTAATGTAAAATATATTTCTATGATTTTATCAGTATTGTTTTTATAATAGGCATATAACTTCTGCATCGAGTTTATGGTTGTAATGTCTCCCTCTCACAAGGTGCTATTACTGCTGAAACTGGAACTGGCACACAGCTCCCCAGACTGGCTCCCCACAAGGAGATGCCCCTGGCCGTCAAGCAGTTAAAGCAGCCCTAGTCCCTCTGCTCACTATCAACTCCAGAGTCTGAAGACGGGCATCTACAATACGTGAGGAACTTGAGAGTCAGACATGACAGCTGACAGAGAGTTGCTGACTACCCCTCATTCACAGCGCTGCTGTCCACAGCTTTGTGAGGTCCCCCAAAATGTCCTGCCTTTCAGGGGACCAAGTCTCCCAATATCACTGGCTTGAATCTTCTGTTCTGTTTTGTATTTGCTCAAGATACCTTGGAACCATGACCTGTGCCATGATTTTGGTTGTCAAGGGGACCCTTAGAAATCCCATCTTCCACATTTCTTCCTAGCTGATAGCTCCCATCTAAGCCACCACACTAGGGCGGCTCTAAAACACTGCATCCAGGAATGATGACAGTTTATCTTCCTTCTATACCCAGTCGGTCCTTGTCTTGATTGCTCTATCTCTTTCTTTCATTAACATACACTTCAGGACGTACACAGAGATCTGGAAGGATTATCTTATCTGAGGACTGCAGAAACATTTCCTGAGTGTGTAGAATATTCCTTTTGTTGAGTGATGTTCAAACAGCAGATTAGTCTCTGCCTTCACAGATGTCTTCCCATTCTTTGGGCTCCAACCATTTTCTCTCTCAGGCTTCTTGAACTATCTTTTTATTTATTTATTAATTTATTTAAATTCCACTAGCCAACATATTTCCTTCATTTTCTTTTCTTTTCTTCTTTTTTTTTTTTTAAGATTTTATTTATTTATTTGACAAAGATCACAAGTAGGCAGAGAGGCAGGCGGAGAGAGAGAGGAAGGGAAGCAGGCTCCCCGCTGAGCAGAGAGCCCAATGCGGGGCTGGATCCCAGAACCCTGGGATCATGACCTGAGCCGAAGTCAGAGGCTTAACCCACTGAGCCACCCAGGTGCCCCTTCCTTCATTTTCTTGAGCTCTGCTTCCACATTTGTTTTTGTTCTACTTACTTTGAAAACCAAGGGCACTGATGACTAACCTTCTAGCTAGGTTTTCTAAGTCTTAGTATACTTCTTTTCTGGCTGAAGGAACTTAATATAACCTCTGGCCTTGGCCTTGGATACTTCTGTGGCCCGTGACGGGGACCAGATTGTTAGTATGTTATGTTTACTACCCAGAGTATCTCTAGAAGGTGCTACTCCATAAATAACAACTCAGGTTTGGAGTAATGCACATGGATGAGACAGGGGAAAAAAGGACATATCTCAGAAAATTAAACTCTTCCTGTGATGATCAGTCATTTTTTTTCCAAAAAATTGTGGGTAAAACTTTGGACTGAGAGATTATTGAAACAAAAACTTAAGGACAAATCTAAGAAAATCAGAGTGACCATTTTCCTTCGTGTATTGTAATTTAATTTTTTTTAAAGGCTCATAACCTTCAATAAAGAGAATTCATCTATACATGCATGTTCTGGTAGGATATTCAAAGGGAGAATAAAAATGACAAGATTGATTTGGGAAAGGAGGCATCTTCCACTTCACATTCACTGCTCTAGTGGAACATGGGTATCAGTCCATTCTAGATATTAGACGGTGGCTCCAAAGAGCTGAGATGAGGCTACAGAAGGGAAAAAGAAGCAGAACACATAGGAGGAAATCTGTTGAAAGAAAAAGTTCAGAGAGTAAAAATCTTCTGCTCAGCTCTAGAGGCTTCCATCTCAAACAGAAACGGAGAGTCTGCGGCATCTATTTCACACTATCAAAATAAAAAGAACACACAGATTTTGACCCACTTCATTCCTAAGAATTTGTTTTATTTTTATACTTAAGAAAACATACACACACACATAGAAACATAAATGTTTGTTGCAGTATTTCCTTTTTCTGTCTCTTTTTTAAAATTGAAGTATCGTTGACACAAAATGTCACATTAGTTTCAGGTGTACAACATACTGACTCGATGAGTGAATACATTATATTGTGCTCACTTCAGGTGTAGCTATCATCTGTCACCATCGAGTGCTAGTACAATCCATTGACTATACCCCTTATGCTGTACCTTGTATCTCCCTGACTTACTCATTCTGTAAGTGGAAGCCTATACCTCCCACTCCATTTTACCCATTTTGCCCATCTCCCACCCCTCCCCTCTGGCAACCCTCAGTTTATTCTCTGCATCTATGGGTCCATTCCTCTTGCAGTATTTTTTTTCAACTTTTTATTTAAATTCTAGTTAACATACAGTGTAATACTATTTTCAGGAGTAGAATGTAGTGATTCAGGACTCACATGTAATACCCAGTGCTCATCACAATAAGTGCCCTCCTTAATTCCCATCACCCGTTTTCTCACTGCCCCGCACCCCACCTACCTGACCTGTTTGTTCTCTAGAGTTAAGAGTCTCTTATGGTTTGCCTCACTTTCCTTTTCCCCTCCCCTTCCTTCCCCTATGTTCATCTGTTTTGTTTCTTAAATTCCACATATGAGTGAATCATATGGTAGTTGTTCTTCTCTGAATTCTTTTGTTTAGCATCATACACTCAAGCTCCATCCACATTATGGTAAAGGCAAGATATCATTCTTTTTGATGGCTGAGTAATATTCTACTGCCTATATACAACATCTTTATCCATTCATCTGTTGATGGACATCTGGGCTCTTTCCATACTTTGGCTATTCTTCATAATGCTACTATAAACATCAGGGTACATGTGCCCCTTCAAATCAACATTTTTGTATCCTTTGGGTAAATGCCTAGTAGAGCAATTAATGCATCATAGGGTAGTTCTATTTGTAACTTTTTGAGGAATCTCTATTCTGTTTTCCAGAGTAGCTGCACTAGTTTGCATTCCCACCGATGGTGTAAGAGGGTTCCTCTTTCTCTGCATCCTTGCCAACATCTGTTGTTTCCGGTGTTGTTAATTTTAGTCATTCTGACAGGGGTGAGGTGGTATCTCATCATGGCTTTGATTTGTATTTCCCTGATGATGAGTGATGTTGAACATCTTTTCATGTGTCTGTTAGTCATCTGCACATCTTCCTTCAAAAAATATCTATTCATGTGTTCTATCCATTTCTTAACTTGATTATTTGTTTTTTGGGTGTTGAGTCTGATAAGTTCTTTATAGATTTTGGATGCAATATTTCTTGATGTGTGGCACTCTGGATATGAAATGTTGGATAGAATAACTTAAAAAATACATCTATACAGGAAAGGATAAGATCAGAACAAAATGCTTTTGCAAAATAATATAATAATAATAACAGTAATAATAAGGCTGTGGATGATTCAGTCTTTAAGTGAAAATACTATGAAAAGTAAATTTGAATTTTTTTAAAATATTATCAAATATTAGAAACCTTCTATGAACAATAATTGGACCTACACTACTGGGCTTACATTCCCCAAATGATTAATAAATTTTGACAAAAGAGTTGTAACAAAAATCTTTTTATTCTAATAGGATGGTGGATTTATTTAAATTCCAGTTTCCTCTCTGATAGATCACAAGAACTTGACTGACGACCTATATAGATCCTCTAGACAGAGCCCAGTATCTGTCACATAATGACTGAAAGTAATTACAAGATGAATTATTTACTCAAATAATCCACTTTGTCAAAATGTGTATGTAGACTGAATTCTCTCCTTTGACTCCTTTTTAAAAAATGAAAACTTTCAAGTCTTCTTGTACTTCCTCACTGACAGATGAAGTGAGCTTATTGAAAAGTGAGTGGTTTCATTTTGTCTCTGCTAGTTTTATAGAAAAATAACACAACAAATATAAGAACTGTCAACCCAATGTCTTGCACTTTCAATCTCTTTTCAAATAACAAGTAAATAAGATAATGCAACGATCATAGTTGACATCTAATGAATTTTGAATCTGTGATTGTATATTCATAATTGAGATAAGCACACACAAAAACCCTATTGAAACTCTTAATATATTGATATTCTCCCCCATTCATAACCCATTATTAAAGTCATTGACCCTATGACAGTTTCTTTCTATTAAACGCGTGTCTTCTCAATTGTTGCTGAAAATCAGTGAAGTCATCCAGGTTTTTTCCAGAGGCTGAGAAAACAATCTTTCAACTGCCTTTCTTAAAAGTGTTTCAGGAAATAAGAAAATTAAATATTATGGTATAATAATTTCCAAATTTTCTGTCTTTTGTTAATTTTCTTTCCTTGATATAGTACCTAAGATCTCTAGAATAATATTGAATATAAGTAATGATATGGAGGTCATTCTTGTCTTTTCTTACTGTCCAAGAGAAATTTATAAAATTTTCACTTTAAGCATAAAGTTTGCTGTCAATTTCCTGTCAGTGTGTTTTTGCATGTGTATAAAAGAGTATGTAAGTAAGGTAGGAAGAAAGTCTGAAATGTATACATAGATATGAAAAGAGATCTTAATACAAAACTGATATAAACAACCAGGTTCATTTTCTATGTATTTGTAACAAGTAGAAAGTAAATTTTTTAAATTTATAATTTACAATGGTATCAAAAATCTATCAAAAGATGCATAAGATTTAATAGAGAAACTCATAAGACTTTATAGAAAGGTATTGATAAATAAATAAATATATAAATATGACATGCTTATGGACTGAAAGATAATATTTCAAAGACAGTAAAACAACACAAATTAATTAAGATATTTGATGTAATCAAATCCTAATATTAATATATTCTGGTGAGGAGAGAAGTTTATAAATATTCTAAAATTTAAATGAATGGAAAACATTAAAAAATACATATGACATTTTTGCAGGACAAGAACAAAGTTGGAGGATTTGACTTAAAGGGATCAAAACTTGTTTTAATGCTATAAATTTAAGTGACTTTAGTATTGGTGCAGGGTCAGGAAAATAAACCAATGGAACATAATCAAAAGCCCAGAAGTGGACTTAAATCTATAGCAAATGAAGTAAAAGGATAAATGTTTCAGTAATTGTTGTTGAGGCAATTGGGTATTCATATTAAAAAAAAAAAGAAAAATATTATACCCTTACCTCAGATGAAGGTAGACCAGTGAAGCAAGAGTAATGTAGCACTCTCAGGAGAGAACAGACAGACTGACCATATTTTATCCATGTATGTGTCTCTGAGCTGGCCTCCACTTTCAACTACAATTTCATAGACATGGTTGTGGTCACTGCAAGAATTTGGAACCTCAGTGGGAGTAGCCACCACATTCTGCAGGTTCTAAAAAGTCATCCTGTCTCTACTGAGCCCTGCTTCCAGTGCTGGCACCTTACCTCCACTACCCCTCCCTGACCCTGGAGACCTTGACAGCCTCATGGATTCACTGAGAAAAAAATATGATTATAGTGTGTGAGTGTGTAGGACCCACCCATGGCTGTCCACACAGTTATAGCTAATAAACCAGTAAAATGAAATAAATATTCAATGTAAAAGGAAGTAAAAGAAAGGGGTGAAAAGTCAATAAAGAATAAATTGGACACATACAAAAGAAACATCAAGGCTTTAGATTTAAATCCAAATATATCGACAATGACATTAAATGTAAATTGTCAAGACACCTTATATAAATGACAAAGATCATCAGTTTGGATTAAAAAAATACACATTATCTAACTATATGCTGTCCAAAAGAAACACACTTTTAACATAAAGAATTGGATAGTCTAAAACTTAAGTATGGAAAAGATATAGCATGCCAATTAAAAAAAAAACTAAAACAGTTATATTAATATCAGACTAAAAATCCAATTAAGTCCAAACAGAATAAAGCAAAGCACACACACACATACACACACCAAAAACAAACAAAACAAAACAGACGCTAAGGCACATTATAATCAAAGTGTTGGAAAACAAAAAAGACAAAAATCTTACATGAAAACAGAGAACAAAGACACATTGCTTATAGGCGAAGAGTAATAAGACTGATTGTTCTTCGGAAATAATGCAAGCCAGAAGAAAATTTCAGAGTCATTAATATACCATGGAGGAAAGTAAGAGGCAATCTGTAGTTTTATATCCATCAAAACATATATAAAAAATCAAGTAAAATAAATTTTTTTAAATAATAAGGAACTAAAATGATTTGTCATCAGTAGACTAGCACTTTAAGTAATATTAAAGTTCTTCAGGCTGAAGAAACATGATAACAAATGAAATCTCAGCCCTACATAAAGGAATACAGAATGCTGGAAATAGTTATTCTGTAAGTAAATATAAAAAACTTTTTCTTGTTATCGGGCGCCTGGGTGGCTCAGTGAGTTAAAGCCTCTGTCTTCAGCTCAGGTCCTGGTCTCAGGGTCCTGGATCAAGCCCCACATGAGGCTCTCTGCTCAGTGGGGAGCCTGCTTCCCGCTCCCTCTCTGCCTGCCTCCCTGCCTACTTGTGATCTCTCTCTCTCTGTCAAATAAATAAATAAAATCTTAAAAAAAAAACTTTTTCTTGTTCATTAAATTTTATAGAAATAATTAAGGCAAAAATAATAACAGTATTCTGTGGAATTTATAATGGGTATAGAAGTAAAATGTGTGAAAACAGAAACTCAAAAAGAAGAAGGAAAGCATAAAAATACACTGTTGTAAAGTTTGTGTTACTATAAAAAACAAAGATATTATAGACTTGGATATGATGAGTTAGAAATGTGCATGCAATCCTAGAGAAACCATTAACAACAAAGCAAAAAGACTAGCTAATAAGTCAACAGAGGAGATAAAATATAAAATCAATTTTAAAATAGATAAGAAATGGAAAAAGGAACAGGACAGGCAGAACAATTTGAAAATATATAGCAGGATGATAGACTTAAACCTGAAATATCAATAAATAAATAAATGAAGTAAATGAATTAAACTCTTCAAAAAAAAAGGCATACATTGGCAGGCAGGTTATTAAAGTAAGAAAGTAAAGTAAAGTAAGAAAATGTATGTTGTCACAAGAGACACAGTTAAAAGTAAAACTATAGAAAAAATATGCTAATCATAAGATAGAATGGCTATATTAATACCACATAGACTAGACTTCAGAAGGAGTATTATTAGTGTAGAGTCATTTCATAATAAAGGGCTAATTCATCAAGAATACATGATAATCTTAAATGCGCATGTACCTAATAACTCTAGGAACCAATTTCAAAATACATGAAGCAAAACATATATAAGTGAAAGAAGAGAATTATATATGGAGATTTCATCACTTCTTTGTTGTCACTGAGATAACATGTAGACTGAAAATTGGTAGGCCATTTCACACCAAATGTTAATGAAAACACAACATATCAAAATATATGGAATGCAGGTAAAATGATGAATATAGAAAAATGTATAGTTCTAATGCTTATATACTATAAAAGAAGAAAGGTCTAAGATCAAACAACCATCTTAAGGAGCTAGAAAAAGAAAAGCATATATTAAACCCAAAATAAGCAGAGAAGAAAATCATAACTGTAAGAGCAAAAGTCAATAGAATAGTCAACAGAATAGAGACAATTTTTTAAATGAAAACTAGGCTTTGTTAAAAGGTTGATTAAAAATGACAAACTTCCAAAAAGGAAGGCTTTCCAGAACAAAAGAGTGAAAACACAAATGACTAATATCAAAGATGAAAGATTATTCTATTTATATAAATCTCTAAAAGGTGTTATCTAATCTACAGTGACAAAAGAAGATGAAAGTTTTCCTAAGGAGGGAGGCAGGGGAAAGCGGAGAAAAAGGAAACTTTTGAGATGGAGTTAAATATAAATGTAGAGCTAAATATAAAATCTGAAAGTATCAAGCTCTAGAAGTATTTTGGGGCATACAAAGATTCTTTATACAGCACAACAAAACACTAACTACAAAAAAAAGTTATATAAAATGTGCTTCATTAAAAAAAACAAAAGCAAAAACAAAAACTACTGGTCATCCCAGTAACACCATAAGAAAATGAACAGGTGAACCTGGGAGAAAATTCTTGCAATATGTATGGGAGAAATTTCTTGCAATATGTATGTCTGACAAAGGACTTGTAACTAGAATATATAAATCACACCGCCCACATCTCAGTAAGAAAAAGACAAATACAATAAAAATGGGCAAAAAGTTTGAAAAGCTACTTTACCAAAAAATGATATGAAAGACTAATAAACACATGGGAAGTCCTTTCAATCATTAGTTATCAAGAAATTTAAATTAAGACACAATGAGATAGCTACTACATATCCCTACAATGGATGAAATTAAAGAGACCGATGAGCTCACATGTTACAAAGGTATGAAACAACCAGAGTGTTCAAAAACTGGTTGTGGGAATATAAAATATTGCAACTACTGGATATTTATCTAAAATGAAGTTAAGTATTCATACGCTTTTGACCTAGTTATTTCATTTCTAAGTATTTGCCAAAGAGGAGCAAAAAATGTCTTTGTATTAAAATATTTACATGAGACTATTCATAGCATCTCTATTTGTAGTAGTGTCAAACCAGAAACAACACAATTATTCATTTAGAATACTTCTCCTTAATGGTTCAACAATGTGTATGACCTCAAAAACTTAATTCTGATCAAAATAAGTAAAACACAGAAGAATATATATCAACATGTCATTTGGTTCTGTTGAATTTCTAGAACAAGAGAAAGTAATATATGATGAGAGAAATCTAAAGAGCAGTTGCTTTGTATGAAGCAAGTGGAATAAGAAAGGGATGATGAAAATAACCTATATTTTTAGAAAGATGTCTATTATACTTGTGTTAGTAATATCCAAATGTGGCTAAGTATACATAAAATATGTATACTAATTATGAGTAAATTAAAGAAAAAACAAAAGAAAAACAGAAGTACATGTGAAGAAGATCAACATGATTGAAAACCAGAGAAAGAACATTAAGTAGAACCAAAATCCTGGGAATTTATGTGATAGACTATATCTAAGTTTAAAACTTCTATTCATTAAGAGACACCATTTAGAGCATGCAAAGAAAGACTGTAAGAAGATAGTAGTAATGCATATAATTGAAAAAAGGCTCATGTCTAGAATATGTAAAATATTCTACATTTAAGGAAGAAAAGGACAAACAACTCCCCCCAATAGGTGATACATTTGAACAAGAATTTCACCAGGAAAAACAAAACAAAACAAAACTAAATAGGTAATTGACATATGAAATGTGTTATGAAATGTTTATCCTATTCAGTAATTAAGAAAATGTAAATCAAAGCCACAATGAGATAATTACACAACCACTAAAAGCTAAAAAGTAAAAACAACTGAAAATGCCCAATGTTGGCAAGAATGTAAAGCAACAGAAACTTTTTGTACACTACTGGTAAAATTATAAATTCTTATAACAACTTGTGAAAACAGTTTGGAAGTATTACTAAAGTAAAAATATTACAAAGCAATCACATTTTTAAGTGTATTTCCAGGATAATGCATGAACACTGAATTAGTCAGGATTCTCCAGAGAAAAAGAACCAACAGGAGATTATTATATTATATTATATTATATTATATTATATTATATATATTTCATCTATAGATCACACACACACACACACACACACACACACACACACCTAAATATATCCTACTTATATGAAATTTGTTAAAGGAATTTAACAAATTGGCCCATGTGCTTGGGTGGCCCAGTTGGTTTAGCATCTGATTCTTAGTTTTGGCTCAGGTCATGATCTCAGGGAGGTAAGATAAGCCCCACGTTGAGCTCAATGCAGAGTCTACTTGAGATTCTCTCTCTCATCCTCTTCCCCTTCACCCCCTGAATTTCCCATGCATGTGTAATTTCTTTCTTAAATTAATAAATAAATAAACAGAAATTGGCCCACATAAATATGGAGACTGAGAAGTCCCAAGACACTCAATTGGCTCTTTCTTTCTCTCTCAGATAAATAAATAAGTAAATAGGTAAGTAAGTAAATAATTAAATAGAAATTGACCCACATGTCTATGGTGACTGAGAAGTCCCAAGATACACAGTTGGCAGCTGGAGACCCAGGAAAGTCATTCCAGTGAGTCTGAAACCTTGAGAACCATTAGAGCCAACTGTGTAAATTTCAACCCTAAAGCTGGTAGGCTCAAGACTTAAGAAGAGCCAAAGTTTCAGTTCCAGTCGAGTTCTAGTCTACCTGAGCAGGTTCCAGGTCAGGTAATCAGGCATAAATTTCCTTTTAATCATAGAAAGGTCAGCCTTTTATTCTAGTCAGGACTTCAATAATTGGACGAGGATCACCTATATTAGAGAGGATAATGTGCTTAACTCAGTCTATTGGTTCAAATGTTTACCTCATCAAAAAACACCCTCACAGACAAATCCAGAATAATGTTTGACCAAATATCTGGACACTAAATGACCCAATCAAGTTGGCACATAAAATTAACCTTCATAAACATGTATACCAAATGACAAATATAAAAATGTCCAAACATAGTACAGGAAAAATTGAAAACTACATGCATGTATACCAACATTAGAATATGTAATAAATTGTGTCTTATTCATACAATGAAATATTACATAACAAAATAAATAACAATGACTAGTAGCAACAGGAATAAAACACACAAAAATAATATTGAAAGAAAAAATGTATACAAACTATTAGATATTGCATAATCCTGCTTGTGCCTAGTAAAACTTAACAATAGATTGAGAGATCAGGTGCCTAGTAATGGGAGAGATAGAAGCGTGAGAAGGTTTATGGGGAGATTGGTGTTGAGTATTGGAAACAGTGTGGAAATAGTACTATTTTCAGATGTATTGATGTCCTGGAAATAGTTTGTTCTTTGACCTTAGGAAGTATTCGATAGGTGTCCACTTGTGATAATTTATTGAGAAATATGGTGTGTTTTGTGTACTTTAACTAAAATTTTATTTTAAGAGCTAAAAAATTAACTCGTTCTTTTTTTTTTTTAAGATTCTATTTATTTATTTGTCAGAGAGAGAGGAGCGAGAGTGAGCACAGGCAGACAGAGTGGCAGGCAGAGGCAGAGGGAGAAGCAGGCTCCCTGCCAAGCAAGGAGCCCGATATGGGACTCGATCCCAGGATACTGGGATCATGACCCAAGCTGAAGGCAGCTGCTTAGCCAACTGAGCCACCCAGGCATCCCAAATTAACTCGTTCTTAAGAGACAAGGAAGCTATGCAAGTTAATAAAAAAAAGTGAGTGAGTTGATTTGCCAGATATATACAAATAATAGTTATGACTGCTTTAATGTAAGAATGGAAAACTAGACTAATGAAAAAGTGTTTCACCCAGGAAAAAAAAATCACACCTGTATGGATATTTCATATATGATACATTTGTTCTTATTAATCAATAGGAAAATAACTATCTTTTTAATAAATGATAGAAAATTTACCTATCTATATGAAAAAGAACAAAACCATACCATCATCTAAAACAACTTTTAGATGCTTAAATAACCATAATATAAAAGACAAAATTACAAAATTTTTAGAAAATAATATAGGATTTTATAATCACAAATTCAAAGAAAGCATTTATTAAGTAATAAAAAAAAACACAAACCCAAAGGAAAATATAAATTTGAGTATATTAAAATTAAGAAAGTCTTACCTAAAGTGACCTACAGACAAACTGAGGGTTTTGGAGGGGAGGGGTGTTGGGGTTTGGTTGAGCCTGGTGGTGGGTATTAAGGAGGGCACATATTGCATGGAGCACTGGGTGTGGTGCATAAACAATGAATTTTGGAACACACACACACACACACACACACACACAATAATTAAATTAAATTTAAAAAAAGAAAAAAAATCCAGTGACATTTATCACAGAAACAGAAAACAATCCCAAGGTTCATATGAGTCACAAAAGACCCTGAATAACCAAAGCACCCTCAAACAAGAACAAAGCTGGAGGCATCCCATTTCCTGATTTCTAACTGCATTACAAAACTATAGTAATCAGAACAGTACAGTACTCACATAAATATAGACCATTGGAACAGAACAGAAAGTCTATAAATAACCCACACATGTATGGTCAACTAATCTTTGACAGAGGCACCAAGAAGACAAAGGAAGAAAGAACAGTCTCTTCAATTTGGTTTTAGGAAAACTGCATATGAACATGCAAAAGAATAAAATTGGACTCTTATTTCATACCATACATAAAATTCAACTCACAATGAATTAAAGACTTAAACACAAGTAAATCTGTAAAAATCCTAGAAGAAAATGTAGGGGGGGAAATCTCCTTGACATTGGTCTTGGCAATTTGTGATTATGACACCAAAAGCACAGACAAAAAAAGCAATATTTTGAGGGATTACTTCAAACTAGAAAGTTTTGGCCTAATGAAGGAAATAAAGTGAAAGACAACCTACAGAATGGGAGAAAATATCTGTAAGCCATATGTCTGATAAAAGGTTAATACCCTAAATATATAAGGAACTCACACAACTCAATAGCAAATACAAACAAATACCTTGATTAAAAATTGTCAGAGAAACTGAATAAATGTTTTTCCAAAGAAGATACGTTAATGGCCAATAGGTATGTAAAAAGGCACTCAAGATCATTAATCCTCAAAGAAATGCAAATTAAAATCACAACGAGATATCACCTCATACTTATTAGAATAGGTATTATCAAAAAACCAAAATATAACAAATGTTGGTGAGGATATAAGGAAAAGGGAATTTTTGAAGGTTGGTAGTGACAGTGTAAATTGGCACAGCCGCTATGGAAAACAGTATGGAATTTCCTCAACAAATTAAAAATAAGACCACCATATAACCCAGCAACCCCCCTTCTGGGTATTTACCCAAGAATTTAAATCAGGATCTCAGAGATATACCTGCACACCCATGTTCACTGGCTATTATTCACAATAGCCAAGATATAAAAATAACCTAAGTTTTTGTCAGTGGCTAAAGAAAATGTGGTATACACATATAGTGGAATATTATAGACCCTTAAAAAGAAGGAAATCCTGCCCTTTGCAACAATGTGGATGTACTTGGAGGATTTTATGCTAAGTGAAATAAGCCAGACACAGAAAGACATATGCTATATGATCTCACTTATAAGTGGACTCCAAAACAGATAAACTCACAGAAGCAGAGAGTAGAATGGTGGTTTCCAAGGCCTAAGGAGGGGAAAAATGGAGACGTGATAGTCAAAGGATACAGAGTTTTATTGATTCACACTAAATAAGTACTGGAAATCTATTATACATCATAATGCCTATAGCTAACAAATCCGTATTGTATACTTAAATCTGCTAAATGGTGGAATTTGCATTGCGTTCTTAACATAAATAATAACAATAATAGGAATGAGAATAAAAGTGACAGAAGAAAACTTTGGAAGGTGACAAATATGTCTCTGGTATAGGATATGGTGATGCTTTCACAGGTGTATACTTATCCCCAAACTCACTGAGTTGTATTCCCTAATATGTACAGCTTTTTAAATGTGTATCAGACCAAAATAAAGTGGTTTAAAACATCCAACATGGCTGTTCTATAAGAAAAAAAATCATAAAATGGAAGCCATGGTCTGGGAGCAGAATTTGCTTATATACACACTCACACATATATATGTCTATAAATGCAAAATTAAATATATATGACATATATATGCAAAATTTTAGTATTCATCATATAAAATAAACTACAAAAATCAATAATAAGACAAATACCCCAGTACAATTATAACAAACATTATGAAAAAGAAATGTGAATGGCTAATAAACAAAAATAAACAGCACTGGGTGTCATATGCAAGTAATGAATCACTAAATTCTACTCCTGGAATCAACATTACACTATATGTCAACTAACTAGAATTTAAATAAAAACGTTGAAAAAAAGAAAAAAATAAACTCGCTAGTCACAGATATTTGCAGAATAAAAACAAATGAGTTATTATTTCACAACCATCATTTTGGCAAAATTTTAAAAAACCAAGATATGAAGGTTTAGCAATGAAGTGAAGCATCTCATGCACTGCTGGTTGTGAATCAAAATAATTACTTTACAGATATTTTGACAAACCACAGAATGTTAAAATTTGTGTTAAAATTCTTGAAAACCTTTACATTATACAAATTATAACATATGCCACATTTTTTAAATAGCATCCTTTAACCTTTCAACAAGTAAATGTATAAATTATGTATATGCATAAAATAGAATACAACACAGCAGTGAAAAATAATGAAATAAAACTAAAGGATATGTATCTAAGATATATAATATTGAGTGAAAAAGTAAATGTCAAAGATAGTAAAGCCCACCATCACTTATTTATGCAATTTACAAAAAAGCAAAAAAAAATGCTTTTATAATAAAAGATTAAAAAAGTAAATGAGAAAACTAACACCAAATTAAAGGTAGTACATATCTCTGGATGAGAGTTAAAATTAGGAGGTATATAGAGGAGTCTGGGTAGTGTTTTATAATGTACTAATCAGGATATGGGTAAACGGTCATTAAATTATTATTTATACTTCCATATTATCTTAAGTATTTTATATTACATTTTAAGGTATTACATAAAAGAGGTAAAGAAAGACTATTGCAAGTCAAGAAAAATGTTATATGGAAAAGAACAAGGGGGGTTGAAATATAATAAAATAAAAATTCTAAAGAAATTAAAATACACTTATTAAAATAAACTTAATGGTACTTTCAGCATGAAGGTAAATAAAAAGCAAAAAATGTAGTACATTGGTAGGTAAATATAAAGAAACATTTTTTGAATGCAGTACAAAATAAAGAAGCACAAAATATGGAAATTTAAAATGCATGGAAAATGAAATGTCTTTCACAAGAGAAGTTCCAGAAAAAAAATTAAAGTAGATAACAATTTAGAAGCAAAATTTGAAATAACAGTTAAAATTATTTTTATATTGTTAACATGAAAACATATTCAGATTGAAAATTAACCTCAATTCCTGATATATTTATCATTCTTAGACATACTGTCTTATAACTGCAGAACTACAAAACCAATGCGAAAAAATCTTTAAAGCTATCCAACAGCAAAAAAATTTTAAAAAGAAATAAAAACAAAGAAAGAAAAACTGCCTGCAAAAGAATAAGCAACTTCACTTATGGGGCATTAAAGATTTGTACTCCCTCAATAAGCACTTCAAACCCAGAAGTACAATACAGGATGGAAAAAGGGATGTGACATTTAAGCGAATTTGGGGAGTTTAAAAGGGATAACACAGCATCAGACACTAACATGAAAGATGTTATGTACATGAAGTCTAAATTAAAATCCATATATTTGCAAAATAGAATTGTAGAGTATGAAGCCTGGATGGTGTGGAAACAGAGCAATTATTTTAAAATCACGGGTAAACTTTTGAGACTTGGTGAAGTATCTGCTCTCTTGACTGCGGTGATAGTGTCACAGGCGTGTATGTGTGTCATCAAATTGTACTATTAAGATAGATGCAGTTCCTTGATCCTCAGAAAAGTTGTAACAAAACTAAAAACGAAATCCATAAAACTATTGCAAAAGTTCTCCCTATTGTCAGTTAGGAGTAAAGTGAGGAACACTGACACTGGGGTGAGCCTGTTCTGTGGGGATGGTGTTGAAGGGTTATATCCTGCAGCAACACCCAGAGCCTTGAGCCCACCGCTGCAAGAGTTTCTTTCGTTCCCTCTATTCCCTCTATTCATTTTTTTTTTCTTCACGGTGTAGTTTTATAGAAATAGTGCCCAAATCTATAGCTTCTGGGCCTTCTGGACTTTCAGTGTATATATTTTTTGTTGTTGTTTTGTTTTTTTAATTTTATTTTTTATAAACATATAATACATTTTTATCCCCAGGGGTACAGGTCTGTGAATTGCCAGGTTTACACACTTCACAGCACTCACCATAGCACATACCCTCCCCAATGTCAATAAACCCCCCCCAACTCCCCTCTCCCCATCAACCCTCAGTTTGTTTTGTGAGATTAAGAGTCACTTACGGTTTGTCTCCCTCCCAATCCCATCTTGTTTGATTGACTCTTCTCCTACCCCCTTAACCCACCATGTTGCATCTCCTCTCCCTCATATCAGGGAGATCATA
>NW_019154168.1:2268809-2571706 GCF_002288905.1 Enhydra lutris kenyoni
CTGGAATTCTGCTGCTCTCCTTGGTATTGAAACTGCACTCCTTGGTAGGTGAACTTGGTCCTGGCTGGGTTTCTTGTTGATCTTCTGGGGGAGGGGCCTGTTGTAGTGATTCTCAAGTGTCTTTGCCCCAGGCGGAGTTGCACCGCCCTTACCTGGGGCCGGGCTGAGTAATCTGCTTGGGTTGTTTTCGGGGCTTTTGTTCCCTGAGCGCTTTCCGTAGAGTTCCGGAGGATGGGAATGAAGATGGCGGCCTCCGGGTCTCCGGCCCGGAGGAGCCGAGAGCCCGGGGCCCCACTCCTCAGTGCGCCCTCAGAGAACAGCACTGATTTACTCCCGTCACCCTGCCTCCAGCTGCGCTCCAAGCTGACCGAGCCTGCGACCAGTTCAAGGTAACCCTGAGCTTAGAGCTTACTCCTCGGCTCTGTCTCTGTAGCCAGCTTCCCCGTTCTAATACCTGTAAGCTCTGCGACACTCAGACGCCCCCGATCCTTCTGTGACCCTGCGGGACCTGAGGCCACGCTGACCCAGCGTGGGCTTCACCCCGGTTAAGCCTCTGGAGCGATGTCCCTCAGCGGAACTGACTTTTAAAAGTCCCGATTCTGTGCTCCGTTGCTCCGCCACTTGCCGGGAGCCGGCCCCTCCCCCCGCGGCCTATCTTCCCGTCGCTTTGGATTCACTTCTGCGCCAGTCCTACCTTTCAGAAAGTGGTTGATTTTCTGTTTCTAGAGTCGCTGTTCTTCTCTTCGATCTCCCGTTGGATTTGTAGGTGTTTGCAATCTTTAGATAAGCTATCTAGCTGATCTCCCGCTACCTGAAGTAGTCTCAGCCTGCTACTTCTCCGCCATCTTGACTCCATAATAACCATTTCTTTTTTGTGGTGGGAACATTTAAGATTTACTCTCTAACAACATTCAAGTGCATACAAAGTGTTATTAACCATAATCCCCATGCTCTATGTTAATCCCCAGATTTTATTCATTTTATAATTGAAAGTTTGTATCCTTTGACTTTTATCTCCCTATTTACTCTGCTTCCCCAGCCCCTTCCAGCCACCATTCTGATCTCTGTTTCTATGAGTTTGTTTTTTTTAGATTCCACATATAAGTGATATCATACGGTATTTCTCTTTCTCTCTCTGGCTTATTTCACTTTGCATAATGCCCTCAAGACCCATCCATATTGTGACAAATGGCAAGAATGCCTTTTTCTCATGGCTAAATAATATTCCATCATATGTATAAATGTATTGTGTCTTCATTATCCATTCATCTACAGATAGACTTTTCGATTGTTTCGATATCTTGGCTATTATGAATATTGTAACATACATGGCAGTACAGATATCTCTTTGAGGTTCTGATTTCATTTCCTTTGGATATAGACCCAAAAGTGGGATTGCTGGGTCATATAATAGTTCTGTCTTTAATTTTTTAAGGAACCTATGTACTGTTTCACATAACTGCCCCAATTTACATTCCTACCAACAGTACACAAGGGTTCTCTTTTCTCCACATCCTCACCATCACTTGTTATCTCTTGTCATTTTGATACTAGCCATTCTAACGTGTTTAAGGTAGTATCTTACTATGGTTTTAATTGGCATTTCCCTCATTAATGTTGTTGGGTATCCTTTCATGGACCTATTCGCCATTTGTATATATTCTTTGGGGAAACGTCTGTTCAGTTCCTCTGCCCATTTTAAAATTAGATTGTTTGTTTACTATTGATTCGATGAGTTCCTTATATGTTTGGGATATTAACTCCTTATCAGCTGTATGATTTGCAAATATTTTCGCCCATTCTGTTGGTTGTTATCTGTTCAGTTTGTCAATTGTTTCTTTTGCTGTGAAGAAGCTTTTTAGTTTTATGTAGTTCCATTTATTCAGTTTTGCTTTTGTTGCTTGTCTTTTTGGCGTCGTAACCAAAAAATCATTGCTATGAACAATATCAAGGAGATTTATCCATATATTTTCTTCTAGGAGCTTTATGGTTTCAGGTTTTACCTCTGAGTTTTTAACCCATTTCAAGTTCATT
The DNA here is from genome assembly GCF_002288905.1 of Enhydra lutris kenyoni. Lineage (NCBI taxonomy): Eukaryota > Metazoa > Chordata > Mammalia > Carnivora > Mustelidae > Enhydra > Enhydra lutris. The sequence continues at coordinate 2,270,844 of NW_019154168.1, forward strand.
TTTATGAGTGTTGTAAAATAGGAATCCAATTTAATTCTTCTGCATGTGGTTATTTAGTTTTCTGTCAGCACTTAATGAAGAGGCTGTCTTTCCCCCAGAGTATTCTTGGCTCCCTTGTCAAATATTAGCTGACCATGTGTTCAAGGGTTTATTTCTGGGGTCTCAGTTCTGTTCTATTGATCTATGTGCTTTATAGCATTTTAAACTGTTTTGATTACTATAGCTTTGTAGTATAGTTTGAAATTAGGAAATGAGATGCTTACCAAATTTGTTCTTTCTCAGGGTTGTTTAGGCTATTCAGGGTCTTTGTGGTCCCATACAGATTTTAGGATTGTTTTTTCTATTCCTATGAGAAACGCCATTTGAATTTTGATAGGGATTACATTGAACCAATAGATAGCTTTGGGTAATATGGACATTTTCACAATATTAATTTTTCTAATCCATGAACACAGGATATCTTTCCCTTTGTGTCTTTAATTTATTTCATCAAAGTCTGATAGTTTTCAGTGTACAGGTCTTTCACCTTCTTGCTTAAATTTATTCCTAAGTAGTACTTGTTATTGTTGTTGTTGTTTTTGGCTACTGTGAATGAGATTGTTTTCTTTATTTCTTTTTCGGATATTTTGTTGTTAGTGCATAGAAAAGCAATTGATTTCTTTATGCTGATTTTATTTCCTGCAGCTCTACTGAATTTGCCAAATAGTTCTAACAGTTTTTTGGAAGAGTCTTTAGGATTTTCTATATATAAAACAGTGTTATCTACAAATGAAGACAAATTTACTTCTTCCTTCTGATGTAGATGCCTTTTCTTCTTTTCTCTTTGTCCTTCCTCCCCATACCTCCACCTCCTCCTCTTTTTTCCTTCTCCTCATCCCCCCTTCTCCTTCTTCTTCCTGGTTTTCCTCCTTCTTTTCCTTTTTCTACTCCATCTTCTTTTCCCCCTCTTCCTCTTCCTTTTCCTTCTTCTCTTGCTGCTGCTTCTGACTATGACTACTGTACTGAATAGGAATGATGAGAATGCATATTCTTGTCTTTTTCCTGATCTTAGAGGAATAGCTTTCAAACTTTCATTACTGAGTGTTGTGTTAGCTGTGGGCTTGTTACATATAGCCTTTATTGTGTTTTAGGTACATTTCTTTTAACCCAACTTGTTGAGAAGTTTTATCATGGAAATCTATTTTGTCATATAGATGCTTTTACTGCATTTCTTGAGATGATCATGTGATTTTTATCTTTCATAATGTGGTGTATCACCTTTATTAATTTCCATATGTTAAACCAACATTGCATCCCAGAGATGAATCCCATTTGATCATGGTGTATGATCCTTTTAATATTCAACTTAATTCATTTTGTTAATATTTCATTGAAAAATTTTGCATCTATATTCAGTAAGAATGTTAGTGTATAGTATTCTTTTTTTAGTTTCCTTATCTGGATTTGCTGTAAGTATAATGTAGAATGCTCCCTTCTCTTCAATTTTTTGGAAGAGTGAGAGAAGGATCAGCATTAATTCTTCTTTAAATGTTTGATGGAATTCACCAGGGAAACCATCTGTCCTGGGCCATTCTTTGTTGGGAGATTCTTATTACTTATTCAATCTCCTTCCTCCTTATTGGTCTGTTCAAATTTTCTATTTCTTTCTGATTCTGTCTTAGTAGGTTGTAAGTTTCTAGAAATTTACTCAGTTCCTATAGTTTATTTAATTTTTGGCACATAATTATTCATAGTACTCTTATAATCCTTTGTATTTCTTATATCAGTTTTAATGTCTCCTCTTTTGTTTCTGATTTTATTTGAGTCTCCTCTTTTTTCTTTGTTTAGCTAAGGGCTTGTCAATTTTATCTTTTCAAAAAGCAGCTTTTCGTTCATTGATCTTTTCTATTGCTTTCATGGTCTTTATTTTATTTATTTCTGCTCCTATCTTTGTTACTTCCTTCCTTCTGCTAAATTTGGGTTTACTAATGTCATCTTATTGTTTTCTGGTTATTTTATAATTCCCTTTTCTTCTTTCTGTCTTTTGCTGCCTTCCTTTATGAACTAATAATTTATCATAGTTGTGTACTTTGATTCCCTTCTCTTTATCTTTTATTATCTAATTATAGTTTTGCTTTGTAGTTACCATGAGGCATACATATCTTACAGATATGTAATCTTATAGATATAATGGTCTACTTTGTGCTGATAACTTTGATCATAGAGATAAACTCTACCCTTTTACTCCCCCAATTTAGTTTTTAATGTCACAATTTACCTTTTTTTAATATTCTCTGTTCATTAACAAATTATTGTAGCTAAAGTTATTTTTAATACTTTTGTTCTTCATTTTTATGGTAGAGTTAAGTGGTTAACACACCATCATATTACAGTATATTAGAGTATTCTGAATATGACCATTTGCTTAGCTTTACCATTGTGTTGTATATTTTCCTGTGTTTTTGTGTTACTAATTACCTTCCTTTCATTTTAGCCTAAAGAATTCTTTCAACATTTCTTGTAAGACAGGTCAAATGGAGATGACTATCTTCAGCTTTTGTTTGTCTGGAAAAGTCTTTATATCTCCTTCATTTCTGAAGGACAATTTTGCCAGATAGAGTACTCTTGGTTGGCAGGTTTTTTTTGTTTTGTTTTGTTTTGTTTTCTGACCAACATTTTGAATATATCTTGCCACTCTCCTACCTATAAGGTTGCTGCTGAAAAATCCTCTGATAGCCTTGTGAAATTCCCCTGTAAGTTACATGCTTCTTTTCTTTTGTTACTTTTAATATTCTCTCCTTTCCTTTGACTTTTGACAGTTTTGCCATAATGTATCTTAGAGAAGATCTCTCTAAGTTGAGTTTGTTTTGTGAACTGTGAGCTCCATGAACTTGGATATCTAAATCTCTCCCAGATTTGGGATGTTCTCAACCATTATTTTTTACAATAAGCTTTCTGCCCCCTTTCCCTCTTTTTTGGAACTCCAATATTTTACATATTATTTATTTTCTTGTTTTCATTGGTTTTCTTCACCATTTTTCACTCTTTTATCTTTCTAGTCCTCTTACTAATTTCAAAGCTCCTGATTTCTATATCACAGATTCTTTCTTCTGCTTCATTTAATCTGTTATTGATGTCCCCCATTGCATTTTTCATTTCATTCAGTGTATCCTTTAGCTCCACAATTTATTTTGGTTCTTTATTATGATATATCTCCTGGGTAATCTTCTCATTTTATTTATGTGTTGTTTATTCTTTATCCTTAAATATTACAAGGATAAATATATCCTGTAGACTTATTCCAGTGTTACAAGGATAAGTAAATATACAATAAAAATAAAATTATTACTTTATTTTATCAATTAAAAAATGAATGTAAATCTGTTAAATGAACAAACAGATATCTCCATCCACGTCTTTGGGATTGGTTAATGGAAGATTATTGAGATCCGTTAGTGGTGTCATATTTTCTTGATTTTTTTCTTGCTCCTTGAAGTAGTGCATTGCTGTCTGCTTTTAAAGTAGCAGTCACCTCCTGTAGTCTTTACTAACTTATGTCTGGAGAGAAACACCTTCTGTCACCGCTTTTAAGGAGTCTGAGGCTTTCTTTGATTGTCTAGGGACACATCTACTCCATGCTTCTTGCTCTCTCTTCTTCTTTTGAGGCAGAATTCTTTAACTTGTATGCTTTGTCTTAATCCTGTAATGGACCAGACTGGGTGCTGAAAGCCTCTCTTAGCTTTCCCAAGGATGGAGCAGAAGCTCAAGTCTGTGGCTTATCCCTGGCTTGCAAATTCTACACATCTTTCTGCAATATTCACTAGATATCTGTCGTAGTTGTTCTTGCCATCATCAGTATTATGCACAGAGAACTGGTCATAGGATGGGAGTGTAGGCAAGTGAGGTGGCTGTGCTGGGGATGTCCTTGGGAAAGTTAGAGGAATCTGTGGGTGAGGCATCCCTAGTGGCTCATTTTTGGATTTTGTGGTGGAATCTATGACAGTTAGTAGGATCCACATCCCTTTTTTTTGCCTACCAAGAGTTCAGTATGCCATTCTCCCAACCCCTTCCTACCCTCCAGTCATGCAGCTCATGACTCAGTACTGTGGATGGGGTGATAAAGAAATAGGCCTCTTTGGCAACATTCCACAGAGGTTGGGAAACTGGGCACTCACTCACATGCTCTCACTTTCCCCCAGGAGAGAAATCAGGAGCTGAGATCTCTCTTGTCACTGAACTGTGCTACCTTGGAAGTGGGGTTATACAGGCAGAGCCAAACTTTTCCTCTCAACCTCCCCAAAACACCCAAACTCATGTTTTCTTGCCCCAGCAGCATGCTGGAACTACTCCACTGGAAACCTGAGCTTCCACAAAGGCTCTTTTATCTATGGATGATTGTCAAAGATAGTATTCTTCAGCTGCTCCTTGACTGCAGCCATGAGTGGATTTGAAAATGAATCAAGAGAGCTGAACTGAGAAGCAGACCTTGTTTTCTTAGGCTGAACACAACTTACCCTGTATGAAAAGGCACAAGTTATCAACACTAACCTGAAATTGGTATGTTGTACTTTCAATTAATTATAATGTTTAACTAAACTCCAAAGAAAATTCAGTTACTAGTTTATATAAAGTGTGTGATTAAATTGTTCCCAAGCAACTATCTTTTTGTTGTATGACTCAGCTAAGAAACAATCTGGAGACTTTCAGATAAAAATGGCAAATGAAAGCCATTTCTACCCTTCTTCCTCTTGAAACCAACTGAAAACTACAAAAAGAATGATCCACATATAGACAACTCAATTTTTGATATAATATAGAAAACATCTACACTTTCAGTACTCAATATAAGAAATAAAATTCAGAGCAAATATTGAGAGGGCATGAAAGCAACATGCCCTAGCAGATAATCAAGCTGCATTCAGGGTTCTCACAAGTTGGTGACACATGTGGAAGGCCACAAATGTGACTCATGGCTTGAAACTAAAGCAGCACAGAGTCCAGGCAAGGTAGACTAAGGAGAGCCATAAAATGACACCTTTGCAGGAAGCACTGTACCTACTTATTTCATTGAACAAAGGTAGACAGGTGATAGATCACCTCACAGAAGACAATGAAAGACAAAGATCTCCCTTGTAATCCAGCAGCTTCCTTGTCATCATAAGTAAAGACATATAGTTTGTGCAATATATGCAGCATAAAGTTTAAGAAGTGGTTTATGAACTGATTCCAATGTGCCTACTTCTAAGATACATCTCTCCAATCTTTACTCCATACAGTCTCCTGCTAAGATATGGCTCAAGTGATAACACAATTATTTTCTTTCTTTTTGAAGATTTTATTTATTTACTTATTTATTTATTTGCGGGGGGAGAGAGAGAGTGAGCAAGAGAGCACAAGCAGCAGGGACAGCAGAGGGAGAGGGAGAAGCAGGCTTCCCACTGAGCAGGGAGCCCTATGAAAGACTTGATTCCAATACCTTAGGGTCATGACCTAAATGACTTACATTTTTCAAATATGAGAAAAATGTAAGTATCTGGAACATGCATGGCTTCTTGAAAAACCACCCAGTGATGGAATTGTACTGACAAATAGATGAATGAAGAAGTTATTGTAAAGGACTGGTGATGAATATAGAATCTATCGAAATGTAAAACTAAAATTAACTGGAAAATGGTGACTGAGCAGAGTATCCATAACTCTTGATATTGTAAAACTTAAAATATAGGTAACAAAAATTTCAATGTAGAGTATGAAGATAAGAGCTTGTAAGAAGTTTATGAATGATGTTTTTTCTTATCTCAGAATGGACTACAGGTGGACAATAAATTTTGTTTAAATCTAAAAAAAAAAAAAAACCAAGTTGCAAGCTAATTAAGTAAAGTGGTATTGGAAGAACCCATAGGACTAAAAGTAGATTATAGAAACAACTAATTATTCCTGAAAGAAATCACAAACACACAAAATGACATAAAAATACCATAAACCATACAGTGAAAGAAACATTAAAACAAAAAAACACTTAAAATACAAATATAACACAAAAATATAGCATTAAGATATGACTGTCAGTTGAATAAATGTTAATAAATTTACCCTGTTAAAGTATCTTGATTAAATTTAAACAAATGTTTTAAGAATGCATAATTAGGATATGTGTGTTAAACAAGTGACAGGTTGAAAATAAATAGGCAAGAAAAAAATGAATAAGTTAAAAATATTAAAAATATCAGGTGTAAATAAATAATTAGTTTTCATGAATCCCATGATTAACATTAAGTAAATTTTAATTGAAGACTTAAAATATTAAGGATTCAAGAGAGACATTTTATAAATAAAGTACCACATTAAATAATAAAATTAAATTGAATATTTTTTGAAGGATCAATGTACCACAGATATTTTCATGGAAAATGGCACTACACTACATAAAGAATAAATAATTGGAACATATTTTTGGGCAAAGTTAGGTACAATAGCAAAAAAAATGTAATTAATGACTACAAAAATACAATTATTTCTGAGAACCTAATAGAGATATATAATATACATTTCCTTGAAAATAAAGAATGTCTATTTTATGTGCCAAAAGAATATTTGCTAAAAATTTAACACAAATAAAATTTAAATTTCATGGTGTGGGAAAAGTGTAGACGAGTTCTGATTATTGTGCTAAACATACAGGTACTAAGAGCAAGTACATAAACAAAATCTCATACCTCCTGAAAATTAAACAACATGGTAACTCTCCTCCATTTTTCTAAGGTAATAGACAAAAATGTAAATTAAATTTGTAACATATCCAAAAAATATCTGCATCATAAATAACAACACTGTGTATCAGATACTTTAGAGTTCAGTTAGTTCAGGGCTCAGAGGAAAATTGATATTGTCAATATTTTTCAAACCTATTTAAAAATTACATAAGCATTCTACTTAAAAATATTTTTTAATACTTTTAATATTTTATATTGTAAATTTTTAAATATTTTCAATAATAATATGTGAACTCCATAAAAATAGAGTTTTGTCTATTTGTTCAAAGCTGTAGTTCCAGCTTCCAAAAAAAGGGCCTAGTATATAGCTCTCAAGAGGAGATGGTAACGAGTGAGTAAATAAATGAATGAATAAACTATAAAATTAGAAATAAAATAAACTCAAGGAAAAAGAAGTTTGAGATAGGAATAGAAAACACTAAATCAGTAAACAGTCAAATAGAATTAAAATATATTTCAAGGATCAATTATTAAAATTAAGGAAACAAAGATCATTAGTTAAATATCAAGAATAAAAAGGAGAATCGCTTCTCTGCCTTTTGGCTAAGATCAAGTGAAGAATAAAAAGGAGAAAACATGAATGCACTGCACTAGATGTGAGATGGAGAAATAACCACAGATAGAAACAAAAAAATAAAGTTAGTGTTGAATTTTATTTATTATTTATTCAATGGTTAAATATATCATTGAATAAAGTCTGATGTACTAGTGCAGTGGAATATTATTCAGGTGTAAAAATGAACAAACCACTGATAAACACAATAAAACCTTTAAATTATGAAAAATATAAACAACACAATTTTAAAAATATCAATATACTCTAAGAGGCAACACACAAAAGAAGCTATCCAAGTTGCCAATAAGCATATTAATATGTATTCAATGCTATTAAACAGGAAATATAAATTAAAAACAGATTTTGATACAACTGTGTACCATAAGAATCAATACCATCAAAATAAAAACAAGTTCTCTTAAGTTCTTTTAAGGATATATCTTAACAAGAATTATTGGGCATGCAAACAGTTACACCCTAGAATACTATATGCAATATTTACTAAACCTAAACGAATATCTAGCCTATAACCCAATAATTGAACCTCAAGGAAATGAGTCTGTATGTCCACCAAAAGATATATACAAGAATATTCAGAGCAACCTTATTCGTAATATCCAAAAACCTGAAAACAATTCAAGTGCCTGTCTACAGTAAAAAAAGATAAATAGAATTTATATAACAAAATGCAACGAAAAGAACAAACTACTGATACATGTAAAAATAAAGAAGGAAGATACAAAACAGTTAGACTGTATGGTACCCTTTCCATTAAACTCATGAAGGGGTAAACTAAGTCTGAATAATTAATGTCTCTGGCAGATGAGTTCACTGGAAAAAAAAAGCATGAGCAAATGTCTGGGGTGCTGGCGATTGTATGTTTCCAGCTGATTTTTTTTTTTAAAGATTTTATTTATTTATTTGACAGAGATCACAAGTAGGCAGAGAAGCAGGCAGAGAGAGAGGAGGAAGCAGGCTCCCTGCTGAGCAGAGAGCCTGATGTGGGGCTCGATATGGGGCTCGATCCCAGAACCCCGGGATCATGACCTGAGCCGAACGAAGGCAGAGGCTTTAACCCACTGAGCCACCCAGGCACCCCTCCAACTGGTTTTATACACGTTTATATATGTGAAAATTCATTAATCTGTAAACTTAAGATGAGGAGGGAGAGGAATTCATTATTTTAATTTTAATAGCTCTATTACAGTATAATTCATATTCAGTAAACTTTGTATATTTAAAGTTTATAATTTGATAAGTTTTTGATGTATATATTACCCATAGAATCATCACCACAACCCAGATTACGAACGTATTTAATCATAGCCAAAACTTTTCTCATGTGCCTTTATCCTTCTTCCTAACAGCCCTCTTTCCTGTGTATTTCCAGGCAACCAACAATCTAATTTTTGTCAGTGTAGATTAGTTTCCATGTTCTAGTATTTTATAAAATGTGATTATACGGTAATATCTTTTCTAGCTTGGCTTCTTTCACCCAGCATCATTATTTTGAGATTCATTCATGTTATTGCATATGCCAGTGGTTCATTAATTTTTTATTGCTAAGTAGTATTCTATTACCACAGTTTATTCATCATTAATCTGTTGATGCATTTTCAGTTTCAGGCTTTGGCAAATAAATCTGGAATGAAGATTCCTGTGTAAGTCTTTATATGAATACATGTTTTCATTTATCTTAGAGAAATACTTAGAAATGCAATGAGTGGATCATATAGTAGGTGTTTTTTTTTTTTTTTTTTAAGATTCTTTATTTATTTGACAAAGAGAGAAATCACAGTAGGCAGAGTCAGGCAGACAGAGAGGGAGAAGCAGGCTCCCTGCTGAGGAGAGAGCCTGATGTGGGGCTCGGTCCCAGGACCCTGGGATCATGACCTGAGCTGAAGGCAGAGGCTAAACCCACTGAGCCACCCAGGTGCCCCTAGTAGGTGTATGTTTAACTTTTTAAGGTATTACTAAACTGTTCATGCAGAGGTTGTGCCATTTTACATACCTGAAAATAGTGTGTGAAATTTCCAGTTCTTCCAAAGCCTTGTCAACACACAGAACAATAAAACTTTTAATTTTAGCCATTCTACTAGGTATGTAGTGATACCATTGTGGTTTTAAATTTCATTTCCTTAATAACTAATGACGCTGAGCATCTTTTCATGTGCTTATTTGCTATTTCTATACCTCCTTTGGTAAAACATCTGTTTGGTTTTTTATTGCTGATTTTGAGAATTCTTATATATTCTGGATACAAGTTTTTTTAATCAGATATGTACTTTGCAAATATTTTCTTTCAGTTGTGAATTGTCTTCTTATCTTCTCATGGCATCTTTTGAAAACAGATGTTTTTAATTTTAAAGAAGTCTCATTGTGGAGTGCACTGTTCTCATATCTTAGAAATCTTTGCCTAACCCAAGGTCACAAAGGTTGTCTCCTAGACGTTTTATGTTTTGCATTTTTAGGTCTGTGATCTATTTTCTGTTAAATTTTCTATGTGGTGCTAAGTCTGGATCTAAATTAATTTTTTCATAGGGATTTCTGGTTATTCCAGTATCTTATGTTGAAAAATATAAACTTATGATCTTTGAACTTTTCTTCATGTATGCTATATCTTGAACCAAAATTAAAAACAGGTAAATAGACAAATGAATGTGATGAAAGAAAAGTCATTTGTGGGGCACATGTGTGGCTCAATGGGTTGGGCCTCTGCCTTTGGCTCAGGTCATGATCTCAGGGTCCTGGGATTGAGCCCTGCATTGGTCTCTCTGCTTCCCCTCCTCTCTCTGCCTGCCTTTCTGCCTACTTGTGATCTCTGTCTGTCAAGTAAATAAATTAAAAAAAAATCTTTGGAAAAAAAAGTCATTTGTAATTGTAAGCAGTAAACACTAGAAAATATGTAGAAATAAACTAAAAAATCATATATATGTGGAAGAATTTTAAAGTTGTGTCAAAAGATATGAGAAGAATTTAAAGAGTTAAATGTTGTAAACATTCAATTCCCCATAATCAAAATTTAAGTACAATATGGTTCTTATAAAAATGCCACTGTATCATTTCTGTGTAGCAGTTCAGTCCACCTCTGGTTCATACCTGGCCTTTTAGGTTTTTCAGCTAACGTCCTTGTATTTTCTCTATTCCCTGTGCCCCAGAATCAGCAAATGTCCCAGAACAGGAGTGGCTGAGGAATTTTCTCACTCCAGAGCTTCCTCCCTCTCTGCAGTCTGCCATTATTCCTCATTGTCTCAGCAACTTTTCCATTGTCCTAAAAGGATGATTTCTGTATTTTATTTGGCTTTTCTAATTTTTCTCAGAGGCAGCTTCGATCTACCCTGACCCTTTCTAGTCAAAAGAGGAACAGGAGTTCTGGTATAACTGTCTTCAAACAAACAAAACCTATTAATTGAAGGAGCTATTGATGCTTTCTACAAAACAAAACAAAAACAGACAAAAACCACAACCACCAAAATCCCTAAATTCTTAAATGTATATTAAGTTTGTATGTAAAATGTACATGTCATTTTTTTTCACACTCTTATGGGTTCAGGAGTATTAGGACTCTTACATACAACTGACACATTTTGGAGGGTAGCTCTGCATAAAATAACAGAATTCAACAAACGTACAAGTCCTTTGCTCATTAACTCTATTATTCAGAATTTACCCTAAAGAAACACTCACAGGTATATCCAGAGGTACAAGATATTTATTGCAATATTTTTGTATGGGGGTGGGGAGAAAGAATGAAAGAAAGAAAAGTGGAACCTAGCTGCCCATAATAACAGAAGAGTTGTTTTAAAAAAAACGCATTGTTACTTCCGTAAAATGGTGGTAGGTATTTAGAGGAATATGTTGATCTGCATGTTCTGACATAAAAGAGCTTCAAAATCCATCATTAAATGTATAACAGGATATACTTAATTTTTTTTTTTTTTTTTTTTTTTTTGCGTATACCAAAATGAGCCAGTTAACAGTCATTCCTTCTGGGGAATAAGACTGGAGATCAAGAATAGGAAGAATAGTTTATTTTTATCATATGCCTTTGAACTATTTAAATGTTTATTTACCATATCATTGTATTTGTTTATAAAGATTATTATTAAAAGATAAATTGATGTTTTTAAAGGCAGAAAGCTCTCTGATATATCATTAAACTAGATAACTGAAAAAAATAAAATGAAAGGAGGAACACTGGGATAATTTTTAATTAAAAATTACTTAATACAGGTGGTTCCTGGCTATCATTATCTGATTATTGAATTATGTTCCAACCAACTGCCTGTTCTGAGCTTGATGTGCCTTTATTAGCACCTGACTACTAAAAAAAAAAAAAAAAAAAGGAAGTTTCTAAATCCTTAGAAAAGAAGTAACTATAGAAGTGTACCTACCAACATCCCTGGGAATATTTGAGTAGGTAAAGAATTTCTGAAGCAGCTAGTGGGAGATCAGAAATCTGTCCAACAACTGGAAATGACAGATAAAAAGCAAAAATCACTTGTTCAAAGGTTGTGGAAAGCTACTGCACCGACTTATCTACTTTAGTCTATAATCTTATCCTACAAATTTTCAATACACTTTTAGTCACAAAATATATGCAGATAAGGTTAGACATATCACTATAGTTTTCAAATTATTTTTGAATATAGATCATCTTATCAATGCCAAAATTTGAATTGTATATACTTTGAAACAAAAGTTATACGTTACAGTGTTTTCTGCTTTGCTCATAGCTCTGATTTTTTTTTTTTCCTATGAATCCTAAATCATTTCCTTGGGTCTTTGGATAGCATAAACATAACAGCATTAAAGCCTGATTGGATACATTCATTGCAAGCTTCCATGCTCATGGGCTGTCAGCTTAAATTCAAGAGAGTGCTATTTGGTGTCAGAATAAAGAATATCATGCAAAAGGAACGCTGAGGAAATAATGGGTCAACTGGTGAGACTAGGAAGAGGAAAGACCGGAAATTTGATTAGAAGTAGACACTAATAGGCTGCCATGAATAATGCGGGGAGAAACAGGATATTACTTGAAAATTACCCTTAATATCAAATCTATATAAAGCACATTAGTGAACAAATAAGTATTAAATATATCCAGATTTATATTTGGTGTCTTTGAGGTGATTACATAGACTCCTATAATTTTACCTTCCTTTTTTTCCTGTTTAAGTGTAAAAGCCACATAAATATTAAATACTAAGATCAAACCCCATTATCTATCAACCAGCTTAAACAATTATCAATAAAATGGCAATTTTGTTTTATTTCTGTCTCTTAACGCCTTGTTGCTAGATATTATTTTTATAGCTTTGTTGAGGTATAATTAGTATGACATAAAATGTACTCATTTTAAGTTTTTTTTGATGAATATATAGAGTTGTGCAACCATTATGAAAATGTTGTTTTAAAATATTTTCATTATTCTCCCAAATTCCTTTGTACCTGTGTATAGTCAATCCCCAGACCTAAGAAAACACTGATCTGCTGTCTTCTCTACAGATTTACCTTTTCTGAACATTTTGTAGAAGTAGGATCATAAAATATGCAGCCCTTTGCATATCCCAGTTCATTTTAACCTAATAGCTTTTAGCCTCTTTTACAGCATTACTTAAAACAATGGCACAATACAATATGACCTTGGCCCTAACCAAGATATATGGCAGGACAATGAGCCAAATATCTCATCAAGCTATCACTTTTCTATAAAATAGCATTTAAATGCAAGAAAAGAAAAATAACATGGCAAAGAAAATGTAGCTCATAACAGAGCAAAAAGAGTTCAGAGTCAGGGTTCTCAGGATGATGATAGAGAATAAGGATGGGAACAGAAATATGGCCAAAATATTCTCAGGTTTTTCCTCTTACTACAAGATTTGAGATGATTTGTTCTGGTATAGATCAAAAGACTAACCCTGAATCAGCTGGATGAAATTCAAAGGCAGAAGATAGTATGTAAACATGTGGCAAGAACAAGGCCAACATTTGCATTCTTTCTGGATGTGAGACAGGACAGTCCCATTATAAGAGCAGTCATTAGTTATTAGGACATTACTAATTCAGTACCATTAGGATGGTTAGTATTCCAATCCTCTGCTTTTTCATTGGTTTTAGAACAGATACTATCCTCTAATGAAAAACAGAGTCTGGATAGAACTTGAATAAGTATAAGCACTGTTGATTAGGAGCCTGAAAAACAGAATGAAGATGGGGGAGAGTGAATGAGATTATTGGAGGCAGTATTTAAAGATATTTTTTATGTGTTTCTACTGCTATTCATAAAGCCTGGATGAATGGACTACAAAGTATAGCAAGATTTAGGCAGTATGTTATCACAGCATATATCTGAATATTGAATTTATTTGGTATATTTATATGGTTTAAAATCCTTATAAATAATGAACAAAACCCCATCACTTTAGTATCTTTTGAGAAGTAGATCTGGGTCATTGCATATAAAAATGTTTCCAGCTTCTTCTTATATGTAGATTATAGGAAGATCTGAAACCCCAAGTTGACCTCTCAATCAGTGACAGTCACTAATACCCAGTAGCAGGTATAGATCTAAATAGAAGTTGGGCCACGTTAATATTCTCTTCCTAGTGAGTCTTACTGTCTCCTGGATCTTGACAGCATGCCACAGAACATGAAGAAGCAAACAGGTTGGGCTCTAGAGTTCATCTGGACAATACTGAGAGGAAAATGTCACCAATTTTATATATTTCTCTTACTGCTGAAGACATGTACTCCTGGGGAATTTAAGAAATACTGCATTTATAGTGTTGTGGGGTTCTTTTTTTTTTTTTTTTTTTCTGTCAGTGGTACTTTCTTGACTATCTCTTTAAATAAATGGACTATCAGTATGAATCATGACGGGTAACACTGAAGGATTCCAAAATATCTAGTCAATTCATCTAAAAATACAGTCATATTGATTACCTAAATCCACATAGATAACATTCCCAGATGATTAACTGAACTGGTTTTATCAATATAGCCCAAAATATGAATGAGAAGGAAAAAAGGAAATGAAAATGAGATTATGGTTGTTGTACCATCAGATACATCAGTTTTGATGCATGCATTAGGTTTATCCAAAGTCATTTTACACACCACCTTCTCTATAGCAACATTTGAATCTCTAAAGGCTACTCATCAAATAACCGAAAGAAATACAAACATATTTATTATGGATTCAGAAGTAAAAAGAGGTTAATCAAACACATAGAGAGTAAATACGGGAGCCACAGATGCAATATTATTGTATTAAAAGGGAGCAATGTTTTCCTTATTTGTGGAAGTTTAGGGAAACAGTTAAAGCACTCTTATTAAGCTTTCCTATATAAGCTTGCAAGGTAGGGATATTTTCAATCCTTCAAAAAAATCCTGATTAATTTATGCTCTGGAATTTTTCAAATCTATTTATAGCATTTGACTTACACGTAACCAACAAATGCTAAATAGCCACTTCTGAAGTGTTCAGGCTTGCTATATTTAGCACATAGTAGTTGGGAAATACAGTTTAAACTCTGAATTAATCCTTATCTAAACCATACAATGCAAAATGATAATTTAGACAAAGCTTCTACTAAACACTCTAAATATGTTAATTCATCTGAGCCTTATAAGAACCCTAAGATTTAGATAGGGCAAGGAGTAATATTTTTTATTCAGAGATGAACAGAATGTGGTAAGGGATGTTAAATAATTTATCTTTAATCACTCAGCCTAGTAGAAACTAAAAATACTATTTTTTTCCAGACAATTTCTCTCTAATGTTCTCTTATACTATGTTGCCTCCATACAGATTTAGAAACTATGATTCAAAATTGTTAATAGAACAATGTTTAGATAGATAAATAGATAGATGATAGATAGATATCTCCTGATATTTATATGTCAACTTAACATTTCTGCTTTGTCATTAATTAATTTACAAATTTTTATTTAGTAATTATAGAACATGAATTAGGTATCAGGAACTATGGAAGATAATAGGGATAAATAGATGAACAAAATATAATTTCCTTTTCACCACTACCCATGGGTGTAATCAGACATGTAAAAGTAGATTTTAGTGGGTGAATTAATGCTTGTGACTCTCGATTGTGAAGTGTTTTGTACACCATGTTCAAAATTTAAAATTCTATCCTTCATATAGTCAGAGCTACCAAAAATCTAGTTAAGCTTGGAGCCCAACAAATCAGGACTCTTATTTCAGAATACAAAGCTGCCAGCATTGTAGGGAATAGCTTGAAGAAAGAGGCGACTGGTGATGAGATAAGAAGAGGACACTAAGGAAAAAAATCACTTGCTGTTGAACAGCATGGTAGCGGTGGTGGGTGGAGAGAACTGGACTGGGAAATATTCCTATGTATAATTTTAGAAGTAGAGTTTGCAGGATTTGGTGACTTGTTTGATGTGCATGTGTGGAGGGAGGTTGCCTTAGAGATGATCTACCTTTTAGCAAGCCTGCTGATTTAATTTCTCTGGTTCTCTGCATATTTTCTTAGGCAGAGTAGCTTATTTTTTTCAATGCTTTCTTGCTCTTAATCATTGTATGTGTATTCAAGATTACCCAATTCCAAAGGATCCATCTGAGTTAATTTTATACTTTTCTTTAATACTAAGAAAAGTAGAAATTGGTATTAAAAATGAAAAAAATCATTATTTTTCTATCTTATTTAATTCAATTTGGGCACCTTTTGGGGATAGTTTTTAGTTATTTATTTTTCTAAATCTACTGCTCTGCTTCATAAGTTGTTACTACTGTGGCACAGGTCAGAAATATTTCCTGCTTCCTGTTTTTAATCTCTACAAAATTCTTCGTGTCAACATAGAATAAAACCTTAAATCTGTAATAGGTACTCATTTTCACTATTGGCAATAATCTTTCCACCAGAATAATGACAAAAAAGCAACTTACCAAGGTATTGTGACTTTGAATTTGTTAACATAGTGAAGTAGTTTGTCCTCAGCAAAGATAGGGCATGTATTACTGATCATCAGACATTCTGATGAAATCATGGGAACAATCATGGTTCTTAAAAATTATAAAAAAGATGGGACACCTGGGTGGCTCAGTTGGTTGGAGGACTGCCTTCGGCTCAGATCATGATCCCGGAGTCCCGGGATCGAGTTCCGCATTGGGCTCCCAGCTCCACGGGGAGTCTGCTTCTCTCTCTGACCTTCTCCTTGCTCATGCTCTCTTTCACTGTCTGTCTCTCAAATAAATAAATAAAATCTTTTTTAAAAAATTATAAAAAGATAACGTTAGAAAAATTTGAGAATTTTTTGCTCATTTATTTCAGGCATTTTAGAAACCCAGTCCAACTGAGGCTTAATTATTGCCAGACTAGAAAAATTGTGAAGAGGAAAAAAAGATCATTATCTTATTTTAACAATGTCTGTTTTTTTCCCTATGTTTTCTAAGTATTCATATAGAGAACCTGTATTCAATTAAAAAGTTTGAGTTTACACTAGTAGATTACATAACTGTCCATCTACTGTCAGTAAAAAGGCATTGGCATACCATGTGTGCCTTTCATTACGAGACACTAATTACCATCTTTGAATGTACCTGAATTTCACAAAATCAGCCAGTGTTGAGACATGGCCTCCCAATTCTGTAGATTTAACGAATTCAGGGTGCAAAAAGAACTAAAGAAGGGAAGATGCAAATCTCATGACAAAAATTAGGCATACCTTTCACAGCTACACATGAAATAAATGGATGTGGGAGGCAAGTGGCAGAGCAAATTCCAGTTTCCAACCTGAAATGGCAAAATGAAACACCATGAAAAGGACCTCCTTGAAATATATTTGAAGGACAGGTAATAGGCAATTGAAAGAAAACTAGACAGCTTTTGTCTCAACAGACAGATGGGATTATGGATGCTTTTGCATAAAATATCATTTTTTCCACTGCAATTGATTATGTGCTTAGCTGCAAAATCATGACATTTCAAACATATTGTTGATCATATGTGGATATTTTATCCTCCATGTCAGATACATCTGACTGTTTCCTTGACTTGGTGATTCAAGGTATGAAGAGATGCATGGGAGAACAATGGTACTGTTCAACCATTACAGATTTTTCTAAAAATATCTAGGGATAATATGTAGAATCTAGAAATGTCAACAAATGTCTGTTTCTGAAAAATGATGTTAAAAATATTATGGTGTAACAGAAATACATAGAAACAAAAAATATTTTAAGCAGTGTATAACTTTTAGAACATGGTGGAGTAGTAGGGGGACCCGTCTTTGGGATGTACTACTAAAGGCGATCCTAAGAGGAACGCAAATAGCAATACAGGCTTCCTCAAGAAACAAGAGAAGTCTCATTACACCTAAAGGAGCTGGAAAAAGAACAGCAAATAAAGCCTAAATCCAGCAGGAGAGGGGAAATAATAAAGATTAGATCAGAATTAATGATATAGAAATTTAAAAAAGGTTGAACAGATCAATGAAACTAGGAGCTGATTCTTTGAAAGAATTAAGAAAAGTGATAAAGCCCTAATTAACAAAATTGATAAACCCCCAGGCTTATCAAAAAGAGAAGAGAAAGGACCCAAATAAACAAAATCATGAACGAAAGAGGAAAGATTACAACCAACACTGCGGAAATACAATTTATAAGAGAATATTATGAACAACTATATGCCAACAAAATGGGCAATTTGGAAAAAATGGAAAAATTCCTAAAAACATATAAACTACCAAAACTGGGAGACAGGAAGAACTGGAAAAGCTGAGCAGGCCCATAACCAGCAAAGACATTGAATGACTAATCAAAAATTTCCCAACAAATAAGAGTCCAGGGTTGGATGGGGAAATCTACCAAACATTTAAAGAATTAATACCTATTCTTCTGAAACTCTTCAAAAAAAAAAATAGAAATGGAAGGAAAACTTCCATACTCATTCTATGAGACCAAAGACCCCACCAAAAAGGAGAGTTACAGACTAATAACCCTAATGAACATAGATGCAAAAATTCTCACCAATGTACTAGTTAATGGGATCCAACAGTACGTTAAAAGAGTTTTTCACCATGACCAAATGGGATTTATTCCTGGGCTGCAAGGATGGTTCAACATCTGCGAATCAATGTGATACACGACACCAATAAAAGAAAGGAAAAGAACCATAGGATCCTCTCAATAGATACATAAAAAGCATTTGACAAAATACCACGTCCATTCTTGACTAAAACTCTCTGTAGTGTAGGGTAAAAAGGAACATACTTCAAATTCATAAAAGCAATATATGAAAAACTCACAGCAAATATCATCACACAGCCTACAGAAGGGAGAAGATATTTGCAAATGACATATTAGATAAATGGCTAGTATCCAAAATCTATAAAAAATTCATTGAACTCAACACTCCAAAAACAAAAAAATCCATCAAGAAATGGGCAGAAGACATGAATAGACATTTCTCCAAAGAAGATATACAAATAGCCAACAGACACATGAAAAAATACTCAACATCACTCAGCATCAGGGAAATACAAATGAAAACCATGATGAAATATTACCTTACACAGGTCAGAATGCCTAAAATTAACAGCACAGGAAACAGCAAATGTTGGCAAGGATGCAGAGAAAGCTCTTACACCATTGGTGGGAATGCAACTGGCATAGTCACTCAAGAAAACAGTATGGAGATTCCTCAAAAAGTTAAAAGTAAAACTACCCTATAACCAAGCAATTGCACTACTAGGTATTTACCCAAAGGATACAAAACCAATGTGATCACAAAAAAAAATGTGATTCAAAGGAGCACATGCACCCCAATGTTTATAGCAGCAAAGTCTACAATATCTAAACTGTGGAAAGACAAGATGTCCATTGATAAGTGAATGGATAAAGAACATGTGAGATATATGTATAAATATACATACTTAAATATTTCATAGAATATTACTCAGCCATCAAAAAGAATGAAATCTTGCCATTTTCAACAATGTGGTATAATCTAGAGTATATTATACTAAGCAAAATAAGTAGTCAGAGAAAGACAAATACCATATGATTTCACTCATATGTGGAATTTAAGAAACAAAACTGATGAACATAGGGAAAAGGAAAGAAAAATAAGATAGAAACAGAGAGGGAGAAAAACTATAAGGGACTCTTAACTCTAGAGAACAAACTGAGGGTTGCTGGAGGAGAGGTGGGTGGAGTGATAAGGTAAAAGGGTGATGGACATTATTATTCATTTTTTAACCTTCCTTAAATTAATTAATGTGATTACATCTCACTTGGTGAAAATTTGCTACTTCTTCTTGCATTGCATTATTTATTTATATCTTAATTTATTTATATCTTAATTTCTTATAAGAGTAGAAGCTACCCAGAAACTGGTGCATGAAAACATCTTTATATCCCAACGCTAAGCTCAATCCCTAACAAAAAAATAGGCAGTCAAATAATGTGTTGAGTGAATGAATGAATGAATGAATGAATGGATTCTGACCTCTAAACTTGCAAGAAAAATCCATTTTTAATTTCAACATAGGATATTTTATCTCTCCACATCTAAAATATTGAATCATACCAATTAAGCCATGAAGTTAAAGGAGGCAAATGATTCCTCTCCTTTTCCTCTCTCTCCTCCTCTTCCTCACCCTCTGCTCCACCTTCCTCCTTCCCTTTTTCCCTCCTTCCTACCCTCTGCATGTTTTCTTAAGCATGTACTATGTTTTAGGCACTAAAAATACTGCTGAGGATTTTTTCTAGAACAACATTATTATTTTAGCTCTAAAACAACAGATTTGCTATAGTCAGAAAAATTTGATGGCCCTTATAAAAGTCATCTCATGGTGGCATCAATTTTAGATATTGTCCATCCTCCAAACAAGGGGTGTTCTTCTATCTCTGTTGAGTTTCTTGGAAAATTTGGAATGCCTCATTTGTAAAATGTCCATATAAAATAAATTATAGGGTATTTTGGAATCACAAGGCTTGTAAAAGTCATTAAGAAAATGTTTAATGGATGAGTCTAACATATTCCCCTGGCTGCAATGAGGAATACATTTATAAAGCGTAAGCAATCTGCCTTATAAAAACAGTCTATGGATGGGGGAAGGGAAGGAAAAATAAAATAGGATAAAAATAGAGAAGGAGGCAAACAAACCATAAGAGACTAAACTATAGAGAACAAACTGAGGGTTGCTGGAGTCGGAGGGAGATGGGGTAATTGGGTGATGGGCATTAAGGAGAGCACATGATATGATGAGCACTTGGTGTTATACGCAACTGATGAATCACTAAATTCTAACCCTGAAACTAACACCATATGTTAACTAGCTTGAATTTAATAAAACAAAAATAAACAAATAATTTTATTTTGAAAATGTTATATTTTACAATCATTGTCATTAATTTTTATGATTACGAATAGCTTGAGATCTAGTCTAAGTTATGGACCATCTCCTCTGGAAAATGCAAGAACTTATAACATTTTAAAAATACAGTTGTGGTGGGCTCCTGTTTAAAAATTCATTACATTCATTTGCCCAAATGCCAGTTGCATAAAAGAGATATTTGGATCTTGTTTTCTTCCAACAAACCATTTTACTTGTTATTGGAGTATAGCGACATTTTTACAATCATTTAACATGAATTGATCAATTAATGAAATTCCTTATTTTCTTGTGTTATTTGTATTTAACTTGCAAGTGTTTTTTAATTAAAGAAAAGAAAGGTTTAGGTGAGAATTGCTATCAGACATAGGAAACTATCCTGGGCACCTTGAAGAAAAGATTCTAAGTGTATGCAAAATATTAATAATAAGCAATAAATATTCTCTAGTAATTCTAATGTCCTTTTGACTAATTTTATGCACATATATCAAAGGAAAGATAAAAGAATTTGTTGAGATTTTTCTCTCTCCTGCTCTTTGAGACTAGTATGATTTTCTTCAAAGTTGGAAATTAATTACTTCTTCAAAAATATAACACTGCGAGAGGTACATCTTCAAAGGAGATTATTAGATTTGCACTATAGAAAACAAATTTGAGATGCTTGTTCAAATATTATTATTATCTTCAGTTGGAGGAATTTGTTATATATAAAATGCTAAATTAAAATATATAGTTTTCTGATAAAGAGTAGAGTTATACATATATATTTATAACATGCATCCAAATTGAGAACAGTCCATGGTAATTTAATGGGGTACCACAAATTAAATTTTGTGTTTAGTGTGGTACTGATATGTTAATAATTAAGAATATTTCTCTGTTTAATATATTTGCCTTTTGAACCAATTGCATCAACTAAGGCTTGATGTTGTTTAGCTACAATGTTTTCCTTTTTTTAAATTTTTATTTTTTAAAATTTATTTTCAGTGTTCCAGAATTCATTGTTTTCTACAAAAGTAATTCAAAATATTTTCTAAATTGTGCTCACGGATTAGTTCCAAATCTGTACTTTGAAGGTTTATTGCACTTTTCCAAATCAGATGAAAATTTCAGGTATTTCATGTAAGCACTTAAATTTCCATTTAAGATTTCTTTTAGACGAATCACTTATAAATATATTATCTTTATTAGTTATATAGGAAAATTATAATTATGCAGAGAAAACTAAAAATTTTTACTAATAGCATAGATAATTACATAATAGATACTAGAAAATGTCTTGAGTGAATGGCTCATACCATGAATAAAATTGATAATAAAAATTCTTTGCATTATACATCAAGAACAACAATACTACCTATAGTAGTGATCGTCCTCAGTGTGACTTATAGAAACAATTTGGGGAGAATTGAATCACTTCATGACTGTAATTCCCCAGTGGCTAAATTGGATAAAATTCTTTTTGTTGTTGTTCCTAGTATATTTCAGTCTCCACACTTGGTACAGATGATATTAAAATAAATAATTCAGGGACACCTGGGTGGCTCAGTTGGTTGGGTCTGCCTTCAGCTCAGGTCATGATCTCAGGGCCCTGGGATCAAGTTCTGTATCAGGCTTCTTGCTTAGTGGGAAGCCTGCTGCTCTCCCTGCTTGAGCTTTCTCTCTGAGATAAATAATTAAAATCTTTTAAATAAATAAATAAATCAGTCAGTCATTGTTGACTTTTGTAAAGATTTTGAAGGGTAACAAATGTACATAATGTAATATGAAATGGACAATAATTTAAAATTGGGGAAAATAAGAAAGTCATATAGAGAAGGTAATATCTAGAGGAAATAAGGAAAACTTCACAGAAGAGCTATTTAAATAACATTTATTTAACACCATTAAGTAATACATATGTACTGCAGGAAATTTGAAAATGTTAGAAAATGTAGGTAAGAAAAGAAAAGCACGGTATTTATCATTCAGTGATAACCATGATTGGTATTTGTTATATGTACATGTTTTTGTTGTATTGTTTTATTTCCATTAAATCACTTACATTTGCCATATCTTCAAATGATACTTGTGAGTGAGACTTATTGGATGAAGTTTTTCATCATTTTTATGTGCAATAATTTATTTAATGAATACATTATATTGGGTCACATGTATTATTTCTTCTTGTTGTATTATTATTATTTTTGGACACTTATCTGATTTTTTCCACATAAAATCCCAAAAGTAAAATTGCTCAATCGAAGAGCATACATATTTTAAAATCTTGATATGTAGTTACCTTCACTGTTTATGTTCCACAAATATGGAATACCTTTACTAAAACAGTATCTTTCTTCTTTGTTGTTATTTTTAGAGGGAAAATAGAAATCTCATACTAATTTAAATTTACAGGTTTATTGACTTAAAATTAAATGACCATGGTCATTTGTAAAAAAAAAAATATGGTTTATTATTTATTATTTTTTACCCATTTTATTAATTTATTATATATTCAAGGATGTTACTTATTAATTTATTATATATTCAAGGATGTTACTGTGTGCCAAATAAATGCCTGTATTTGAACTAATTGTAATAATTCAATGGAGATCAAGAAAGACATATTTCTTGCCCCCCCACGCTTAAAATTTAATGAAGGAAATACAAAATAGCTCATATGTTGTGATATAGGGTGTGAGAAGATAATTCTAAACCATGATACAGATGCTAGGCTTTATCCTAATAGCAGCTTATTTCACAGACTTTTGAAATCATGAACCATGCTAAGAGTTTATTTTGGTTTCAATCCAATACATATTGAAATTATAACCTCCGTTTTACAGATGATAAATCTGATGTTGAATTGGAGGTTCTGTGAAAGAGCCAATAGGCTGAATTGCACGCTTGGAATGAGTTTATAATTCAACAATATATTCTGTGGTAAGAGCTTTTGATTTTGAAATCATTAGTACATATAACCAGTGGATTATGAAAGTTTGAGAAAGTGCCAGGATAAGTATATTGTTTGGGGGGGAAAAAAGAGCAAATACAATCAAATAGTAACATACACATAAACACACCCCTTTCACACATTCACACACACTCCAGAGAGCTGTGTGTTTCCAGAATATCCAGACTGTTAACCGTTGAGTGCCCCATATCTTGATGTGTCTTTAACTTTTTATAAAAAACATAAAATAGTTTGCAGTCCAGCAAACCAAAGTAATTTATTTCATTTTAAGCTTATTTTCTTGTCTTCTTTATAAGCACTGATAATAGCATCATCTTCCCATTAGCCACATAAAATGTGCTGATGTATAATTTTGTTATTCAATTTAGTTATATTTCAGTGCTTCTTACCAAGAATCTAAAAGAGCACTTGTTTAAGCTGAGAAGAGATTAGACAAAATATGTTGCAGAAAAAACAATTCTTTTTTCCTCTAAGAGATTTGGATGAGACCAGGAATTTCCAAATTTCTGATACCTTTCTGATAGACACTCTCTCTGGTTCCCCTAAATTTAAACAAACAAGAAAATATACACGGGAGGGGAGTAGTCAAGATGGCGGAGAAGTAGCAGGCTGAGACTACTTCAGGTAGCGGGAGATCAGCTAGATAGCTTATCTAAAGATTGCAAACACCTACAAATCCAACGGGAGATCAAAGAGAAGAAGAACAGCGACTCTAGAAACAGAAAATCAACCACTTTCTGAAAGGTAGGACTGGCGCAGAAGTGAATCTAAAGCGATGGGAAGATAGACCGCGGGGGGAGGGGCCGGCTCCCAGCAAGTGGCGGAGCAACGGAGCACAAAATCAGGACTTTTAAAAGTCTGTTCCACTGAGGGACATCGCTCCAGAGGCTAAACCGGGGTGAAGCGCAGGCGGGGTCAGCGTGGCCTCAGGTCCCGCAGGGTCACAGAAGGATGGGGGCGTCTGAGTGTCGCAGAGCTTACAGGTATTAGAACGGGGAAGCTGGCTACAGAGACAGAGCCGAGGAGTAAGCTCTAAGCTCGGAGTTACCTTGAACTGGTCGCAGGCTTGGTCAGCTCAGAGCGTGGCCGGAGGCCAGGGTGACGGGAGTAATTGGGCGCTGTTCTCTGAGGGCGCACTGAGGAGTGGGGTCCCGGGCTCTCGGCTCCTCTGGGCCGGAGACCCGGAGGCCGCCATCTTCATTCCCATCCTCCAGAACTCTACAGAAAGCGCTCAGGGAACAAAAGCCCCGAAAACAACCCAAGCAGATTACTCAGCCCGGCCCCAGGTAAGGGCGGTGCAACTCCGCCTGGGGCAAAGACACTTGAGAATCACTACAACAGGCCCCTCCCCCAGAAGATCAACAAGAAACCCAGCCAGGACCAAGTTCACCTACCAAGGAGTGCAGTTTCAATACCAAGGAGAGCAGCAGAATTCCAGAGGAGGAGAAAGCAAAGCCCGGAACTCATGGCTTTCTCCCCATGATTCTTTAGCCTTGCAGTTAATTTAATTTTTTTTCTTTTTCAATTTTTTTTTCTTCTTCTGCTAAATTTTTTTAACTTTTACCCTTTTCTTTTTTAACGTTTTTTAACTACTTTATCTAATATATATATATATATATATATATATATTTCCTTTTTAAATTTTTTCTTTATTGGTTTTCTTTTTTAATTGTTTCTTTTTTTTTTTTTTTTCTTTCTGAACCTCTTTTTATCCTCTTTCTCCCCCCTCACGATTTGGGATCTCTTCTGATTTGGCTAAAGCATATTTTCCTGGGGTTGTTGCCACCCTTTTAGTATTTTACTTGCTCCTTCATATACTCTTATCTGGACAAAATGACAAGGCGGAAAAATTCACCACAAAAAAAAAGAACAAGAGGCAGTACCAAAGGCTAGGGACCTAATCAATACAGACATTGGTAATATGTCAGACCTAGAGTTCAGAATGACGATTCTCAAGGTTCTAGCCGGGCTCGAAAAAGGCATGGAAGATATTAGAGAAACGCTCTCGGGAGATATAAAAGCCCTTTCTGGAGAAATAAAAGAACTAAAATCTAACCAAGTTGAAATCAAAAAAGCTATTAACGAGGTGCAATCAAAAATGGAGGCTCTCACTGCTAGGATAAATGAGGCAGAAGAAAGAATTAGCGATATAGAAGACCAAATGACAGAGAATAAAGAAGCTGAGCAAAAGAGGGACAAACAGCTACTGGACCACGAGGGGAGAATTCGAGAGATAAGTGACACCATAAGACGAAACAACATTAGAATAACTGGGATTCCAGAAGAAGAGGAAACAGAGAGGGGAGCGGACGGTATATTGGAGAGAATTATTGGAGAGAATTTCCCCAATATGGCAAAGGGAACAAGCATCAAAATCCAGGAGGTTCAGAGAACCCCCCTCAAAATCAATAAGAATAGGTCCACACCCCGTCACCTAATAGTAAAATTTACAAGTCTTAGTGACAAAGAGAAGATCCTGAAAGCAGCCCGGGAAAAGAAGTCTGTAACGTACAATGGTAAAAATATTAGATTGGCAGCAGACTTATCCACAGAGACCTGGCAGGCCAGAAAGAGCTGGCATGATATATTCAGAGTACTAAACGAGAAAAACACGCAGCCAAGAATACTATATCCAGCTAGGCTATCATTGAAAATAGAAGGAGAGATTAAAAGCTTCCAGGACAAACAAAAACTGAAAGAATTTGCAAACACCAAACCAGCTCTACAGGAAATATTGAAAGGGGTCCTCTAAGCAAAGAGAGACCCTAAAAGTAGTAGATCAGAAAGAAACAGAGACAATATACAATAACAGTCACCTTACAGGCAATACAATGGCACTAAATTCATATCTCTCAATACTTACCCTGAATGTTAATGGGCTAAATGCCCCCAATCAAAAGACGCAGGGTATCAGAATGGATAAAAAAACAAAACCCATCTATATGTTGCCTACAAGAAACTCATCTTAAACCCGAAGACACTTCCAGATTGAAAGTGAGGGGGTGGAAAAGAATTTACCATGCTAATGGACATCAGAAGAAAGCAGGAGTGGCAATCCTTATATCAGATCAATTAGATTTTAAGCCAAAGACTATAATAAGAGATGAGGAAGGACACTATATCATACTCAAAGGAACTGTCCAACAAGATCTAACAATTTTAAATATCTATGCCCCTAACGGGGGAGCAGCCAACTATATAAACCAATTAATAACAAAATCAAAGAAACATATCGACAATAATACAATAATAGTAGGGGACTTTAACACTCCCCTCACTGAAATGGACAGATCATCCAAGCAAAAGATCAACAAGGAAATCAAGGCCTTAAATGACACACTGGACCAGATGGACATCACAAATATATTCAGAACATTTCATCCCAAAGCAACAGAATACAGATTCTTCTCTAGTGCACATGGAACATTCTCCAGAATAGATCACATTCTCGGTCCTAAATCAGGTCTCAACCGTTATGAAAAGATTGGAATCATTCCCTGCATATTTTCAGACCACAATGCTCTGAAGCTAGAACTCAATCACAAGAGGAAATCTGGAAAGAACCCAAATACATGGAGACTAAACAGCATCCTTCTAAAGAATGAATGGGTCAACCAGGAAATTAAAGAAGAATTGAAAAAATTCATGGAAACAAATGAGAATGAAAACACAACGGTTCAAAATCTGTGGGACACAACAAAGGCAGTCCTGAGAGGAAAATATATAGCGGTACAAGCCTTTCTCAAGAAACAAGAAAGGTCTCAGGTACACAACCTGACCCTACACCTAAAAGAGCTGGAGAAAGAACAAGAAAGAAAGCCTAAACCCAGCAGGAGAAGAGAAATCATAAAGATCAGAGCAGAAATCAATGAAATAGAAACCAAAAAATCCAATAGAACAAATCAACGAAACTAGGAGCTGGTTCTTTGAAAGAATTAATAAGATTGATAAACCCCTGGCCAGACTTATCAAAAAGAAAAGAGAAAGGACCCAAATAAATAAAATCATGAATGAAAGAGGAGAGATCACAACGAACACCAAAGAAATACAGACAATTATAAGAACATACTATGAGCAACTCTACGCCAACAAATTTGACAATCTGGAAGAAATGGATGCATTCCTAGAGACATATAAACTACCACAACTGAACCAGGAAGAAATAGAGAGCCTGAACAGACCCATAACCAGTAAGGAGATTGAAACAGTCATCAAAAATCTCCAAACAAACAAAAGCCCAGGGCCAGACGGCTTCCCGGGGGAATTCTACCAAACATTTAAAGAAGAACTAATTCCTATTCTCCTGAAACTGTTCCAAAAAATAGAAATGGAAGGAAAACTTCCAAACTCATTTTATGAGGCCAGCATCACCTTGATCCCCAAACCAGACAAGGATCCCATCAAAAAAGAGAACTACAGACCAATATCCTTGATGAACACAGATGCAAAAATTCTCGCCAAAATACTAGCCAATAGGATTCAACAGTACATTAAAAGGATTATTCATCACGACCAAGTGGGATTTATTCCAGGGCTGCAAGGTTGGTTCAACATCTGCAAATCAATCAATGTGATACAACACATTAATAAAAGAAAGAACAAGAACCATATGATACTCTCCATAGATGCTGAAAAAGCATTTGACAAAGTACAGCATCCCTTCCTGATCAAAACTCTTCAAAGTGTAGGGATAGAGGGCACATACCTCAATATTATCAAAGCCATCTATGAAAAACCCACCGCAAATATCATTCTCAATGGAGAAAAACTGAAAGCTTTTCCGCTAAGGTCAGGAACACGGCAGGGATGTCCGTTATCACCACTGCTATTCAACATAGTACTAGAAGTCCTAGCCTCAGCAATCAGACAACAAAAGGAAATTAAAGGCATCCAAATTGGCAAAGAAGAAGTCAAACTATCACTCTTTGCAGATGATATGATACTATATGTGGAAAACCCAAAAGACTCCACTCCAAAACTGCTAGAACTTGTACAGGAATTCAGTAAAGTGTCAGGATATAAAATCAATGCACAGAAATCAGTTGCATTTCTCTACACCAACAACAAGACAGAAGAAAGAGAAATTAAGGAGTCAATCCCATTTACAATTGCACCCAAAACTATAAGATACCTAGGAATAAACCTCACCAAAGAGACTAAGGATCTATACACAGAAAACTATAAAGTACTCATGAAAGAAATTGAGGAAGACACAAAGAAATGGAAAAATGTTCCATGCTCCTGGATTGGAAGAATAAATATTGTGAAAATGTCTATGCTACCTAAAGCAATCTACACATTTAATGCAATTCCTATCAAAGTACCATCCATTTTTTTCAAAGAAATGGAACAAATAATCCTAAAATTTATATGGAACCAGAAAAGACCTCGAATGGCCAGAGGAATATTGAAAAAGAAAGCCAAAGTTGGTGGCATCACAATTCCGGACTTCAAGCTCTATTACAAAGCTGTCATCATCAAGACAGCATGGTACTGGCACAAAAACAGACACATAGATCAATGGAACAGAATAGAGAGCCCAGAAATAGACCCTCAACTCTATGGTCAACTAATCTTCGACAAAGCAGGAAAGAACGTCCAATGGAAAAAAGACAGCCTCTTCAATAAATGGTGTTGGGAAAATTGGACAGCCACATGCAAAACAATGAAACTGGATCATTTCCTTACACCACACACGAAAATAGACTCAAAATGGATGAAGGATCTCAATGTGAGAAAGGAATCCATCAAAATCCTTGAGGAGAACACAGGCAGCAACCTCTTCGACCTCAGCCGCAGCAACATCTTCCTAGGAACATCGCCAAAGGCAAGGGAAGCAAGGGCAAAAGTTAACTATTGGGATTTTATCAAGGTCAAAAGCTTTTGCACAGCAAAGGAAACAGTTAACAAAACCAAAAGACAACTGACAGAATGGGAGAAGATATTTGCAAACGACATATCAGATAAAGGGCTAGTGTCCAAAATCTATAAAGAACTTAGCAAACTCAACACCCAAAGAACAAATAATCCAATCAAGAAATGGGCAGAGGACATGAACAGACATTTCTGCAAAGAAGACATCCAGATGGCCAACAGACACATGAAAAAGGGCTCCATATCACTCGGCATCAGGGAAATACAAATCAAAACCACAATGAGATATCACCTCACACCAGTCAGAATGGCTATAATTAACAAGTCAGGAAACGACAGATGCTGGCAAGGATGCGGAGAAAGGGGAACCCTCCTACACTGTTGGTGGGAATGCAAGCTGGTGCAACCACTCTGGAAAACAGCATGGAGGTTCCTCAAAATGTTGAAAATAGAACTACCCTATGACCCAGCAATTGCACTGCTGGGTATTTACCCTAAAGATACAAACATAGTGATCCGAAGGGGCACGTGCACCCGAATGTTTATAGCAGCAATGTCTACAATAGCCAAAGTATGGAAAGAACCTAGATGTCCATCAACAGACGAATGGATAAAGAAGATGTGGTATATATACACAATGGAATACTATGCAGCCATCAAAAGAAATGAAATCTTGCCATTTGCGACGACGTGGATGGAACTAGAGGGTATCATGCTTAGCGAAATAAGTCAATCGGAGAAAGACAACTATCATATGATCTCCCTGATATGGGGGAGAGGAGATGCAACATGGTGGGTTAAGGGGGTAGGAGAAGAGTCAATGAAACAAGATGGGATTGGGAGGGAGACAAACCGTAAGTGACTCTTAATCTCACAAAACAAACTGAGGGTTGATGGGGGGAGGGGAGTTGGGGGGGGTTTATTGACATTGGGGAGGGTATGTGCTATGGTGAGTGCTGTGAAGTGTGTAAACCTGGCGATCCACAGACCTGTACCCCTGGGGATAAAAATATATTATATGTTTATAAAAAATAAAATTAAAAAAAAAAAAAGAAATGGTTATTATGGGAAGTGATAGATCAGTTAACTAACCCTACAGTGGTCATCATTTCACAATTTATAAATGTATCAAATCCTAACAACACATACCTTAAATTTACAAAATGTTACATGACAATTATATTAAAATAAGCTGGAACAAAATAAATGTTAGTTCAAATTATTTTGGGGGGCACCTGGGTGGCTCAGTGGGTTAAGCCTCTGCCTTCTGCTCGGGTCATGGTCTCAGGGTCCTGGGATCGAGCCCCATATCGGGCTCTCTGCTCGGCGGGGAGCCTGCTTTCCCTCTCTCTCTGTCTGTCTCTCTGCCTACTTCTGATCTCTCTTTAAAAAAAAAAAAAAAATTATTTTTGAACATTATATAGGAAATAAAGCACATTTGTGGACCAGGAAATTGGCCTGAGGGTTCCCATGTCTCCCTCTGATACAGTCATAGCTATTTTTGGCAAGTTTGTCTCACCTTCTGGAATATATTTTTTCTTCACATTTCATCATCTCTTTTGTAAATGCTCTCTCTCTGGCTGTTCATATGGCTTCCTATGATAAATAACTTTTGCCCCTAAGCATTCAAAGAGATATCACACTGTACACATTCTAAGAGCTGTTTTGTGGTTACTGCTCTTTGCTGAACTCATTATGCATGTATTCAGATGTTAGAGGGCTCTCTCTGCTATTCCAGTAAAAACTGTATCCAAGTGAGATTTCATCCTTCCCCACTCAGGTCATGAGGTACAAAGCTAGGTATTCCTACCAGGTAACACTGTCATTTTGCTTGAGACCTGACTAGTTTCTGTGAAATGCAACACTATGCAGATCATAGCACCAGGGGGACAGCAGGAATATTCTATCACTAATTCTTAGAGTTTCAGCTACAACTTCCTTTAAAAAAACAAAACAAAACAAAACTAAATGGTCTGAGCTCCAAATATATTTAAAATGGTTTTAAAATATCTAATGTTTGCAATATATGTTAAAATATATGTCACTTTCATTGTTAATTATTTATGTATTAGAAGTGTCCTGATATGAGTTAGATTTCCATTTATCCTCCACAATCCTAGTTTTTACATGCTTTTCAACTTCATGATTTTTTTTTTAAATAACATATGCTACTGAGAAAAATATAAGCCATTTAAATTGGAAATCCAGTCAATTATTCATAGAGTTATATTTCAATTTGTGCTTACACAAATCTTCTGAACAACAACAACAAAATGACTATACCAAATGCTAACAAAGATATGGAATAACAGCAGTACTCATTCATTGCTGGTGGGAATGCAAAATAGTACAGCCACTTTGGAAGGCAGTTTGGCAGTTTCTTACCAAGCTAAACATAGTCTTACTGTACAATTCAGCATTCACATTCCTAGGCATTTACCCAGTTGAACTGAAAACTTACATTCACACAAAAATCTGTGCACAAATGTTTATAAGATCTTAATTCATAATCACCCCAAACTGGAAGTAATCAAGATATCCTTCAGTAGATGAGTGGATAAATAAACTGGTACAATCATACAATGTAATATTATTCTGTGATTAAAAAGAAATGAGAGTATAGTGTAATGGAACTATTATATATAATAGTGTAATGGCAAATATGTGACACTAGGCATTTGTCAAAACCCATAGAACTGTAAAACGCAGAGTGGACCTTGAAGTAAACTATGACTTTGCTTCATAATGTATCAGTTTTCATCCGTTAACTGTGACAAATGTACCACACTAAAGGTATAATAATAGAAAAAAAACTGTGTGTGAGCAAGAGGGAGTATGTGAGAATTCTCTGTACTGTCTGCCCAATTTTACTAGACATCTAAAACTGTTCTAAAAATTAAGTGGAAAAATATCTTGTTTCAAATTTGTCTCTCTTATAGTGCTTCTGATTTCAGGTAAATCTTATCACCTATTCAACTGGACAAGGTAGAAAATTAAGCATTATTCTTGACACCTGTCCCTCATGTTTTGATGCACTTCGCTTCCTAAATATCTTGTAAATCCACCTTCTTCTCTCCATGCCCAACTCCTGTGATATAATAACAACTTGTGGCCATGCTAGGATGCTAGGATAATTGAAATCAAGAGCCTCTACCTCCATCTACCTTGCAGCTTCTGTCCTCTCTTTTACATAATGCCTATGGAGTAATCTTTTCAAAATGCAAACCATGCCATTCTCTCCACTCAAAATCATTTAATGATGCTCCAGTTAACTGGGTGAATGCAAATATTACAGACAACTGTGCATCCACTGGCACCTACCTACAGCCCAGCCTCACCTCTTACTATACTATCTTGATTTTCAATTAGCCATATTGATTCTCTTGTAGGCTTGCACTCTTTATTCTACCTCCCAGTATAGGAATATTACATATGTTGTTGACCCCAATATGACTTCTTTTTTTCTCTCTGCTATTCCCCTTATTTCAGGTTTTTATTTAAATTCTAGTTTGTTGCTTTTTTTAGAGCCATCTGCTCATGACACCACCTCTTGCTCCTCCCCCCGCCGCCGCCGCCACCGTCATCCTGAGTCACTGCCTGCACAGCTCTGGCATCCTGGCTTCCTGTGCTAGCCACCAATATTTGGAGTTCTTACAATATGGCAGACATTGACAACAAAGAACAGTATGAATTTGATCAAGATTTGGATGATGTTGAAGAAGTAACAGAAGAAGCTGGTAAAGAAACAGTAATCAAAGCACGTCCTCTACCTGTTCAGATGACACAAAATCCTCAGATTCTTCCAGCCCTTCAAGAGAGACTTGATATCAGGGTGCCTGAGTGGCTCCGCGGGTTAAAGCCTCTGCCTTCTGCTCAGGTCATGATCCCAGGGTCCTATGATCAAGCCTGGCATCGGGCTCTCTGCTGGCAGGGAGCCTGCTTCCCCCTCTCTCTCTGCCTGCCTCTCTGCCTACTTGTGATCTCTGTCTGTCAAATAAATAAATAAAATATTTTAAAAAAAAGAGAGAGACTTGATATCTGGTAGAAACACCAAGATACATTGAAAGTTTGCCTAGGGCAGTAAAAAGATGAGAAGCAAGTTAAATGTGCACAGATAGAAACCAAATTCTATGAGGAAGCTCGCAATCTTGAGAGAAAGTATGCTGTTCTCCATCAGCCTCTATTTGATAAGCAACTTGAGATCATTAAGGCAATTTATGAACCTACGGAAGAAGAATGTGAATGAAAAACAGATGAGGAGGATGAAATTTCAGGGGAACTAAAAGAAAAAGACAAGATTGAAGATGAGAAAAAGGATGAAGAAAAAGAAGACCCCAAGGGAATTCATGAATTCTGGTAGACTGTTTTTAAGAATGTTTACTTGTGGGGTGTCTGGGAGGCTCAGTGTGTTAAGCACTGGACTCTTGTTCTCGGCTCAGGTCATGGATCTCAGGGTGATGGAGTCCTGCATGGGGCCTGCACTCAATGCAGAGTCTGCTTGTCCCTCTCCCTCTGCTCCTCCTCGCACACATAATCTCTCTCTAGGTCTCTCTCTCTCTCTCATAAATAAATAAATAAAATCTTAAAAAAAAATAAAGAAGAATGTTGACTTGCTCAGTGATATGTCTCAGGAACAAGACAAATCTATTCGGAAACACTTGAGAGTTTTTAAAGCGAAGTTCTCAAATACTGGCCAGTTCATGAATTTTGCCCTAGAATTTCCCCTTGAACCCACTAAATATTTCACAAATGAAACGTTGACAAAGACATACAGGATGAGGTCAGAACCAGATGATTCTTACCCCTTTTCTTTTGATGGACCAGAAATTATGGGTTGTACAGGGTGTCAGACTGGAAAAAAGGAAAGAAAGTCACTTTGAAAACCATTAAGAAGCAGAATCGCAAGGGATTTGGGACACTTCATACTGTGACCAGAACAGTTTCCAATGACTCTTTCTTTAGTTTTGTTTTGGTTTTGGTTTTGGTTTTGTGTGTGTGTGTTGGGGGGGGTGGGTTGGTTGTTTGTTTGTTTTGCCCTTCCTGAAGTTCCCGCTAGTGGAGATTTGGGCGATGATACTGAAGTTATCCTTGCTGCCGACTTTGAAATTGGTCACTTTTTATGTACGTGTTTAATACCAAGGTCAGTGTTATACTTTACTGGAGAAGCTATTGAAGATGATGATGATGATGACGACGACGGTGATGATGAAAAAGAAGAAAGGAGAAGGAGAAGAACAAGGAGATGAGGAAAATGATCCAGACTATGCCTCAAAGAAGGATCAAAACCCAGCAGAACGCAAGCCAGCAGTGAAGCAAGATGATCTACCTTCTGCTTCCCTGGAAAGGATGAATTTAGATCATTTGATAAGCCTATTTCAGGTTTTTATTGTTATTGTTTGTTTGCTTGTTTTTGTTTTTGTACCCTAAAATAAAAATGTCAAATATAATTTTAGTTCTCACCCATACACACAAAATATAATTAACATATAATCCAATATTAGTTTCAGAAGTAGAATACAGTAATTCATTACTTACATATAACACCCAGTGTTCATCACAAGTGCCCTCCTTTTTAAAAAAAAAAATTATATATTCATGAAAGAGAGAGAAAGAGCATGAGGAGGGTGAGGGGCAGAGGGAGAAGCAGGCTCTCCACTGAGCAGGGAGCCTGATGTGGGGCTCAATCCTGGGACTCTGGGATCCTGACCTGAGCTGAAGGTAGATGCTTAATCCACTGAGCCACCCAGGGATCCCTACAAGTTGCGCTCCTAATGCCCAGCAACCATTTAACTCATTACCTCACCCACCTCCCCTTCAACAACCCTCAGTTTGCTCTCTATAATTAAATCTATTTTATGGTTTGCCTCTCTCTTCTTTTTTCTTCCCCTATATTTATCTGTTTTGTTTCTAAAATTCCACAAATGAATGAAATCATGTTATTTGTCTTTCTCTGACTGATTTACTTCACATAGCATAATACTCTCTAGTTCCATCCGCTTAGCTGCAAATTCCATTTCCCTTGTTAAATATTCTGCACATATGCTAACATCAGCTTAGTTGACATGGTACAATTTTCCAGTGGTCCACTTTAACACTTTAGTTTATTCTTCCTTGCAGCATTTTCCTCCATTTTTAATTTAAATTTGTTTTATGTATTTATTTGAATATTTTCTGCTCTACCTCTTCTCTGTAAGCTCTACAAGAGTGGGGATCTACAACAATTTTTTCCTTACTCTTCTATCTCATTACTTGCTGTTATTAGACATACAGTAAAAACTCAATACATATTCTACTGAATGAATAAATAATGAACAAGTAAATGGAAGATTAAGGGAGTTTTCCAAGGTATTCTAAGAAAAAAATCCCAATATTGAGAAAGGAAAATTGGTAGACTGTAAGACAGAGGATCTAAGAACAAGCTTAACCAACAAAAAGAACCCCTTGTTTATTCTTTTCCTTTAGAACATAAAGCAGTCAAATGTAGGTGACATCTATTTTCTCCTAAGCAGTAACTCATTTCAAGGTATGTTGCCATTCAGTGGAGTCCGCTATAGCTGTTCAGTCTTAGGTTATAGTGTGTTAAAGAATTGTGTGGGCAGTGACGGTGAAGATTTTGTAGCAGAGCAAAAAGAAGACAGAGTGTTCAAGCTCTTCTTTTTGTTATCAGACAGGTAAAGAATGTAGGGCCTAGACAGAACTAGGAGGGGCGGTGATCATCATGTGTTACAGAGAAGTAGCATACAAAGTGACAACACATGACTAGTCCCCAGATAAGACCCCTTTTTCTCAAAACTACTAAAAGAAGGTGAACAGTATGGGAGTGGTCAAGTCTGGCTAATGCAAGTTAAAGTCTTCAATAATTTTTGTTGAAAATAAATACTTTTCTTTTTCTCATTCTCAGCTAATCCTCTTTCTCTTTAGCTTACTCAGAAAACAGAAGCAAGGGCGCCTGGGTGGCTCAGTGGGTTAGGCCTCTGCCTTTGGCTCGGGTCATGATCTCAGGGTCCTGGGATTAGCCCCACATCAGACTCTCTGCTCAGCAGGGAGCCTGCTTCCCCCTCTCTCTCTGCCTGCCTCTCTGCCTACTTGTGATCTCTGTCAAATAAATAAATAACATCTTAAAAAGAAAAAAAAAAAAGGAAAGAAAGAAAACAGAAGCACAATTTTGTGGTTTTTGAGAGGTATAAAGCCTTTAATGATTGAGGTCAGTGGGTAACAAAGGAAATTATAGGTGGGGCGGATTTGAAAGGGTTAGAAATAAAGGCTAAGCAGTCCTGTAATTATGTGTAGAGAGTTGTTTGAGCACCCTTGCTGCCTGCTGCCGCCTCCCTGTTGCCATTATTGTATGATGCAAATCTACACCTATTTATTTACTGTTTTCAAAGTATGCAATAAGCCCTTCTAGCAGCATGGCATTTTTTAAAAAACAGGTAAATTCTTGGTAACAAATTAAACACTGAATTTTTGTGCATCAAGAAGGTTAATGATAAATGTGTAAGTTACATTAAATGGTTATCTTTACCATTCACCTGGAGGGCCATAGTTAATCACTGACCATATTAAAGAACAGAACACAAAATTCAGCTAATGTAGCAAGTGGATCTACTTCAAACTCTATTTTTACATTAAACAGATACTTAATATGATAATTTAAATACATGCAATGTCAAAAGTTGTGTTTAGGGGCACCTGGGTGGCTCAGTGGGTTAAAGCCTCTGCCTTCGGCTCAGGTCATGGTCCCAGGGTCCTGGGATCGAGTCCCACAACAGGCTCTCTGCTCCGCGGGGAGCCTGCTTCCTCCTCTCTCTCTGCCTCTCTGCCTACTTGTGATCTCTGTCAAATAAATAAATAAAATATTATTTTTAAAAAAAGTTATGTTTATGTACTGCTCTTTGAAGCAAGACTTTTTTTCCAAACAAATGAACAAGACTAATTCTATTCTAAGTTTTTTTAATGCATGAAAGAAATGAAGTGATAGCTATTACTGTGTTGGTGCTATTCGTAGATTTTTCTCAAGTAGTTACATGGTATCAGTTTTATAAATGTTTCGAACAATAAATTCATTAAGCTATAAAAAACAGTTGGATTTATCTCATCCGGTTTGGAAGCCCATTCTGTCAAAGCTGAAATAGCTAACATTAACATTATTATAAATGTATATATCCAGTTAGAAAAAAAAATGACCCTGAAAATATTTTAGTTTCTGAAGGAACTAAATAAAAGAGGGTGCTCAAACTGTGAAAAACGCATGCAAACACGCATGCATACATGCATACACACACACACAATAACACTCCATACAAATACAGTAAGATTAAAGAATTTATAAGCAAATATTGATCATTGAGCTCCTTCCACAAATGACTTAAAAACTAGTCTAGAAATAAAATAGCAAGTAATTAAAGAAAAATGTACAGAAGCTTATAATATGTGGTAGAAAAACAGCAGGAATCTTATTAAAAAGAATAGACCAGGGGTGCCTGGGTGGCTCAGTGGGTTAAGCCTCTGCCTTCAGCTCGGGTCATGATCTCAGGGTCCTGGGATGGAGCCCCGTGTCAGGCTCTCTGCTCAGTGGGGAGCCTGCTTCCTGCCCTCTCCCTGCCAGCCTCTCTGCCTACTTGTGATCTCTGTCTGTCAAATAAACAAATAAAATCTTTAAAAAAAGTGTAGCCTTAATGCTCTGAGCCTTTCCTAAATTACTACTAAAGTAGCACTGAAAGACAATATTATGTGATATAAAATATCCTGTACACATAATTAAATTTGGGGAGGACTACTAAAAATACAGCAAAGAATTTCTAGTAAGTTGCTCTGAATGGAATGTTTTTTTAATTGTTCTATATCATATTTATACATATATGTAATTAAATATTCCCTTTATTTTTTTTTAAAGATTTTATTTATTTATTTGACAGAGAGAGATCACAAGTAGACGGAGAGGCAGGCAGAGAGAGAGAGAGAGAGAGAGAGGGAAGCAGGCTCCCTGCTGAGCAGAGAGCCCGACGCGGGACTCGATCCCAGGACCCTGAGAGCATGACCTGAGCCGAAGGCAGCGGCTTAACCCACTGAGCCACCCAGGCGCCCCTAAATATTCCCTTTAAAAGCTAAATCAGAAATGAAGTGTGATTTACAGTGAAAACCCGCATGAGTCCAAATGGGTGAGGTTATTTTGTGTTAACACAAATCCTCAAATTTCAGAAGTCTAACACAACAGAAGTTCATTTTTTGTTCCTGTTACCTGTCTAAATCAGGAGAGTGGGGGGGCCTGTGTACATCACACTCTTTTAATTACTCGGGCTGATAAAAATTCTTCCTTGATTCATGTATCCTGTAAGGGGGAAAACTGGCAAATCATCCACTGACTCTTACAGATGTCAAAGCTAAAACTTTTACCATTTTCAGTCTTTTTTTTTTTTTTTTTTTGGCCAGAACAAGTCAAATAGGACTATTTAAATTCAGAGGAGTAAAGGGGTGTCTGGCTGGCTCAGTCATATAATAGAGTATGCAACTCTTGATTTCCTGGGGTTGTGAGTTTGAGTCCCATGTTAGCCACAGAGATTCCTTAAAAAAATAAAAAATAATCTAAAAAAAAAAAGGAGTAGAAAGCACAATCACATCACACATTCATAAAGGAGAACAAATAAATGGTGGTGATAATTCAACTTTCTAACCACTAAATATTCACTTCACTTCCCTTTACCTGTGAAATACATTCACAAACTTCCCAAGAAAGAAAATCAAAATTCCATTTAGTTATAGCATCAAGCTCAAAGTTCAGGATCTCTGTGTAATAGATATAATGGTCTTTATATTAGGTCTCATTATGTCTCCTATTGCTCATTTATGAAATACGGGGCAAGTTATATATGTACCCCCAAACTCAATATACACTAGCGTATTAGGGATGAGATAATGCAATAAACACCTGTTTTCAGAAAAGGAAAGATGAGTGCTGTGGATGACCTGGTGAAATCAGCTGGGCAGAGAGCCAGCATGTTCTCTAGTTAAGCCCCTCTTCTGTAAGTGGGTCCTCTACTCCATGGACTCTGCTCTTTGTGGGGTTCTTTCTTTCCCTTATGGTGCGTGGCTACATCTCTAATGAGCATTGGAGAAAGTGCCGTCTTTAAGATCCTAGAGAATGACGGACCTCAAAGAAATGCACACTTTCAGTGATAGATCTCATTCCTAAATCTGAGAAACTTCCCCAAATCTTCCTTAAGATCTTCTTTAAAAACTCAATGACCTCCATATCTGTTTGCCTCCAGTTAGTTCTGGTACCAATTATTCTCCTTGGATTTCTTACCTCCCACTCCCTCTTTTTATTTTAACTTAAATGTGAATATTTTAATAAAATTTAAACCTTAAATCTCTTTTTATTGAACCACTTTGTACAGTTAAAATACTTTACTAGAAGGGTGCCCGGGTGGCTCAATGGGTTAAAGCCTCTGCCTTCAGCTCAGGTCATGATTCCAGGGTTCTGGAATCAAGCGCTGCATCAGGCTCTCTGCTCAGCAGGGAGCCTACTTCCTCCTCTCTCTCTCTCTCTCTGCCTGCTTTTCTGCCTACTTGTGATCTCTGTCTGTCAAATAAATAAATAAAATCTTTTTAAAAAAATACTTTACTAGATGTCACACCCTTAGATGGCTCTTTACCACGAGACTTTTTATTTTTATTTTTTTTAAGATTTTATTTATTTATTTGACAGAGAGATCACAAGTAGGCAGAGAGGCAGGCAGAGAGAGAGAGAGAAGGAAGCAGGCTCCCTGCCAAGCAGAGAGCCCGATGCAGGACTCGATCCCAGGACCCTGAGATCATGACCTGAGCCAAAGGCAGAGGCTTAACCCACTGAGCCACACAGGCACCCTCCCACTACAAGATTTTTTTAAAAATTTTATATGTTCAGTTAGCCACTATATAGTACATCATTAGTTATTGATCTGGTGTTCAATGATTCATTAGTTGCATATAACACCCAGTGCTCATCACGTGTGAGACCTTTTAATACTTTCAGAGATTTTAACAATGACTGTGACAGCCATACTACTCCAATTGTCTTTGATGTGAAATAAATCATCCCTAAATCAGTGGTGTAAAACAAAAACTATTTGATTATATTCATGGGTTCTATGGGTCAGGAAGTTGGAAAAGGCACAGCAGGGAAGACCATTTTCTAAGGTCTCTGGGGCCTCAGCTGGAACAA
Organism: Enhydra lutris kenyoni; assembly: GCF_002288905.1. NCBI lineage: Eukaryota > Metazoa > Chordata > Mammalia > Carnivora > Mustelidae > Enhydra > Enhydra lutris. The sequence continues at coordinate 2,311,562 of NW_019154168.1, forward strand.
CTGGAGCTGAAGGATGGATGCACTTACAAGATAACGTCCCTATGTAGATGGCTGATGATAGAAAGTAGAATGGTGGTTGCCAAGGGCTGGTGGGAGGGGAAAAATGGAAAGTTACTGTTTCATGGAAACAGTTTCTATTTGAAAGGATGACAAAGTTCTGGGGATGGATGGCAGGTTGGTTGCACACAGTATGAATATATATAATGCCATAGAACTACACACTTAAAAACAGTTTAGGTGAACTTCATTTTATGTATATTTTAACACATTAAAAAAAAAAAAAGGGCTAGTGCTTGGGCTAAGATGACTGAAAAGCTGGCTCAGGTGGAAATGTTTACTGGAGCACTAACACCCAACCTATGTGGCTTGGGCTTCTCGTACTATGTTGGCTGTGATCTGCAGGGGCCATTCCAAACAGGAGCCTCCAGACAGTGAGGGTTCTGACCTGGTCTTGCAAGTCATTGAGCATACCTTCTGCCACAATGTATTGGTTAAAATGATCACAAACTCATGCAAATTGAAGAGGTTGGGTAGTAGCCCCTACCTTTCAACAGGAAGAGTGTCGAGGAATTTGAGACTATGTTTTAAGAGTGCTGCCCTCATGACAAAGCTCAGCTTAAATTAGCCTTTGTCATTAAAAGCCTTCGCTATGTCATTTTCTACTTAGATTTGTGAAGGAGTTCTGTATTCTAGAACTGCAATTCACCAAATTTCTGAAAGTCCCTTTTCTTCTTTGCTTGCAATCCAGTCATTCTTTTTATCCTTTTTAAAAAAAGATTTTACTTAAAAAATTTTTTTGTTTACTTACTTATTAGAGGGGAGAGAGAGAGAAAGAGAGAGAGGGAGCCAGCAAGAGAGAGAATAAGCAGGGGTGGAGGAAGTGGGTAGGTGCAGGGAGAGGGAGAAGCCAGCTCCCAGTTGAGCAGGGAGTCCCACGTGGGGCTCCATCCCAGGACCCAGGATCATAAGACCTGGGCTGAAGGCAGACGCTTAAATGACTGAACCACTCAGTCACCCCCATTCTTTTTATCCTAAGCTACTATCTCCCATAGTCCCTTGCCCAAATTCTACCAACTAAAACACAATACCAACATTTCTTTTTTTTTTTTTTTTAAAGATTTTATTTGTTTATTTGACAGACAGAGATCACAAGTAGGCAGAGAGGCAGGCAGATAGAGAGAGGGAGGGAAGCAGGCTCCCCGCTGAGCAGAGAGCCTGACGTGGGGCTCAATCCCAGGACCCTGGGATCATGACCTGAGCCGAAGGCAGAGGCTTTAACCCACTGAGCCACCCAGGTGCCCCCAACATTTCTTTTTCCAACACCTTCTCATAGGAGTTATCATTCCCAAACAAATAATTGTGAGAATTTTGTTAAATATGTTGCCACTACATAATAGATTGTAATGTTTTTTCTAGACTACCAATATCAGTTTCCTCAATGCTCTTTCCACCCCCTTATTAAGGCAACTTCCCATATGTTAAGCCACTTTGTGTATTAGGATAGTTATTATGTGTTATAGAAAATAACTTTAAAAATTCAGTAAATTAGCTTACATGAAATTTTATTTCCTATACACATGTCCTGTCCAACTCAGGTCCTCAGGGAAGCTCTGCTAATGTTAAGTCACTCAGGAGCTAGGCTGATGGAGAACTCATTTCAATACATGTGGTGAATCAAGAACTGACATTTAAAGCTTCTGCCTAAAAGAGATATATCCCTCACTTCTGCTCATATTCAATTGGCTAAAGCAATTAATTTAGGCACACCTACCTTCACAGAGCAAAGATGTTCAATGTTACTATGTGTCCCATAAAGAGGAGAATTGGAAACATTTATGGAATAGCACTAATGACTACTGAAGTGTTCTAAACGATAAGGTCTACAATATCTAATTTGGTAATTTGTATTTTGATGTCCTGTTCAGTAGATTCAATGGCACTGTAGTACTGGAAATAATTACAATTTTTATTCAAATGTAATACACTTATGTAGATTTTCTTAACTGGGGATATATAATTTTAAAAAGAAAGTTAGGAAATAAATATTAGAATTCCTAAAAAACAAACAAACAAAAAAAAAGCATTTCTTGCAAATAGGATTCTTAAATGCCAGAAATTTTTTCCAAAGAAATTTATGTTTTTATCTTTAGTATTTATTAGAGAATGGGATGATTATGTACATTTAGTTTTCTGAAATAGTTTGCATGTAACATTACGACTAAACTGGCATAGTTGACTGCTTAACCCTCTGGGAAACTGCTGGTTGGATAGTAAATTGGTATAGTCTTTCTTGAAACTAATTTGCCAATATTTATCAGTAGACTTAAAATATTTATTTTGCTTGATCTAGTTATTTCACTTAAATCTATATGAAAGAAATTATCAGAGGTAAAATCATAATTTTGAAGATTTCTTGTATTTTTATGCTTGTGTGCATATATATATATATATATATATATACATATACCTCATATAAGTATGTGATATAATTTTGTATATATATGAATATTCTACAGATACTCATGTGAAGAGAAAATACATAAAAATATCACTAGTACTTATATGTGTGTTTTAGATTCATGTTAACTTTTGGGTGTTTTTTTATATTTTGATGCTATAAATTTTCTATTTCTCTTTTATTTCTTTTACTTATTTCTTTTATAATTTCTTTTATAATTAATTTCTAATATGAATTTATGATCTATATAATTATAATTTTATAATATACAATAATTTCTTTTATAATTTTATAATTTAGAAAATCAATTCCTAGGGCCTCTGAGGTGGCTCAGTTGGTTAACTGTCTGCCTTCAGCTCAGATCATGATCCCAGTCCTGGGAATCAAACCATGTCAGTCTCCCCTGCTCATTGGGGAGCCTGCTTCTCCCTCTCCTCCAGGCTTGTGCTCTCTCTCACTATCTATGTCACTATCTAAATCTGTCTCTCTCTCTCAAATAAATAAATAAGATCTTTAAAAGAATTGATCCCTAGTTAAATTAGTAGTATTCTATTGAACTATCCCTTTGAACCCATTATCTTTAATGGGTCTTTCCATATTTTTTAGCACTAAGTATGCAAATCAACTATTTGCCATTGTATCATCTGTCCAGGATACAGGAAAAAATAAAAATATTTATTATTATATAATATCTTTTATCAGGATTATGTGTCATCATATTTATTAGAAACAATAAAAAGATAAATTGACTAACATTATTTTTGTTTGTTGCAGGAAAAACCCTAGATAAAAACAATGGAGTCTTGGGCACCTTGATTTAAGAGGTTCCCCCCTGCCCCCATTAATGAAAATTCTGGGTTTTTAGGCTTTAGCTTCAGTCTGTATAAAGTCCCATTTTAACACTTTTTCATGATTTTTCATTTTTATGAAAGCTATCTTCTAATAGAATTGGTTAGGAAATATTCATTTTGTTTTGTCAGATTTTAGTCACCTGGTATTAAAAGTTGCTGTTATATAATTACAAGGCGGGCGGGGGTGGGGGGGGGGATGATGGTTCTGTTTTAACCAATGAGTGACAAAACAAAAGAGAAAAATCAGCATCCAGGCCTCTTTTAATTTCAACAAAGTACCACAAGGGTATTATTTTCCTGTTAATAAATAATTCTATTTTTTGAAGTCCGTAAAAGCTGAGATTGACATATATATTTTTGCATAAGAACAGTAAGTTATAAAACTTAGAAATTAGTAAAAATTATATTAATTTTTATCAGAATTGCTCTCTGCATGACGTGTTGCTTTTTACACAAAGAACCTTTAAATCAGTTACAATTATTCACATTAAGTGGACAAAGGATAGCCCTTTTGCCATTTTGTCCTTTTTGAAAAATACATTATAGTAAATAATACATTTTAGCATGCACACAATAAAGAAAAACAGAAAAAGTTTGGAATATCTATCCCTTCATATGGCAGATAGCCATTACCCACAAAATAATTCTATTTTGTCCAGCATCAAATACGATTTGAGAGTAATAACATAATTGTATAATCATGATATAAAACTATTAGTATGTTACTTCTCTGAAAGCATCATTGCTTATTTAATTTCTTTCTCCGGCTTTTACTTTAAAAAAATTTTATGTCCCTAATTGAAACGTAAATCTAGAAGCAGCTGTCAGCAATTTCTTTAATAGGTAAATTTATTTTTGGCATCTGCCACCTGAACTCTGGGTTCTATCACACCATCTCCTTCAGCCTGTCTTCCCCTCCATTTCTCACCCCCACTCTCTGTTGATACCTTTGCCTTTACCATAAATTACCAGTGATATCATTTTTCCCTTTTAATCCTTTCATAAAACCTGTTCATTAAACATGAGCCCCTGCAATATAGATTTCTGGCTGTAGCCAGATATGAGAATGACTGTAGTGACAAAATCAAATACTTACAGAGGCCAAAGCAGGGAGGTAAATTGGGGGGTGGGGGGAGGCCATACGGAACCTGATAGAATAATAAAGAATGAAGTAGAAAATTAGCTAACTTCACAACCAAGGAACGTTTAATACCATCTTTTCCAAATCAGGAAATAAAAAGTTGGAAAAGGATAAAAATTGGATAATGGTGAAATTCTTAAAAATGCCCAGATAGAGCTTGATTAACTGGTGTTATGATGTAAGAAACTTACTTTACAATTCCACTGTGGCCTAGAGGCAGCAGTTGCCCAAATTAAGAATTCACACTCTGGGGGTGATCTGCTCTCCAGTAATCTAAAAGGCCACCTGGGAAGGCAGCTCTCACAGGCGTTTCCACTATCTTGATCTTCCATCAACACCTGAAGCTACACTTATTAACATAACAAAAGTTAGAATACTTACGCATTGCTTTATCCACCAGCCTTAGAAAGGAACTTTGATTGGCAAAATATTGCTGTGCTTTTATTTAACTAGATTAGTGTACCCATTGCTGATTAAGAGGCTCCAACTCCAATAAGTGGCTACCAGAATATTATTACCAGACCATTGTCATATTTGCCCAGATAAACCTTTCATGCAAGGCTTTCCAATAATCCAGAAATGGTGGAAAACTTGGTCGTCACTCAGTTTACTGCAATTGTTGTTTGAAACTGTTTGTTTCTGGCTACCTAATAAATACTTACTGTGTGTTCCAGTGTATTCTGAGGCTTGTTCTCATTAGAAGGTAGTAGTGACAGTGTAAGGGAGAATAAAAAGGAAGAGGAAAGAGGAGGGAGAAAAGGAGAAGGAGAAGAGGTGGGAAAAGGGAAAAAAGAGTCCTCAACAGCTATATATTTCCTAACTGAAATGGGCTGGTTCACAAAAACTAGTTTGCAAAAGTAAAAGCGAAATAAGCATGAATTTAAGCAGCCCCCATGGACATGGCAGAATGTTCAATACAAACAAAAGACTCAATAAACTTGTCACATTTTTTATGACAAGTTATCATTTTGGAGCAATGCTCCTAAAGTCAGGGGCTTACTCTAGGCACAGAAACTGGAAGACAGGATGTTATCTTCCTTGAGGATTACATTTCAAAGACCATAGCTCCAGGAAAGACATTCCTGATCTTAAAGTTAGCAAGATGTTTATTCAGCTTTTTAAAAAGATCGTATATATATTTAAAAGAAAATAGAGAAAGAACTTACAAGTTTTCTAAAATAAATACTCTTAGAGAAGGGTGGGGGAGAGAAGTCTCTTCCCTTATTTTGCACAAGGAGAATTAAGCCCCTTATTTTTATTTGTATATACATCTCAACAATTCTCAAGCACACTAACATTTGAGACACTGATTTAAGCCACTGTTTAAATATTTTATTTCTGAGAATAAATTTTGAGTTCATGGGGTAATCTCTGTGTTTATATAGGTAGCTAGTAAAAAGATGATTTTCAAAACAGATAAAACCAGGACTCTCATAGAGATACAAAAATGCACACATACTAAAAATTTTACTCTAATTCTTAATCATGAGGGAACCAGACAGATATTATATTTAGTTTATAGATAAGAAATATATAAAAACTGTTCACCCCCCCCAAGAAGGGCACACAATTGAACCTCTATAGAGCAGAACATAATTTGCATGTCTGTAGACAATTATCTGTCATTGCAATCAGTTACTGTTTAGTCTATTAGGGCTTCTTTAACAAGTATACCAAAAACTGGGTAGCTTCTAAACAATGGAAATTTATTTTTCATGGTACTGGAGTCCAGGAAATCCAATATCGAGGCACCAGCTTCCTAGATCACCATTTTTTCTTTGTAACTTCACATCATGAAAAAGGCAAAGACTTTTTCAGGCTGCTTTTGTAAAGACACTAATTCCATTCATGAGGACTCTGCCCTCACCACCTAATCACCTCTTAAAGTTCCCACCTCATAATACCATCACCTTGAGGGTTAGATTTCAACACATGAATTTGGGGGCAGGGGACACAGGTCAGGACACCACACACACACCTTCAGAATATGGCAGTCACCTGCAGTGTACAGCCTTACAAAATAGATCAAAGACAATGAAAGAGTTGATGATTCAGGTAATCTGGAAGGGTGTCCTCCAGAGGTGCATAATTGAAGTATGTATTTTTTTCCTACAAGATGAGTGATCTCAATTTGAAATATATAATTGATTTGAGGCACGATATCTTAATTTGTAAGGTATTAGATAATTTGATTATTGGTATGCAGCTGATTTATTCCATGTATATATTTGATTTATTAGATTTGGAATAATTGCTCTGACAACTCTAATATACACATCTTACAACTCTCAGAGCTGGAATTATAACTGAATCCCTTTCCACGTTACCATTCAGGGCCTCCAAATCATGCATAAGAATTAGAATGGTACTGTCTTTTGTCAGTTTACACAGAGGTAACCTGGAGAATGACCACAAAATGGATAGAGAGCTGCCAGTAGTCCAGACATGTAGAATAGTGTTTCTCAGTCTTTATTCTCCTACAATTTATATCATTTTGCTGTCATAAATACTACTTGTACTATTATTTATGTAGAATTATGTCATATTTATGTATTTATGAAGTTTAATTTAATATTAAAGTTACTAATTTACGGAGGCCAAGAAAAACAAGGCTGTACCCACCTCGAGTCTCGCCCTGACATAAGTACAGCCATCTTGACAAAGAAAAGCTGGCACCTTGCACCCCCTCTCCACCCGCTCCCCTCCCCTCGGTAGTATGTGTGACATTCCTCACCCATCCCTGGCTGCCCTAAAAGAAATACAAATAGTTAACTTGCAGAGATCACAATCCTGCAAGACAGGAGTCTCCCTCGGTTTATAAATGTCCCAGTGATTTACAACAAAGAAGCTATCTTATCAATAGCCCAATTTCCAGAGGCAAATAACTCAGTTCCTCAAGCCCTAATGTCACCCACCCCTCCATAAAACTGAAGGAGGCTGAGGCGGAAGGAAATGGAAATAAAGTTAAATTTCTTCTAAACCTAAATCTCACTAACAAGAATGCTTGATAGGAGGAATGTGACATTCCACCAGGAAACTCCCAATTGTCTTCATGTTAGTGCTTCATTAGAGGAAAAAACAGCCTTGGCTTGATAATAACCAGGCCTCCAATATCCTGACAGTCTTCTTTACCCTGATAGCCCTTCTGAATATCCCCTTTGTCCTCACCCACCCCGAGTCCACCCCTACTCTGCCTTTAAAAACTCTGACTGTAATCTGGTTCAGGGTCCAAGTCCCTACTCCGCTGTGTCAGGTATACTTGGGCCCAAGCTTAAGCTTGTCAAATAAACCCTCGTGTGATTGCATTGGTGTTGGCTCCTTGATGGACTCTCGATGCAAAAACTTGGGTGTAACAATTTTTTTTTAAAATCTTAAGTTGTGATGTCTTTAAAACTGTGGACTCAATATACTTATTTTTTTCTAAAATTATTTTTTAAATATATACTCCTTAGAAATATAAGTGATTATCAATGGATTGCCTGCCATTACCTTTTATATAACTGCATGTGTACATAATACATTCTGAGAAACAGAGAGGGAGAGGGAAGGTCTTCTATGGTGGGTAAAAATACATTCAAAAAAGCACAGAGTTTTCATATAATTGTCAGGTTCAGGGTCATTACTTTTTCAGTTCCATTTTCAAACTGAGGATCCAATGCAAGAAGGTTATAGCTCTAATGACCCCTGAAATTGAACAACCAACATGTAAAAACATTATCAAAATGAATTAACTTATCTGAATGCACTTTATAAATTACAAAATATAAACAAAGTAATTTAGAACACTGAAAAGTTTCAGAACTTCACAGCAAGTCCTGCCATGGCTATGGGATAAGCAAAGATTTCTACAAATTTATAAATTAAGGAAGAATATATAATTTTTTAAAGTTTAGATGAAGTGCAAAAATAAGTCCTAAAATTTAATGCATGCTTTGAATTAATGTCAAAGGTCTTTACTTTTTTAATATAAACTTGGTATTTACAAACATAATCCATTAAATATCATAGCCCTTTTCAAAAATGCATGAGTGTTGGCCATCTCTCAGTTCCTCACTTGGGATAAGGCTGCCAATCACCAGGTCTGTGTGTCTGTGATGTCCCATTACCATATTGTAGTCACAGGCCCAGAATTACTCCTCTGCATCCATGGAGTAAGTCTGGAAAGTTCATTCATAATTCAGGGCTGGCATTTTTCTCAAGAATAGATTTGAAGAAGACGTGTAAGGTTGTCTCATACGGTCTCTAATTGTTGAGATTCTTCACCTAAGTGATCTGCTTTGTATAAGATACTAAGTTTAGGGTTTTGTTGTTTTAAGTTTCAAGGCTCAAATGTTGTGCCAACTACCTAAGATTAAAAATATTAATGTATCTGGATATTCTCTGAATTATAATCTTGAGACAAAGGTGAGTATTAAAATTATGGCTTCACTCATCCATTTTATGCAACCTGGTGGACCTTGAATTGATAAGGACAAAACAGACTGACATAACAGTGAGACAAAGAGAACATTTTCTAAAGTAGGTAGTACTAAAATAAGTAGTATTATGACTATATGAAGTTTATGACAAGTGAAACAACTATAAATGCTGGAAAAGTTGAGCATCTATTTTCAAATTCAGTTTTGTATTACTAACAAAAACTTTAGATTCCTTTACTTTCTGGATTTGGACTCCTGGCTCTTTCTTAGTTTGCTTCCATCTTTCTCTCCTGGGAAAACTGGCTTTGCTTTATTGACTTTCCTCCTGTGATAGTTCCCGTTACTGAATCCTCATTCTATCACTTACCTAGAATTCAATTTCCAGAAAATGCTTAGTCTCCAGAGACAGAACAAGTTGACAGTTTGTTGTCTCCTACTAAAATGCACTTTGTGTCATTTCATTTAGGTATGACTTGCCCCTTAACTCCATAAATATTATATAACCAAATATATGATTCAAAATCAAAAGTGAAACTCCTGCTAAAATTCCTTCAGTTTCTACTCCAAGCTATTTCCATACTTGGAGAATTGCTTTACTTGCATATTTAAAAAACAGGAAAAGATAACAAGGAAAACTTTTACTTAGCCAAAGCAATTTTTTCACTGTACAATCATTATATATATGTTTATGAGCTGTTCCATTATACAGCATATCATTTTATCATTTTTTGCTACACAATTACTTTTGGGGGTTTATAAATGAGGCAAATTTTAAAGTATAATTGGCATTTATAATAACCCAATGCAATTCAAACAATCTCTTTAATTCATTTATTTGTATTATTATTTTCATGCTATTCCATATTGAGTTTAAATACAGTGAATTCAACAAACTGCTCAGTAGACATGTATACCTATGACATTAGTGGGTGTCATATCACTTTGTATCAGGAAAGTATTTATTCATTATTCAGATGCTTAAGGCTAGAATCAAATGCTTTCCATGCAAATAATATCAACATTAAACTTCAGAAAAAAATCTAAAATTTAATAGTATAAGTTGTTTAAATAACAGTCAATGAGGGGGCACCTAGGTAGCTCAGTTAGTTAAGTGTCCGCCTTTGGCTCAGCATTGGTTTTAAAGTTGATAGACTGAAATCTTAGAGAATTCATATTTTATTTAAAGAAAGTAATGATATTTTATTCCTGGCATGAATTGGTACCATATGCAGTCTATAATAACTCACATTATTAGGACCAAAATGCTGCCTCTTCTCTAGGGCAAAATATTTACCTACTTGTTAAAACACTTTAAAAAAAATGAAAAACCTGCTGCTCTAATATTGGAAAAAATTAGAAAATAAGGAAAGTTTAGAAAAGTAGTCTGTGAGTTAGAATATTTTTAAATTAAAATCTTTACTCAAAAGATCCTAAATGTTTCACCCATACTCAAAAATCAAAAGTTACTTGAGAAACCATATAATTTATTATTAAAAAGAAGATTTCTAAAATATCATTCTTTCTACTCATGACTGGGGCTGCATTCACAAGGACATTTGAATTGAGATGCATAGAACAGTTAGCTATAAATATTTTTGGCCAATGAGTCACATCGCAGAGGCAGAAAAGTGTCCCACTTATACTTTTCCTTTGCTTATTGTTGTAAGAGAGAAAACTATCTTCCCTAGACTGGTTCATTTTGAATGACTGAGTCAACTTTTGGAGTCAGGCAGGTGTAAGCCTTCTTCTTTAACCATAAATAAAAAATAGTAAGATAATGAAAATCAAAATAGATAATACAGTTAAGAGAGCCAATATGAAGAAATAACAATAATAATTAAACTACTGAGGTAAGTTACCTCTATACCTACTTTGTTGAGAGTTTTTTATCATGAATGGAAGTTGTACTTTATCAAATCCTTTTTCCACATCTATTGAAACAATCATGTGATTTTTATCCTTTCTTTTATTAATGTTGTGTACCACATTCATTGATTTTGCAAATATTAAACCACCCATGAACCCAGGAATAAATCCCACTGGATTGTGGTGAATGAATTTTTTTAATGTATTGTTGAATTCAATTTGCTAATATTCTATTGAGAATTTTTTGCATCCATATTCATCAAGATATTGGCCTATAGTTCTTTTAAGTAGAGTCTTTATCTGGTTTTGGTATCAGGGTAATGCTGTCTCTAGAATAAATTTGGAAGTTTTCCTTCTTTTTCTCTTATTTGGAGTTAGTTTGAGAAGAATAGGTATTAACTCTTTAAATGTTTGGTAGAATTTGCCTGTGAAGCCATCTGGCCCTGGACATTTGTTTGTTGGGAGTTTTTGATTACTGATTCAATTTATTTGCTGGTTATCAATCTGTTCAAATTTTTATTTCTTCCTGATTCAGTTTTGGTAGTTTATATGTTTGTAGGAATTTATCCATTTCTTCCAGGTGGTGCAATTTGTTGGCATATAGTTTTTCATAATATTCTCTTGCAATTGTTTGTATTTCTGTGGTGTTGGTTGTTATTTCTTCTCTTTCATTCATGATTCTATTTATTTGGATCTTTTTTCTTTTGGTAAGTCTGGCAAGAGGTTTATCAATTTTATTAAATCTTTCAAAGAACTAGTTCCTGGTTTCACTGATCTATTCTATTGTTTTTTTTTCATTTCTATATCATTTATTTCTGCTCTTATCTTTATTATTTCCTTCCCTTTGCTGGCTTTAGGCGTTGTTGTCCTTTTTTTAGCACCATTTGTTATAAGGGTAGGTTCTTTATTAGAGATTTTTCTTGACTTTTTTTTTAAATTTATTTATTTGACAGAGAGAGAGATCACAAGTAGGCAGAGAGGCAGGCAGAGAGAGGAAGGGAAGCAGGCTCCCTGCTGAGCAGAGAGCCTGACGCAGGGCTTGATCCCAGAACCCTGGGATCATGACCTGAGCTGAAGGCAGAGGCTTTAATCCACTGAGCCACCCAGGTGCCCCAAGATTTTTCTTCACTCTTAAGTTGGGCCTGTATTACTATATACTTCCCTCTTAAGACCACTTTTGCTGCATCCAAAGATTTTGGACCACTTTGTTTTCATTTTCATTTGTTTCTGTGTATTTTTTAAAACTTCTTCTTTGATTTCCTGGTTGACCCATTCATTGTTTAGTAGCATGTTGTTTAAACCCCATGTATTTGTGTCTTTCCAAATTTTTTCTTGTGGTTAACTCCTAGTTTCTTTCTTTTTCTTTTTTCCTTTTTTTTTTTTTTTTTTAGATTTTATTTACTTATTTGAGAGAGAGAAAAAGCACAGAGGGAGAGTGAGAGGGAGAAAGAGACTCCCTGCTGAGCAGAGAGCCTGATGTGGGGCTCTATCCCAGGATCCTGAGATTGCGACCTGAGCCAAAGGTAGATGCCTAACCAAATGATCCATCCAGGGGCCCTGGCTTCTTGTTTCACAGCATGGTCAGAACAAGTACATGGCATGATTTCAATCTTTTTGTGTTTGTTGAGGACTGTTTTATGCCTAATACGTGATCTCTTTTGGAGAATGTCCCATGTACAATTGAAAAGAATGTGTATTCTGCTTTTTAAGGAGTGAATGTTCTGAATATGTCTGTTAAGTCAATCTAGTCTAGTGCGTCATTCAAAGCCATCATTTCTTTGTTTATTTTCTGTTTAGATGATTTGTTCATTGATGTAAATGGGATGTTAAAGCCCCCTACTATTATTGTCTTATTATGAATTGGTTCCTTTATGCCTGCTGTTAATCGTTTTATATATTTGGGTGCTACCATGTTGGGTGTATATATATTTACCATTGTTATATTTCTTGTTGGATTGTCCCTTTTATGTTTATAAAAGGCCATATATGAAAAACCTGTAGGTAATACCATCCTCAGTGGGGAAAAACTGAGCTTTCCCCCTATGGTCAGGAACAAGAAGGGGATGTCCACTCTCACTGCTATTATTTAACATAGTACTGGAAGTCCTAGCCACAGCAGTCAGACCACACATAGAAATAAAGGCATCCAAATCAGCAAGAAAGAAGTAAAATTTTCATTATTTGCAGATGACATAATACTTCATATAGAAAACCCAAAAACTTCACCAAGAAGCAGCTAGAAATGATAAATAAATTTAGTAAAGTTGCAGGATACAAAATCAACATACAGAAATTTATTGCATTTCATGCACCAATAATGAAGCAACAGAAAGAGAAATTAAGGAATCAACCACATTTATAATTGTAGCAAACACAATAAAATACCTCCAAATAAACCTAACCAAAGAGGTGAGGGGTTTGTACTCTAAGGAAGATGTGGTCCATATACACTATGGAGTATTATGCCTCCATCAGAAAGGATGAATACCCAACTTTTGTAGCAACATGGACGGGACTGGAAGAGATTATGCTGAGTGAAATAAGTCAAGCAGAGAGAGTCAATTATCATGTGGTTTCACTTATTTGTGGAGCATAACAAATAGCATGGAGGACAAGGGGAGTTAGAGAGGAGAAGGGAGGTGGGGGAAATTGGAAGGAGAGGTGAACCATGAGAGACTATGGACTCTGAAAAACAATCGGAGGGGTTTGAAGGGACGGGGGGTGGGAGGTTGGGGGAACCAGGTGGTGGGTATTAGAGAGGGCACGGATTGCATGGAGCACTGGGTGTGGTGCAAAAACAAGGAATACTGTTATGCTGAAAATAAAAAAATAAAAAATAAAAAAAATAAAAAGAATGCTAAAGAAAAAAAAACTACAAAACACAGATGAAACAAATTGAAGATGACACAAAGAAATGAAAGACATTCCATGCTCATGGATAGGAAGAACAAATATTGTTAAAATGTCTATGCTACCCAAAGCATCTACACATTCAAAGCAACCCCTATCAAAATACCAACAGCATTTTTCACAGAGCTAGAACAAACAACGTTAAAATTTGTATGAAACTGCAAGAGACCCTAAATAGCCAAAACAACCTTGAAAAAGAAAAGCATAGCTGGAACCATTAAAATTCCAGATCTCAAATTATATTACAAAGCTAAGCTGTAGTGATCAAGACAGTCTGGTATTGGCACAAAAATAGGCACATAGTCCAATAGAACAGAATAAAAAACCTAAAAATGAACTCCCTGACTGTATGGTCAATGAATTATTGACAAAGAAGTTAAAAATATCCAATAGGAAAAAAGACAGTCTCTTCAACAAATGGTGGGAAAATTGGACAACAACATGCAAAAGAATGAAACTGGATGACTTTCTTATACCTCATACACAAATAAATCCAAAATGGTTTAAAGACCTAAATGTAAGACATGAAACCATAAAAATTCTAGAGAAAAGAGACAGTAACCTCTTTGACAATAGCCATAGCAACATTTGTCTAGTTATGTCTCCTGAAGCAAGGCAAAAATAAACTCCTGGGATTTCAAAGGGATACATGCACCCCAAAGTTTATAGCAGCATTATTTACAATATCCAAATTATAGAAACAGTTCAAGTGTCCATCAGCTGATGAATGAATAAAGAAGAGGTGAAATTAGATAGATGATAGATAGATAGATAGATAGATAGATATAATGTAGCATTACTCAGCCACAAAAAGGAATGAAATCTTGCCATTTGCAGTGACTTGGATGGAACTAGACAGTATTATCTGAGTGAAATAAGTCAGAGAAAGACAAATGTCATATGATTTCAATCATATTTGGAATTTAAGAAACAAGAAAAAGGAGCAAAGAGGAAAAAAAAAAAGAGGGAGAGGCAAACCAAAAAACAGACTCTAAACTCTAGAGAACAAACTGATAGGGGATGGGTTAAATAGGTGATGGGGATATAGGAGTCCATTTGTTGTGATGAGTACAGGGTGATGTGTGGAAGTTTTGAATCACTATATTGTACACCTGAAATTAATATTACACCATTATGTTACCTAATTGGATTTTAAATAAATACTTCAAAAAAAACACTATATGCTATCATTGACTCCTTAAAAAGAGGTGAAAACAGAAGAGAAATAAGAGGGGGAAAAGGAGACAAGTTTAAATAATACTTAATTCACTTACTTAAAATTCAAGAAAACATTCCACTAACAAATCAAGGGTAGGCAATAATGAGGAGAGGAGAGGAAAATGCAAAATGCAAACAAAAACCATATAGATTAAAACCTTGATTTTAATAATTACAAGTATATAAAAAATTGATCTATTTGGCAGGAAATTGACTAAAGGAGAACACAAGCTTATGTAATTTTATAAAACTTATAAATGCTTGTGTAATTTACAGAAAAGAAATAAAGAAAAAAAAGTAAAAGAACCATGAAACATAGTCATAAGAGAATCTATTTACAATCGGAGTTGAAAGACAGAGAGAGAGTGTGTGTGCACAAATGAAGAATAAAAATAGGGGCACCTGGGTGGCTCAGTGGGTTAAGCCTCTGCCTTCGGGTCAGGTCATGATCTCAAGGTCCTGAGATCAATCCCTGCGTAGGGCTGTCTGCTCAGCGGGGAGCCTGCTTCACCCCTCTCTCTCTCTGCATGCTTGTAATCTCTCTCTCCGTGTCAAATAAATAAATCTAAAAAAAAAAAAAAGAATAAAAATAAATTCACTGAGACAGTTATTCAAGAAATATAATATTTCATTCAAATACATGTTAGACACAGGAAATAAAATAGGGATAAAAAAATTCCATGGCCACTGTCTTCATTTAGCTTAATGACTACTGACAGAAAAAGACACTGATTTAATAATTGTTCAAAAGAAGCTGCAAGCGCATATGAAGTCAGTGCCATGGAAGATTTCTACATGCTAACACTAGCATGTCATGGGGGGACTCACCTATACGGAGGGCAGGGAGGAAGCTGCATTGCTATCTGAATGGTCTTCATGAGCAGAATTTTCTAGATGAGGAGTAGTGGAGGATCAAGTGGGTGGAGAGTAACTGTCACACACAGAGGAAAAGGCAGAAGCAATACCTGAACTAAGGAAAGGACTGAGTTGCAAATATGGAAGGTTCAATGAGAACCAGAGATAATTCATGAAAATAAGTTAATACCCAGACAAATGCCTGAATATCAAAGCAGATGAAGATGGGTTACCAACATCCAGGCTTCCAAAGCAGTTCATATTAAAAAAAAAAAAAAAAAATCAGTATTTTGCTAGCCTCAGACATCTCCACATCTCCATATTGTTAAATGATAGTGTAATATTTATAAATATTTGTGGGAGAGCACACTATAATCCAGTCTCTTGTTTACATCACCCCTAATCCTATCCTGTGTTTCTTCAACAAAAGTAACCACACTCCTGGATCACCTATTCTAAATTTTCTCTTGGGTTTCTTTGTGTTTTACTTACTATATAAGTATGAACTTCTAATGAATACATTTTTAGTTTTCTTCTTGTTTTTGGTCTTTATTAAAAAAAATAGTACTGTGCCATGTAGGTTTTTTTGCAACTTTTATTCAAAATTCATTTCTAATATTCACCTGTGTTCACATGTGTAGCTGCAATTTATACATTTCTAATGATACCAAGTAGTCTATTATGTAATAGTTCACAAGATATTTATAACTTTTCCTGACAATATGTATCTTGGCTGTTTCCAGCTTGGAGTTACAAGCAAAGCTGCTATAAATATTCTTGTACATGTATTCCAGGGCACAGTGTAAGAACTTCATAATATCACAGCTGATGCTGAGCAAATGTTACTTATTCCATCCAGTGTTTTCACTAAAAGATGAAGATGTTTTTGCTGAAATTGAAATAACATCATTACCTGATCTTCCTGGGTGTTTGCTTGTATTAGAGCTTTTAGAACACGTTGTCTTGCATTATGGTTCTTAACATTTGTGTAATTTCTCCTACAATATTGCAAGCGACTTGTTAGCATGCATTTTCATTCTTTTATTCCCACAGTGCAGCATCTTGCATATGACACCATAATGTTCAAAATTTCTTGAAATAAATTGAACATTTAACACTGCACTTAATATATCAAGATTAATCATTTTTAGCTGAAAAATGTTTACTTTCCTACCAGAGGCAGAAGAGATGGCTATGTTGCTTTTTAATTTTTTTTCACTGGCTTTTTAATGTAGCTTTAAACTCTAAGTCCCTTTGCCTGAGAAATCCATTTCAGAGGACTCTTTTGCTACCCTCAGCATCACTGCTAGTATAAATATGTCTAATTGACACGCTTTGCTTTAGAGTTGAGGGGGAAATATAGCTTAGGACCGTGTTTTTAACACACATATTTAATGTAGTGAATGATTTTTAATGCACTTATTTTTAGTCTGATTGTCCTCTTTGCCCTTTCCTTGGGCATCAAGAAGCTTTCTTCTTCTAATTTCTCATTAAAATGTAAACCTACACTCTGGCCTAAGAGGAAATATGTCTAGTCCCTGACTTTCTACATAAATTTAAGAGGTTTTAATGTGTATTTGCATGTTTATGAGGGCCAAGAAAAAAAAATCCAATAGATGGCTGATATTTTCAGGGAAAATTCTTGGATAGATTTATGATCCTTGTCTTAAAGGGTTATGGAACATTAGGGATATCTGAGGACACACCATCTAAATAATCTCATGGAAACTTTCCCAACATAATGTGTTACATCTCCTCATTCTTTGAAATACAAATTGAATCATCACAAATTATTTAATATCAGTTTTCTTAACATGTGAAGTGAAACTTACTTGAGAACTATGTGGTCTTTAAATTATATCACTTTGCCTAAGATTTATCTACCTGAACCCATGCTCTAGTTAAATTAACAAAATATTTAGTCAACTTATCATTATTTTGCCTGAAATAGAAAACACAGATTAAATAGAAATGACTTGAATTTTTTTTCCAGTTGCTTCAATTTACAAATAAAAGTCAAAGATACAAAGAAATGAAGTTATATAGCTAGTGGCAGAGTTAAAGCTAGATCACCGTCTATTCAGTGATTTTTATACTGGTAAATAATTTCATCTTTGCTTCCCAATCAGCCATCACCTCCCCCCGCCCCCACATACACATATCACACACACATTAATATCACTACCAGCTTCAGACTTAATTCCAAATAATGTATCCGGTTAAATTATGGCCTGAATTATCTGGGTCCCTAATAATCAGCTTTCTAGTAAGAAATAGAGAAGACTTTCTGATTGCTTGTAATTCATTTAGGCTTAATACAAATTGCACAGAGAGTTGGTGACTACACAGTTTGAAACCCATTTGTAGACTGGTAAGATAAATATTATATGCTTCTAAAATGTGAATAAAAGAAAGGAGTTTCAGAATTGCGTTATATTTTGTTTTCTTTGTGCTGAACATATTTAAACATACTTTTTCTTATCCAAATACCCAGAGTTATTTTGACTGCCTTTATCAGCACTCAAACAACTCCCCTAACATATCACAGAAGTAGTTAGCACTATTTGATGACTTCCTCAGACTACACCAATCTATTACAGTATTGGGAGATCATGTCATTAAAAATCAGTTTTACCGGTTAGATTGCAGCTCACTGATACAGCTAAGCATTTGCAATTCAGGTCTAATATGTGAACATTCTTCCTTGACATTTCCAAAAGGGAGACAGTGGAGTACTGATAGTCATGAACACAGACCTCATGAATGAAAGTAATTGTGTATTTCCAAGGACCTAGCTTTTCTGACAACACAGATAATATGACTTCAAGTCTCGATTTCTTATGGCACTTTTTGAAAAAGTCTATTTCTTTCCAGGCAAATGAAAGAGAAAGCGTAGATCTTCAAAAATTGTTTGAAGTTTTGTTGGTTTTATGTTATTGTTATTGTTATTTTACTTTAGGGAAGGAGAATCAAAATTAAGGTGATCATCATTGAGATGGATGCCAGTAATCCAGTTTCAATTGCTTTTACCTGTTTTGAATAATGTCTTCACAAGGGATGATCAAGAAAAGCAGCCCTATTATCTTGCTACTCTAGGTAGAGCAAGGAATAACATTCATCTCTCCTAGAAGCAATTTTTCTGCCTTTTTCCCCTAAATCTTATATACATGCTGAAGGATAAGCAAGGATTGAATCCCAAAGGGTGTATAGAACACCAAGGAAAGAGGAGATGCAACTTATGACCATATTTGCCTTAGATTTAGTCCCATTTATGAGGGACCCTTTGGGAAGTTCTGGAAAGCCAGAAACTCTGGGAAAATGCATGGGTTCTCACCAAGCTCATAGTGACAGAGCAAGGAGATACCTATCTTCAAGCCAAAGATCCAGCCCTGCTTGACACCCTGACCTTGGACTTGTGAGAAAGCAAATGTCTGTAATTTAAACCACCCAGTCTATTGTATTTTGTTATGGCAGCCCTAGCAAATTAATATAGGGCAGCTCTCAAAGATGGCAGCTGGTTTCCTTCCTTCAGAATTAGGGAACAAGTGAGTACACCCAAAAGGAAAGCCACAGTCTTTTTGTAATTCAGTCTCAAAAGTAACAGCTAAATACTTCTGTTGTATCCTATTCACTGGCAGTCAATAAGCTGAGCTCAAATACAAAGGGAGGGGATAGTATGAGGGCATGAAAACAATGAGGTAGGGACTATCTAAGAGGCTGCCTGCCACAGACCAAAACATCTGTAACTTAGGGATTCTAAATGAGGTGAAGAATAAAAAGTCATAGAGAATATTATATGATGAGTGGATTATGTGGGAACTGTAATAAACAACCCTTAAGAGTGTTTGAACAGGGTTTAAGCTGAAGGAGAACTCTCCAACCTAGCACCATGTAACTGTTTTCATCCCATGGAGTTACATGAAAAGAAACTTAGGAGACCCCTAGTAATCATCACAGCTGATATGAGCACTCAATCCAATTTTGTTTTCTTTATCATCACCTATATTTACTCTCTTGTATGACAAGGAAGAATAGGAAGTAGAAGGGATTTTAATTAGGTAAGTGTCATCAACTACCCTCGTACTGCTGCTTTGCATTTAGTTTTCCCTCCACCCCTTGCCAGTTTTCATGCTTGGCATAGAAACACCTCTTCATGAGTAAAGCTTGCAGTCAATTATTATGTGACAGTACCAACTATTGCCCTAAATATATATTCAAATTAAGGGTTACATAGCGGGCATTTCTAAAGCAGAACATTCCTGTAAAACAAACAAAAACCAAGCCAGCTGGAATGTTATTTTGGATACACCGTCCTAGCTCAGGACCATTATTAGTTTCTCAGGACTAATCTCCAAAAATTCACTCAGAGGGGAAAAAAAAAAAAGGTAGACTAGGTTATAAGCAAACACTAGTTAAATACATGCTATTAAAGGTGAGAAAGAGGGGCGCCTGGGTGGCTCAGTGGGTTAAAGCCTCTGCTTTGGCTCAAGTCATGATCCCAGGGTTCTGGGATGGAGCCCTGCATAGGGCTCTCTGCTCAGCAGGAAGCCTGCTTCCTTCTCTCTCTCTGCCTGCCTCTCTGCCTACTTGTGATCTCTGTTTGTCAAATAAATAAATAAAATCTTAAAAAAAAAAAAATAATGGTGAGAAAGAAGTGTTAAGAATCCCAAAAATCTTTCTCTGAAGAAAAAAGAAGCTCCATATATTTTAAGAGGTAAAAAGACCATCAGAGGCATATTTGTGATTATTTCTTTCCGTGGCCATTGTAACAAGATAAAGAGGAAGAAGGTCAATTTGGAAAATTTTGGAGAGGACTTCAATTTTTGGTCTACGCTCCCCATTTATTAAGTCAGTAGAACAAATCCATAACTTTAAGTTCTGAATCACCTGGCCATTAAAAAATACACTCACATAAAAAATGTATCTGTACTCTTGGCATAGGGCATACTTGGAATTATGATCTCTGGTGTTTAAAATTGGCCTTGGGGAGTTTAAAACTCCATTACCATGCCTTCCAAGTCTTCCACTCTCCACCTCCATCTTTTCCTGTGCCATTAAGTGGCACATGACAATGAAGAGTATGGGGCTTGAACTTAAACCGGCTGAGTCTGAATCCCAGCTCTATCCTTGGCTAGCTATAAGACAATTCTGAGACTCAATTTCTTAATCTGTAGTGTGGAAATAATCACAGTAATATAGGGGAAGAAAGGCCACTTCTTTAAAAAAATTTTTATTTATTTATCTGGGAGAAAGAGAGAGAGAGAGAGAGCATGAGAGGGGTAGGGTCAGAAGGAGAAGCAGACTCCCTATTGAGCAGGGAACCCAATGCAGGACTCGATCCTGGAACTGCAGGATCATAACCTGAGCTGAAAGCAGTCAAGTAAACTGACTGAGCCACACAGGAACCCAAACGTCACTTTCTATCCAGTTT
The DNA here is from genome assembly GCF_002288905.1 of Enhydra lutris kenyoni. Taxonomy (NCBI): domain Eukaryota; kingdom Metazoa; phylum Chordata; class Mammalia; order Carnivora; family Mustelidae; genus Enhydra; species Enhydra lutris. Next base: position 2,332,710 of record NW_019154168.1, read on the forward strand.
GGCTGATGGTAAGCATTCAAACCACATCTATCCATTATTAAGTTGATTATTCTGTCATCAATGTCCTTTAATTTGTGGACTGGCCAAATGTATTTTCCTTCTTCAAGATACAACTCAAATATCTCCTTTTCTAGGGCATCTCTGATAAATCCTCCAAATTCCTTCTTCTGGGCTTTCATTCTGTTTTATTTTATCTCTGTTTGTACACTTGTTACTTTCATCATGACTTCCCCCCCCGCTTTTTTACCCAACCCTCCATTGACCAGAGCTCCTTGAGAGTATTGGTCATAACTTATTCTTTTGTTCCCACATGGTAGATGCTCAAGAAATGTTTATGAAATAAATGAATGGTCGTTCAGACATTGATATAATGTCCTGTGAATAAGTAGATGTCAGGGTAGAGTAAATTTATTAACAAGCATCTTTGAAAGGAGGATTAAGAAAAATAATTCATTCTAAAAATGTCTTGAATCAATACATTCTATACAAAACAAAAACTACTCATTAACAATTTGGCATGATGGACATTTTGAACAGGGAATATGTGTAGAATACACAATGTTCATGCTACTGAGATCACTTATAAAAAAATGTGGGCATAAGGGTTCATTGCAACTTGTCAGGTAGCATTTGCATTTGACATTTCAAGCCATTTACTGGTATAGTATATCATGGATTCAGATAAAAATGGTATATATTAAGAACATTAGTCAGTGATTAAACGATTTTGAAAACTGATATTTAAGGCACTAGTCAAAGCAACTTTTCAGCCTCTATATTTAATGACAATCAGTACTTAACATTCCAGTTATTGGTATCTATCTTGATGCTTGATAATAGAGCAATTTCCATTCATTCATATCCTAGTTCAAATAAATCATTATTCTGTGCTTCCACATCTTTCATCTAAATATCAAAATGTTAAAGCCTTACTTTCTAACCTGGCCTTTAATGATATGTTTTTCTAGTTAACTTTGTGTATCATTATCAATTCTTCAGTACTCATTTTGAAATCCCACGTAATTAAGCACATTTTCAAATCAGCATTATTTCACAATGTAAACAAGATCTGCATTTGAATGAAAATTTTAAATTTTAAAAATATTGTAATTTAAGTCTCTGGAAGTATTTTTGTTAGCATTGCAAGTATCAGTGTATATCACAGTATAAATATTCACTTTCATTTATTAGTGCAGCTAAAAAACTCTTTAGTGGTTAATATTATCAAAAAATAGTCTTCTTACATTTCATTCACATAACTGGATATCAAAAGATTTGGGGTTTAATTATACTGAATACAATGAAATAATACATTTTGAATTAGCTCTCCAAACTTATTTCAGATGTCCTTAAGATTGTTTGTAGTTCCTTTAGTGGGGCTTACAAGAGAAAATCAGAGTACACTCAAAAAGAACTTAAATTCTTAAATCTCCTGCCTCAAATAAGGATTCATTTCATATTTCTCAATTTCCTCACTCACTTGGCCTTTACTTTTCATGCATTATAAAATGCTGTCTCTGCCATATCCACATTATACTAACACTATCCATTTCTTTCTTCACTGCCACCATCACAGACTAAATAGTATCATTTTTTGACTGACTACTGGCAATCACTTGCTAACAGATACCACTAATGCTTGCCCCCTTCTATGGTTTTTCAAAGGTGAATATATTTTGACATTCATTCAAATGTCTCATCAGACATTTTTTGAATATTCAAGAAGTAGTACTAACATTCCCTGGTTTAGAGGAATGGTGCTGGTATAAGTGTGCTGGTATCTGAGCACATTGAAAGACTCATCTCACCTGATGCCTCTCTTCCTATCTTAGATCAGTAGGCCACCAAAGCTGAAGGGATGAAGCTATAAAGGCTTAATATCAGCCTGGCACCTATATCATTAAGTATTTATTTTTTCATCTGATAGAGAAAAAAAATTGATAGATAAAAAGAGAAAATAGGCAAATCCTCAATTATACTTGGAAACTCTAATATAAGCAGATATAAAAGTCAGTAAACATAAAGATTTCTGTAGCACAATTTAACCAACTTAATCTAATTTATACCAACAACTGTGGAATACATAATTTTTCAAGTTTTTGTGGAACATTTACTAAGGTTTCTACTATTTATTTATTCAATACTTGTTTAGTTGTAGTAGGTACATTTATTGAATAAAAACATGTATTTATTTAATACATTTATTCAATAATGTTTTGGAAGTCCTAACTGGTACAATAAGGCAAAAATGGAGAAACAAAAATTGAAGAGATTGGAAAGGAAGAATAATGACTTTGCATCTTAAAAATCAAGATGAATCCTTAAACAGGCTCCTAGGAGTAATGATTATAGCAAGATCCTAGACTAGAATATTGATGTACAAAATCTAATTGTATTTATATATAAAAGAAAAAATAGAAAAGGAAAACTAAAATATAAACGTTTACAATAGTATAAAAAAGCATAGCATAATTCTGTGGTTAAGAATAAATCTAAAAACATATGCAATACTTCTGCATTTAAAACTATAAAAGATGAAATACTTTCTAAAAGAACCTAAATAAATAGAGAAGTATAACATCCCAATAGCTTAGAAGACTCAGTAATGTTATCAGTTTTCCCCAATTTGTCTGTAGATACACATATGCAATTCTACTCAAAAGCCAAGTTGGATTTTGTTTTATTACCGTGTTAACTTATTTGGTTTCTAAATTTAATATTTATTTGTCTATTTATTTATGAAATTGCCAAGCTGATAACAAAAGAATTACGAAGTAGTTAAGAATAGTAGAGAAAATCTTGAGGAGCATGTTGGAGAACCATGCTACCAAATACCAAAACTTACTGTGAAATTGCAGTGGTTAAGCCAGTGTGATATTACTGTAAGATTATTACAATACACTAATGGATGGGGCGCCTGGGTGGCTCAGTGGGTTAAGCCTCTGCCTTCAGTTCAGGTCATGGTCTCAGGGTCCTGGGATCAAGCCCCACATCGGGCTCTCTGCTCAGCGGGGAGCCTGCTTTCCCCCCCTCTCTGTCTGTCTCTCTGCCTCTCTCTTTCTGTGTCAAATAAATAAATAAAATCTTTTAAAAAAAAATACACTAATGGAAAGGAATAGTGTTGGAAAAGACCAATACAAATCCATTTTCTTTCTTTCTTTCTTTCTTTTTAAGATTTATTTGAAAGAGAGAGCAAGAGAGTGAGAGAGAGCATGAGCAGGGAGGTGGGGTAGAGGGAGAGGGAGAAGCAGACTCATCTGTTGAGCAAGGAGTCTGATCCAGGGCTCGATCCCAGGATCCTGGGATGATGGCCTGAGCCAAAGGCTGACACTTAACCAACTGAGCCACCCAGGCGCCCCAAATACATTTTCCTAATTTACAGGAAGATGCCACTACAGTTCAGTTCCATTTTTTGCTTGTTTGTTTCTTTGTTTGTTTTTAAATAAATGGTGCAGGAACAACTGGATAACCATATGAAAAAACCAATACTAGACCTCCTCCTTATACTACACATTAAAAATTAACTCGAGACATGATATACTCAAACATAATTGATAAAATATTAAAAGTTCTAGAAGAAAACATAGGAACATATCTTCACAAACATAAGGTTTTCTTAAATAGAATATGAAATAGGATATGATATTTTTACTAACCCTTAAAAAAAAGACTGGTGAACTACATTTCATGAAAACCAAGATAGCAAAAAGATAAGCAACAAAATGAGAGAAAAGATTCACAACACAAATCAACCCAGTTTAAAATTGGGCAGAAGACTTGAACAGGCATTTCATGAAAAACTCTACCAAAATGGCCAGTCAATATATACACAGATAGTATACAACATTAGTCATCAGAAAAAATGAAAATCAAACCACAGTGTAAATACACGATGCACCCATCAGAATTACTGAAATTAAAAAAGACATAATATCAAGTAATGGCAAAGAGTTGGAAAAATTAGAAGTCTTTGTCAATGGTAGTGCAAACTGAGTTAACCCATATTAAAAGCTCTTTGGTATTATCTAATACAACTAAACATACATATGCCCTCTACTCAGCAACTGCACTGCTGAGTTTATAATCCCCAAAGTAAGTAATGATATTGACCAGAAGGCATGGTCAATACATTTATAGCAATTTTGTTTGCGATGGCCTCATAATGTAATAAACCCAAGTTCCTTCAACGTGGAAAAGGTAAATAAACTACAGGATAATATCCATACAGTAAAATACCACACAGCATAAAAATGGGCTACCATGTATACTACAAGAGAATGAGCTTAGCAACAATGTTTAATCTCACAGACATAAGGTTTAGGCACAAAAAAAAAAAAAGGCTTCAAGCACAAAAGAGTACGTACTCTAGGATTCCAATAATATAAAGTTCAAAAATAGGCAAAATCATTCTTTAGTGATAGAAATCAGAATAATCATGGTGCTTACTGGGTTAATTTGGTATTGACTGGTTGGGACCATGGCACAATAAATCCTTCAAGGTAATGACATTTTCTCTATTTTAAATGTAAAAAACATGTATTTAATATAACTCCATGTGAGTTGAATTTCAATAAAATATCACCAAAAACAAGAACAAAAACGAAGTAAATTCTGGGTGCATAACAGTAACTACCCCATGAGACTGTTTTGGGGGCTCAATGGAAATTCATTAATAAAAGTGCATTTACTATAATACCTGCCACATAGTAAAAATCAATGAATACTGGATGAGCAATACCAAGTTTTGTCGATGATATGCAGCAAATAGAAATCTGATATACTGCTGCTGGGAGCATATATTGGTACAGCCATTTGGGAAACCCTTTGGCAATATCTACCAAAGTTAAATATACTTCTAGCCTATGATAGTAGTTCTTCTCTTAGGTATAGAACTAAGAGATATGAGTATATGTGCTCCCCCCAAAAAACATGCATAGTAGTAGTATTCTCAGCTTTATTCATAGTAGCCAAACACTGAAAATAATTCAAATACCTATCAACTCTAGAGTAGATTAATAAATTGTATATTATATAAATAAAATAACTGTTAGTAATGTAACAGAACAAATTATGACCAAAGGTGACAACAAAGGTAAATGTTGAACAAAGGAAGGAAGGCCAAAATAAAAAGACTACATAGAATGCAATTTAGATTTTAATCAGAAGATGCTGTATAATTCTTTTTATAAGAAGCTCAAGAGTAGGCTAAATTAAACTACAGTAACAGAAATCAGAGTGGGCTACTTCTTTGCAGGAGAGGTGGTAGTTATTGTCTGGAAAGGGACATGAAAAACCTTCTGGGATACAGAGTATTTTCTATATGCTGATATGGAGGATGGTTACATATTATGTGCATATTTAAAAATTGTATAAAGCTGTATGCTCATAATTTATGTACTTCATACATTATGTCTCAATATAAACATTTTAATAAGTATTTTTAAATTGAAGATATAAATAATTAAAGAAACCAAGAAGTTTACCTAGTTGTACCATGACTTTTTTAAAAATCAGAAATAGTACTGTCAATTTATTTTATAATACATTACCATAACATTTAGATCAGCAAAGGTCATTTTTGGGTAAAGAAGAACAGTAACATTAATATGTTCACAATACTTAGAAAGGACATAAGTCCATCAGCATATTACATTTATTAATTTATGAGATGTAGGGATTGCTGAAAGATAAAAACTTATAATTACTATATAAAAATGAGCTAACATAAACTATGAGATTATAAAAAAAGAACATCAGTCTTCTTCCTCAATCTCAAATAAAAACATAGGAAACAGAAGGAACAAATAAACATGAAAAATTTATGAACTAGAAAAATCCAAAAATTGATTTAGACAAATCTAAGAACTGCTACCTTGACTATATCAATAAAAGAGATTGTTTACTTCTAGCTTCATCTAGAAAAAATAGGAAAAGAGACAATTAAATTAAGAATAGAGTATTATATTAGCAAAGATATAAAAGATTACTTTAAATTTGTTATTTCCAGGATAATCAGGAATCTAGAGGACAGGGCTGATTTTTAAGGAAAATATAAATTAACATAGTTAAGAACAAAATGGATTATCAAAAAGTCAACGAGAACAATTTTAAAAATTGAGAATGCTGCCAATAACTACTACAAAAAAGGAAACACCATCCTCTGCCAATTTTCTTCATTTGATTCAGCAATGATTTCATATCTTCAAAGAGCATACATAACTTGGCATAATTTTGCAAAATTAGAGACTCATGATAAAATAACCTCTATTCTATTTATAAAATTAGCATATATTGATAATAAAACCCGACAAAAAGGCCCTTCTAAGATCACACACGAATATTTTTTTTCTTTTTTAAAGATTTTATTTATTAATTTGACAGACAGAAATCACAACTAGGCAGAGAGGCAGGCAGAGAGAGAGGAGAAAGCAGGCTCCCCGCTGAGCAGAGAGCCCAATGCGGGGCTCCGTCACAGGACCCTGGGATCATGACCTGAGCTGAAGGCAGAGGCTTTAACCCACTGAGCCACCCAGGCGCCCCAATCACACACAAATATTACTGCTAAATATAAATTAAAATCTATTAAGTAAAACATTTGTATGTGTATTTTTCAAGCTAATTGGACTTGTGGTGGTTTTGTACTATTAATTTGATTAAATGGAAACTACATTTCCCATAATTCACTTCCATGTATGGTTCTGGGCCAGCACTACATATGAAAAATCTGCATGAAATTTGTGAAGCAGAAGTAAAGCAGGAGTCATTACCCTCTGAAAGTCAGAGTAGGGCTCTAGGTGCTGCTGCCTCCCACATGTCATCTGCTGGTTTATTTTTCTGCCAAGAAGCCACAACTGGGCCTGCTGCCGCCGAGCTCCAGCTAGATCTCCTGCAGATTCTGCATCCTGGGTCAGATGCAGACTTTTACCAAGTCACTTCATAATCAAGGTTAAAGATGGCGAATGAAAGATTTGGCTTGTACTCATGGATTGCCATTTGTCCCAACTCTTGCCTATTTTTCTTTCAGACTGCCAGCATGTCAATATACAGAGATTTCTGGCCCTTCGCCAGAAGAAAAATAGCCTCCCATGAACTCCTTTACTGGCTCTCTCTTTAAAGATTCCTGATTAGTAACTTTTATCTGATCCTTCCACACCTCTAGTTCCTCAGTTCTTCCTTATGTATTCCTTAATAACCATTCCCTTATTCTATGTCATTCATAATTGTTCTGTTTCCCTGCTCAAACACAGACTGGATAAGTGGTATTAATTCCAAGAATGTAAGGATTCTTTCCATAAGAAAATCTATCAATATAGTTCAAGTATTTCCTCATATTAATATGTCCAAATATCACCTTTCAAAAACAAACAAAAAACAAAACAAAAAAAACCTTCCAATGTCAGAAAGCTTCCAGTAAATTCTATAAAACATTCAGTCTTGGGGCACAGGAGTGGCTCAGTCGGTTAAGTGGTTAAGTATCTGCCTTCGGCTCAGGTCATGATCTCTAGGTCGTGGGATCCAGTCCCCATGTCAGTCTCCCAGCTCAGTGGGGAGTCTGCTTCTCCCTCTCCCCTGCCATGGCCACTCCCCCTGCTTGTGCCCTCTCTCTCTCCCAAATGAATAAATAAAATCTTTAAAAAAAAAATCATCTTTTTCTTACAACATCTCTTTCAGAGAGTTTTTTAAAAAATGGGAAATAGTCTCCAATTTATTATGTAATTTAGCTTAACCTTAATATTATAATTCAGCAAGGACAATATGAGAGTGAAAATATATTTTCCTTACTAACATAAACATAGAAATCTTTTTTTTAAGGTTTTATTTACTTGAGAGAGAGAGAGAGAGTGAATGAGAAAGAGAGAGTGAGCGTGAGCAGGAATGGACAGTGGGGTGTGGGGAGGAACAGAGGGAGAGGGAGAAGCAGACTCCCCACTGAGCAGGCAGCCTGATGTGGAACTCAATCCCAGGACTCCAGGATCATGACCTAAGCCAAAGGCAGATGCTTAACTGACTGAGCCACCCAGGTGCCCCCACACAAAAGTCTTAAACAGAATTTTAGCACACCAAATCCATTAATTTGTGTGGATATGAGTAAATATAGACAAGTTAGATTTTAGTTCAGAGAGACAAAGTGGGTGTAATTTAGAAAATCAAATAATATAATTTCCCACATTAACCAATAGGAAAACCATTTGACAACTTCAATAAATGTAGAAAAAGGATACAATAAAATATATAGGTATTCACTTAGAAAAACAAAAATAAAAATGAAGGAAAGTCTCTTGAAAAGCGTTCAGTAAATACCATATACATGTTGAAATATGTTCTTTTGAGTATAGGAATGAAGCAATGAAGGAGCTTCTGGGTTGTGAACACAAAGAGGTTCTGGGAGTGTGGCTCACCTGGAAAGAACAAAAATTCTCTGCACCCCTTCCCACATACCTTGCCCTATGCATCTTTTCCATCTGGCTGTTTCTGGGTTACCGTCTTACAGACTGTTAATCAGGTAGTGTAGTGTCTTCCTGAGTTTTGTGAACATCTCTAGAAACAAAAATAATCTAAGGAGTATGATGGGCTTTGGTCTTTCTGATAAAACTTATTTTGAACTCCAAAAAGGAAAGAAAGAAAGCCCTCTATTACCACTACTATTTAATATTGGATATGCAATGAAGTTAAAAAAACTGTACATATTATAAGGATAGAAAAGGAATAAATAAAGCTGCCATTATTTGAAGATAATTGTATAGGAATATCTTAAATTGTCTATAGATAAATTAATAGAATTAATAAAAGAGCTAACCAGCAAAATATTAAAGAATCTACAAATCAATCTATGACTATATAGGATTGACAATTTTAGAAAGTGAAATTTATAAGTTACAAATAATGTGAAGACATATAAAAATCTCAAAAATTATAAAAGTTTAAGAATTATTAAAAGAGGAAGTATTTACATGGAGAGATATATTATGACCATAGTTTCAAAGATCCAATATTCTAAAATGTTAATTCTTCATAAATTAATATATGCAAGCACCTTTTTTTAATTGTAATTCAAAATTTACATGGAAATGCCAAGGGCCAAGAATAATCAAGATACAATAAACAAAAAGAACATGTGGAAAGAGTTACTCTACCAGATATCAAAACCAATTATAAGCCTCTAATAATCAAGACTGTGTGTACTGGCACAGGGATAAATAGAGAGACCAGGGGAACCCACAAAGGGAGACCCAGGGAAAAAAACCAAACTCAGGTATATATGAGCAGTTGTTACATGTCAGAGTTAATAAAGCAGAGAGGGAGGAGAAAGTTTTCAAGAAATGATGTTGAAATCTTTGGATATTTATATATATTAAAAAAAAGAAAGAAAGAAATTAGATTGCCACTTTATAGAAAAATCAATTAAAATGAATCAGAGATCAAAAATGAGAGGCAAAAGTATACAGGTTTTAGAAGAAAACAAAGAATTTGAGGTTAGGAATATATCTTTAACAAAATACAAAACTTATCTCTTCCTTCCATAAAGTAAATGATTGATAAATTGAATTATGCTGAAATTAAAAATTTTTCTTCAATATGACATAAATAAAAGAGAAGGAAGTTAAAGCATACAGTAGGACAAGATATTTGCAATTCATCTTATTGAAAAAGTCTTAGTATAAGAATATTAAAAGGATCCCTACTAACTAATATGAAAAGAAAACTAATAAAAATGGACTAAATTTTTTGAATGAGTACTTCCTGGAAACAAAAATCCTAAATGGCCAATAAAAATATGGTACACTGTTCAACCTCACTAATAATAATGAACATACAAACCAAAATGAATTATCATTGCATACCCCCAATAGACAGAAATTTAGAAGGCTGATATCAAATCTTGGCAAGGATATACAGCAAAGGAAATTCATGGTAGGAACAAAAGCCCACCAACTGTAGAATTCATAAATAGTTGGTTATAATCTTTTAATGAGCCTCCACATAACATAAAAATTAATAGACTATAATTACTTGAATATGGGATAAATCTCAGAAACATAAGGCTGAATGAAAATACAATTAGATAGTTAAGGTATAAAGTAGAGTATAAAATTAACATCCAAAATCAATGTATTTCTTATATAAGAATAATAGAAACTTGGGAAAATATAATTGAAATAAATTGATGATTACAATAAAAATAGAAAATACATAACAATAAATCTATCATGACATGCTCGTGATCTATGTCTGAAACATTACCCTCTAATGCTTTAAGTTTAAAATACCTGAATAAATGTAAAGACTTCTTATCATTGGAAGAAAAAACTGGAGTAATAGAAAAATAAGTTTTAAACAAGCACTAATGAGTGATTAATTAATGAATAAGTTCATTAAATGAACTTATGTTCAACGAGTAAGTTTTAATGTTATTCCAATCTGTACCCCACAGGTATTTGAAAATAATCCTAAATTAATCTATAAAAATTAACATAGGACAATAACTAGGATAAATATAATCAAGTAAAGTAAACAGAAGTGACTCACCATACAAGACTTTTAAATTAAAGCAATCCTTCTGGAAGGCTGACACCACCCTCAGAATAAATAACGTATTGCTGAATGCAGCTACTGAGAGACTTTCCTATGAGACATTAGTATATGATATATAGTAGCATTTCAAACAAATGCAGAAACATGAAATAATAAAAAACTGTGTTAGGACAATGATTAACAAGAAGGGAAATTAAAAGTTAGGTCCCCATTTCACTTTTTAAATCAAGTACCCATGATTCAAACTAAAGAACATTATTATGACGCAGTGTAAACACTACGGTAAACTTTGGTGGTGAAGCATCCATTTCATCCTCTTTGAGGAGAGCCATCTCCAATGAACACATTGCCAGCCAGAGGAGTAGATAAAGAGCAGACCATCTACTTCCCCTAAGGTTCCTTTGTTGATTTCAGTAACTGACCCTTTGGACCACCGCCTTTTACCTTCTCTGCACTTTACAAATTGCTGCTCTAATGTTATAAATTCATCAGTAAAGAATGAGCTCAAGAAATCCTCCACTAAAAGCAGAATCTCCAGAGCATGTGTGCAGTTCCCCACCCACCAACCTTGTTCTGTGGCTCCAGGTAAATTGTGTGATTTCCTGGTCTTGTGAGTTATAAACGTTTATATTTTCAGTTTTCTGATTGTTGCTGAAGGGTGTCGTGCAATCATAATAAGAACCCCAGGGATGGTCCAGTCGTAGCATTGGTTTGGAAAGGGGAGATTGTTGGGGAGCTCACTGGGGCCAGGTGAGTGCCCCCAGGCATTTATAGAAAACAGCATTTTTAGGCATAAGCTGGGACCTGGACAAAACTGGCACTCTGACTTTCCCCCTCTGCTTACTTGCTTTTACTAAATGATGCTCTTTCATTCTTCAGATCATATCTTTCCTCCATCACAAAATATACTCAAAACTCCATTTCACTTTCTTCTTTCTATCCACTTCTCAGAATCTTTGTTAATAAAAAATTTCCCACCTCACTGTCAAATTTGTGAGAAATTTTCAAAGGAGTTCACATTTTCAGTTTGTTTGTTTGGTTACACATTGCAGTATTTTTTGTTTATCTTCTCATTTCTCCCTGCAACTCCTGCTGTTAATACCTGAATCTGTTTTCATTTACACACTGTCTGTGTCAGGTACACAGTGAGCACTAAAGTCATCTGTGTTGATGAGAATAAATGGAGAAATAACGAATGCTTCAACATTAGAGAGGAAACCAAGCCACTCCTCTGGTATCATGACTTGCTTTCTTCCAGCCTAGAGCAATGACACAAAGATTTCACCAACTGGGAACATTCCCTCCAATTAACTTAATTTGTGTCAAAATATCCCTTTTGCAACAGTGTAGTAATGTTGGTTTAACTATAACCTTACAAAGGCAAAAAGCCTAGTTACTTTAATGTTCAATGAATTGTTTTCCCTAGATAACAAGTATTGAAAGAATTTTAGCAGAGCCATTTTCAAGTTTTGACAGAATCTATTTCAAGGGCTGTGAAAACTGCAGATTATCCAGCCCTACCCACAGAGATTCTGCTTTAGAAATTCATAGATGAGGCTCAGTGATCAATATTTTTGACAAGCAGCACACTTATTCAACAAATATTTTTGAGTGCCTGTCATTAATATTTTGTTTTGTATATAGCTGTGAACAAAACAGACCAAAATTCTTGCTTCTGCAGATCTTACAGTTCAATGAGTAATCCTGGGATAAGGGTTTTTAGTATTTAATGGCAGTCTTTAATATTAAACAAACTTTCTTAATATTGTTTTATATTAAGCTGTTTAATACCTCACTGTGTTTGGTGTGACATTTTGATATGGAAATATTTTGAGAAAGTACAGCATGTAATGTTGATGATACCATGACTCCATATCTATATGCTATTTCCTAAATTTCTCTCTAATTTTCAAAGCCAAGTACCTGATATGTATTTTTTTTTTTTTTGCTATAGAATCAGATAAAACCGTTGATATGTGATGAAATACAATGGGAGAGGCTTTCAAATTTATAAAAGAGCATTTAAAACTCTCAACTATAAATAACACTGTAATTTTTTAAAGTGAAGTGATGGGCACTGGTGTCAATTAGAAAAAGAACATTCAACTTGGCCTTAGAATCAGTATATTAGAGAAATGTTTTTTGAAATTCTGAACACCTTCATGAGGTGCTTCTTCTCCCCTCCCCCAACTCCTTCCTACAGAAAAAGACCTGTTACACAAACTATAGAATTTTAGCAAGTGTTAGCACATCATTAGTCCTATCAGGACTCACCCCAGGAAAATTCACACTTTTAAGCAGAAGAATGAGATGGTGCTCTCCACCACAGGGAAAGTACCCAAAGCCAAGAAACTAGAGTTGGTCCCAGTACATATGACAGAGCAAAGTGAAGGTGTACACTATTTAAAATGTTTAATTCAAATAGAAACTACCACAGCATCTGCCAGTAGAAGCTTACTTAGACTCACTGAAAGGAAACAAATTTGGGAGAAGCTGCCCAAAAGACTTGAGGCTATAACGAAAGACATGAACTGCTGTATAGCACCAATTTATAAAGAAACCACAGCCATCACTACTGAGCCTAGACACTGTGGTTTTCACTAATATTGACTTTCTGCCAGGAGCTCAAGTCAGCACACTTTCTTTTTGTGCCCCCAGCTCCTGAGAATAACTCTGATGAGGGTACCCTGGATTGGTAGAATCTGTTATACTCTTCTGCCTTTGCTGCAAGAAATCCTAGAAAAGAATTTGGCACTTAGAGCTTCAAAAGAGGAGACTGTCCCCTATGAACACTAATAAAACAAGCAGTTCTTGACTGTGAGTTCAAATGGACTAACTGAATGATAAAGGACAATTAAAGGTTCATCTTGTTAATTTATTTTTATTTTCTGTATCTTTCCACTTTTGAGAAATGTGCTATGAGCCCTCAGGGAACTCTGCTTTGGAGGTCAGGTCTCCATACTCTGCAATAATTTCTAGAAGAAATGAGTGCATTTTTTTTTTCTTTTAGGGATGAAAGAGAGAGTTGATGATTTCCTTCCCAGTGAATCACTAGCTAAATGGACGGATCCTGAGTTACATCTGAATGGAATGAAATGTGGCCATGTAGTTCTTCCTGAAGGATCAACACAAATCATTCAGCTGATTCTAAATTTGATGGAAGAGAAGGAAGTTTTTCAGTAGGTTTTAATACTGCTTGAGTGTTCTTCCCTTGGTAATTGTTAGTTTTACAAGAATTCTTGTATACATCTCTTCAGCCTGTTTCCTCTGCTAAAGTACTAATTTTTAAAATAATTTTTAAAAATCGTATCATACCTCCTCTAATAGATTTAGATGTACCTCTGGCTAGAGAGCAAATTAAAATCAGAGACTGAAATCTCAAATTTTAAGATGCATGCCAATTGCCTGAGCTTAAAAAAAGAATCTGCTTTCAAATGTGTGGGTGGGGATGGAGATGCATCTCTAATAAGCTCCCACCCAGGTGATACCAGCCGCTGGCCCAAAGACCACACTTAGAATAACAAGGATTTCATGCTTTTTAAAGCAATGGTTAATGAAGAATCCTGCACACCTGTTGTTACAGGGGCTTTGAAGAGTTAAGGCCCTGAGCTAGCCATTTCTATCTAATTAAATTTGGACAACAGGTTTGGGGCTCTTTTGAATAAAATTGCTTTAAAAAGACAAAGAACAGAAATCTTAATTTCTGTTGGGGTGAAGAATTCTTCCTGTCCAATTTACACTTATTTTGTGTCTTATGACCATGAAACGATCATGTTTGCTGATAGTTCTCTTGAACTTACGTTTTGTAAATGATAACCCACTATCTCTCTCTCTCTTTTTTTTTAAGATTTTATTTATTTATTCAGAGAGAGACAGAGAGAGAAAACAAGAGAAAATGCAAGTGGGGGTAGGAGGTAGAGGGAGGAGAGAGAGCATCTTAAGGAGACTCTGCCCTGAGCGCAGCACCCAATGTGGGGCTTGATTTCATGGCCCTGAGATCACGACCTGAGCCGAAACCAAGAGATGAATGCTTAACCAACTGAGCCACCTAGACACCCCACTACCTCTGACTTCTTAAAGCTCATTCTAAAATATCTCTGGGAGAGAGGAGGCTTAAATTCTTATATTAAAGAAAATTCAAACACTTTTTCCTCAATTTTGTCTTCAGGACTGGCTATAATAAAAGTTATGACTAACAGATATTTTTTCCTCTTGCAATAAAATAAATGTTCAGTTTTCCCCTGGCAAATGATTTTCTGAGTTTTGATGTTACTAAAATACAGCTAATGTACATAACAATTTTACCAGGGGATAGGTAGAAACAATTAGCCGCCCAAGTTTCCCACTGCGTAGTTGATTTCTACAATTAGGGAGCATAATCCAATGATGAAAGCTCAGGCCCTGGAGCCCACAGAACCAAGTTTGTATCCTAGCTCTGATTTTCCTCAGCTGTGTGGTCTTAGACAAGTCACTTCACTCCCTCCAAACCTCAGTTTCCTTATCTATCAAATGAAGTTATTAACAGCAAGTTTGACACAATGCCTGCCAAGTATCCACTATTTTTACTATTAATTATATAATCTCTTGAAGAAAGAAAAATAGTTACATCAAAGTAATGGATGCTTGATAAAATTTCATTAAGCTGACTGGAGGAAGAATGGTGACATTTGTAAAATGAAAAGCATTTTCTCTTACACATTGTAAAGAACACATGTTTGTGACATAGGGGTGGCATATCGTTAGAAAATTGATGTAGATGACATCATATTTGTAGCTATATCTTGGTCTTGTTCTTCCCAAGCATGAAAAGGTAATATTTTCTATTTATGTCTCTTAGGCATGAACCAAATTAGCCAATTACCTAAAGGTCAATTCTATTTAAAATACTGCAAATGCAATAATCAATAATGATAAATTTAGTGGCTGGGAAGAAGACATACTCAAATCCTCTAGTCAGTATATATTTTACCTATAGAGAAATCTACTTTGGATGAGGGTAGTTTAGGAGTCATAGAATCAAGAAGGTTGAACAGTGAATACCAGCCTAGTAACAGTTATTAGATAGAAATAAAAACTGGATTTCAGAGAAGCTGGTATAGGTATTAAAAGATAAAGACAAGGGGCGCCTGGGTGGCTCAGTGGGTTAAAGCCTCTGCCTTCAGCTCAGGTCATGAGCCTAGGGTCCTGGGATGGAGCCCCGCATGGGGCTCTCTGCTCAGCAGGGAGCCTGTTTCCCTCTCTCTCTCTCTGCCTGCCTCTCTGCCTGCTTGTGATCTCTGTCTGTCAAATGAATAAATAAAATATTTAAAAAAAAAAAAAAGATTAAGACAAGATTCAAATCTAGTTAGCATGTTTCTCAAAAGTCTTATCTTCTAGCTTCAGTTTAGTCTCATTGGAATAGTAAAATCCTTGCCATATGTGGTACTTAGCTGCACTTTTATTGTCTTCCTGACTTTCTTATACTGTAAGTATGACCAACTATACTGTAACCTGAGAGCCATTTTAGCTATGTTTACTTGTCCTTTGACCCACCGTGGCATTCTTTGTAATTTAAGTTGTACAGAGAATATTAGTTTCCCATTCCTTCTGTAACAAATCACCACAAACTTAGTAACTTAAATGACATAAACTTATTCTCTTTCAGTGCTGGAGGTCAGAAGTCTAACTTCAAGTTTTAGCAGTTCTGTGTTCCTTTTAGAGACTCTACGGAAGAATCTGTTTTCTGATCTTTTCCAAATTCTAGAGGGCATCTACTTCCTTGGCTCATGACCCTTTTCTCCAGCTTGAAGCCAGCTTGAAGCTCCAGAAGAAGCAAGGTGTAGCTTCTTCTCTCCTCTCTGACATCTGCTTCTAACCTTACATCTTCTCTGTATATAACAACTCTTCCTCTGGCCCCATCTTATAAGAACCCTTGTGATTACACTGGCTCTACCTGGATATTCCATGTTAGTCTCCCAATTCCAAGATCCTTTCCTGAAACATATATATAAATGTCCTTTTACTATGAGGTAACATATTTACAGGTTCCTGAAATGAGGTCATGGTCACCATTGGGAGGCTATGATTCAGTCTAGCTTTGAGAGCAAATGAAATTCCAAATTATTAGGGAGGAGTTGCCTAATGGTTTCACTAATGTATTGTTTACAAGCGAAGAAAAATAAGTTAAAGAAGTTGAACAGATTGTTTATCCACTATAAACTTTATAATGAAATTATAATGAAGTTTATAATGAAATTCAACTCCAAATGAAAACAATAAGTGAAAGACATTTAAGAATAAAAGTATGAAGAGATTATAGAATCTATGCCATGGGAAATGTATTAATTTTGTGTCTATGGAGGATACTATGCTATACTATTTGATTACACAAACTTATATAACAGTACATTCACCTTGATATAATAATAAATAAAGAGCAAGAATGTTATCTGCTATGTACTAAATCAGTACTTTTATGAGAACTGCAGCAACAAAGCAAAAACAAAACAACAGAAATGTCTTACCTGAGGGAATACGCAGTTCCTCCCACAAATAAGTTATACTAGACATTGTTAAATTGTTAAGAAAAAATTAAATGGAGCACATATTTCTTTAATAAGGTGTTTACATTGGTTATTTACATTGGTTAGTGTTTACCCATTAGGTTAGGGGCACCTGTGGCTCAGTCGGTTAAGTGTCTACCTTCAGCTCTGGTCATGATCCCTGAGTCCCTGCTCTGTGGGGGAGCCTGCTTCTCCCGCTCCCTCTGCCTGCCATTCCCCTCTGCTTGCGCTCCCTCTCTCTCTCTCTCTGTCTCTGTCTCTCTCTCTAATAAATAAATAAAATCTTTAAGAAAGGAGCCCATTAGGTTAAGTTTTAAAATCTGCAGTGCTCTAAAAAGCACTGAGGCTTGAGGCCTCCTCAATGCATATGGTCTTGAGGTTCAAAGTAGAACAGAAAAATAATTCTAGGAATTCACCTAATTTATTTCTGGAATGGCCACAAAATTGAAAGTGTTGAAGTTTTTGGAAATATTATTAGGAGGAAAAGTAAAACCTATTTGAGTTGGATGAGGCCCTTGCACCTCTTTTCAATTTTATTGAATTTTTTGTTTTTAATTTTTATTTCTACTTTAAATTAATAATTGTATCATTTCCCAAAGAATTCAAGATGCTCACACAAGCTTAGCTCTACATATTATTTTCATATATATTATTCTCACATTATATAAATCAAAAAAGAATTAGTACTATTGTTTTGTTTTAAATAATCAGTTTAAGTCTATATTTATTACACTCTTTATTGCTATGTGCAGTCTTGTGTTTTCATCTGAGATTACTTTGCTTTAGTATGAAGAAATTTAGTGTTTCTTTTACTGCAAGTCTGCTTACAGTGAATTAAACAGAGATTTTGTTTGCTTCATACAAAGAGGTTGTTATCATACCTTCATATTTGAAAAATACTTTCACTGGGTCTAAAATTCTTAGATGGCAGGTTTTCTTTCAGCTCATTCTATTGTATTCCATCTACTATATTTGCTATTAAAAAAAGTTAACTGTAACTCTATTAATCCTCCTTCAAAAGCAATATATAATTTTTTTACTGCTTTTAAGATTTTTCTCATTGCTTATTTCTATCAGAGGTTTTACCATTATAATGTGCCAAGGTGTAGATTCCTTCATCTTTATCTTGCTAAGTGTTTACTGACTATTTGAATTTGTGGGTTATCCTCTTTCATTAAATCTGGAAAATTCTTGGCCATTATTTCTTCAAAGAGTGTTATTGTCCTAGTTTTCTCCTACTTTTCTGGTTCTCCAGTAATATGTATGATAGACATTTTGAATAGTTTCTTGATTTCCCTCATTCATGGTTACATGTGTTTCCTGTGTTCCATTTTGAAAACTTTCTACTGATCTGCCTTTGCCTTTACTATTTCCTTTTTCTGTTATATCCATTTTGCTATGAACCTTGTTCAATAAGTTGTTAACTGCAGATATTTATTTTACAGTTCTAGAATAACCATTCAAGTATTTTATTAATTCCAAACCTCTGTTGACATTTTCCATTTCTTTATTCATTATGCCCACTTTATTATGTTTTCTTTAACCGATTAATCATAGGAATTGTGAAATCCTTATCTGGTAATAATAATATTTGGATCATCTTTCTTTCTGTTTCTATTGACCACTTTTATCTCTTTGCCATTGGTCACTCTTTCTCCTGATTATTCACATTTCTAGCAATTTGCTTTATTCTCTGCCTTATATTGTTGAAGATACTTTGTGGAAGCTCTGGTGTTTAACTTCTTTCACTAAAAAGTGTTGAATATGTTTTTGCAGGCAGTTGATTTATCAGCAAATTGCCTTGATCATTTTGAAGCTTGAATTTTATGGTGGGCATAGTCTATCTGGTCTTGCCTAAAAGGCTGGGATATTTACCAAGACACTGTCACTCAAACTGGCTCTATTTCCAGTATTTCCATAGCACTGTGTGGCATTAAAAACCTCATCTCTTCAGCCTCCCAGCATCTTACAGGCTGCCTGGCATCTACCTGTGCATGTACATCATAAAAGACATTCAAAGATATTTGTTACTATCCTAGAACTCCAACTTCATTTGCAATTTCCAGCAAGATCTTTGTTCTCTACTTGGACTCTATTCTAACATTCTAATGTGTTACAGTTTGGAAAATAACCAGAGGAGAACCAGGATGGGTATGGAGCTCTCTTCTTTGTGAATTCCTTTCAAGAATTTAATCCCTGAATTGGTTTCCATTCAACAATGGGAAACAAATGTTTTATAAATATTTTAAGTTTAATATCAAGGAGTCTGATTGCAAAACTCGATTTAATTGTAACTCACTTTAACTGATCAGTAGTTTGAACACTCAATAAACCCTACTTTTCTCGGTAAACCATCAAACCAGCCAACAGTGAAAGAGACATCTTTCTACTTAGTATTGCCTTTATAAGGTAACCCTTTATTTTATGGGGATATATATGTAGTAACTTTATTACATTTATATTTTGATGGAACTAAAGGATTGGTGAGAACATGTAACTGATATCCATTTGATAGCAGTTTTATAAAGCAGTTCCTAAAGAAAATCTGAGCAGATATTTAACTTCAGTTTTTAAAAGATGATGGCAGATATAGAAATAAGTTTCCTTGGAATTCATATTAGAATTTCAATGAGCCTCCTGTCATGTGCAAGAATAGTACATATATCCAGGGTTAATAAATTGTTTTCCCACCCAAAATTGTTACTGCTTATTTTACATTGACTCTGATAGTCTGAAACCTGCCAGTTAGAACAAGATATCACAAAATGATCAACAAATATTGTCTGCCAAAAGTTGAGACGTGAAATTATGTTTCCCATTCCATTTGTTTAATGTAACTAAAATCTAATTGTTTCCAAAGTGGATATTAAAAAACACAACAACCCCCCTCTGAATTGATATTGTTCATGTTCCCACATAATGATCAAAACACAAAACAATATTTCTTGTCAGTTCCACTGTCATAACTTTCAATTATTCTATTATTATTTACCAGTAATTTTAAGTAATACACTGATTTTTTATTGGCCCATATAATTCATATTCTCAAATTAATGTAGAGGTCATTAAAATAATTTGAAAATTATTATTGTTTTATTATATGCTCTAAATTGGAAAAATATTATGATAGAAATTCATTGAATAGAAATGAACGGTTCATGTTTACAATATTAAATTTTGAGAGAACGGATAATAACACAGATTTCTAGAAAAGATACTGGTTTAACATCAGAAAATGGCACAACTAAAACATAGCTTCAAAAGTTATTGGATTTAGTTATTGGATATCCAACTTTCATTGGATATTTTGTGTGTACTAAACACTCAAGAGTAGAACCTCACATCGTTTAACCTTTATAACAACCCTATAGTGGTTATGTGAGCCTTCTATTATAGTTGAAGATATAAGGCTCAAAGTAGCCACTTAACCTGCTCAACATCATATAGTTTAACAATAGTGGCAGAGATGGGAAGCAAATGAAAGTCAGCCAAAGTCTGTGCTTTTGGCAAACAGAGTGAACTGGAATCTCTACTCTGGAGTAGAAAGAAGAGAATAACCATTTCTTGCTTATAAAGTATCTGAGTCTCCTAATTTACAGCTGCAGTAAACAATATTGTTTGCCTTCGCTGGCACCTTGTGTTCTCCACTTACTATTCATTCAGGCTAAATGTACTCATGATTCACTTCACTGCTTCTATTTTTTTCCCTCCAGCAACGAGGCATCAGCTAGTTTGTCATCCGTATAGTGTCAAGTGTGGCAGGTTTACTGTGCCCTCTATGACACAAACTATTCCGCTGAAAATGTATCATTAGCCCAACACAAAAAAGTAAATAGCTTTAAAATGAGTAAGTTCTGGGGAGCTAATGAACAACATGGTGCCTAAAGTTCATAATACTGTATTTTATAGTGAAAATTTGCTAAGAGAGCCGATCTTCTTATTTTTTTAAATATTTATTTATTTATTTATTTGAGAGAGAATGAGAACATGCACAAGCAGATAGAAGAGCAGAGGGATAGGGAGAAGCAGGCTTCCCGCTAAGCAGGGAGCCCGTGCCAGGCTTGCTCCCAGGACCCTGGGATCATGACCTGAGGTGAAGGCAGACGTTTAACCAACTGAGCCACCCAGGAACCCAGAGAGCTGATCTTAAATGTTCTTACCACACCCACACACACACAAACAAAAGTAACTGTATGAGGAAATTAATGTCTTAGTTAACTTGATTGTGGAAGACATTGCACAATGTATGTATAAATCAAATCATCACATTGTATACTTTAAATATATCATTTTTATTTGTTAATTATAGCTTAAGAAGTCTAGAAAAAATAAGTAAATAGTGTTTCATTTTACTTTTACCCATTGTGTATATAATAAATTTTTTTAAATTAGAAAAAAATTATGCTTAATTCCTTTTAAAAAGTGGTTCATATCTTGCAACAATAATTTTTAATAGTGTGACTCACCAATTTTACCTTCACAAAATAACAAAACACGGATGGCCAGTACACAATAGCAAGAGAAAAAAAGATATTTGGGGGGAAAATCTTATCACTTCCCATTGTATGTTAAGCATGTTCTTGTTACCATAGTCTCCATAAACCTCATTGGTAATGGCTTGAGATTCCACTGAATCAAAATTTGCCATAGATTACATAGCATTTCTCTATCTTTGGATGTTTAGATTGTTCAAAATTTTCCCTATCAAAAATCAAAATCATGCTAGACAACAGAAGTAAAAAGAAACCAAGTGCGACTACATCAAACTAAAAACTTCTGCACACCAAAAAAAAAAACAAAAAACCATCAACAAAATGAAAAAGCAACCTACTGAATGGGAGAAAATATTTGCAAATCATATACCTGATAAGGGGCTAATACCCAAAATATATAAAGAACTCATACAACTCAAGAGCAAAACAAACAAACAAACAAACAAACAATGTGATTTGAAAATGGGCCAAGCATATAAATAGACATGTTTACAAAGAAAACATACTGATGGCCACAAGGTACATGAAAAAGTGTTCGACAACACTAATAACAGGGAAGTGCAAATCAAAACCACAATGAATATCACCTGACACCAGTTAGAATAGCTATTATCAAAAAGACAAGAGATAATAAGGCAAGGATGTAGAGAAAAGGAAACCCTCATCCCCTGTTGATGGGAATATAAATTGGTGCACCCGCTATAAAAAAGAGTATGAAGTATATAAAAAATATAACTATATATAAATATATGTAAATTATATATATATTTATATAATGTAACTATATATAAAAATATAACTAGCATAAGACCCAGCAATTTTATTTCTCGGTATTTATCTGAAAAAAAATGAAAACACTAACTTCAAAAGATACCTCCATTTTCATTGCAGAACTATTTACAATAGCCAAGATATAAAAACAGATTAACCTAAGTGTCCACTGATGGATGAATCAATAAAGAAAATGTGTTTCCATATATACATTGGAATATTATTCAGCCATAAAAAGAAGGAAATCTTGTGACAACATGAAAGAAACTTGAGAACATTATGTTAAGTGAAATAATTCAGACAGAGAAAGACAATACCATATGATGATCTCACTTATACGTGGAATCCTGGAGGAGGGGGATGAGGAGGAGGAGAGGAAGAACTCACAGAAACAGAAAACAGATTAGTAGTTACCAAAAGTGAGGGGTAAAGAGTGGGCAAGCTTCCTACTATTCCTCTAATTCATGGAAATAAGAGGAAAGTTCTCCATACTCTGTTCTTGGATCAATGTCTTGCCATTGGCACTAAGTGATCTTTTACTTATTATTCTTTTGAAAGCTCTAATTATCTGCTTATTTTTCTATTATTTTCATCTTTCTATTATAACCCTCCTGTTTCCTTTATATAAACTTCTAGGAACTCTGCTTCCTTTCTCCCTGACTTTAGCAACTTTTTACTTAATCCTTTGACATCATCTCTGATTATTTCTGTATCTAAAGGAGAGATGGACAAAACCACAATTACAGTTAGAGATTTCAACACTCTTTTCTCCACAATTAATAGAACAAGTACAGATCTTCATTGACTTAAAATAGTGATAAGTTCCTATGAACTCATCGTAAGTTGAAATTATCCTAAGTCAAAAAGCATTTAATACACCTAACCTACTAAATATCCTAGCTTAGCCTAGTCTATGTTAAACATACTTAGAAATATTTACATTAGCCTAGAGCTGAACAAAATCATTTAACATAGAGCCCATTTTATAATACAGTTTTGAATATCTCACTGTTGAATACAGACTGAAAGTGAAAAACAAAATAGTTGTTGGGGCGCCTGGGTGGCTCAGTGGGTTAAAGCCTCTGCCTTCGGCTCGGGTCATGATCCCAGGGTCCTGGGATTGAGCCCCATGTCGGGCTCTCTGCTCCATGGGGAGCCTGCTTCCTCCTCTCTCTCACTCTCTCTGCCTGCCTCTCTGCCTACTTGTGATCTCTGTCTGTCAAATAAATAAATAAAATCTTAAAAAAAATAGTTGTATGGGTATAGAGTGGTTGTATAAGTGTATCAGTCGTCTACCCTCATGATCACATGGCTGAATGGAAGCTGTGGCTGCTGCTGACCAGTATCATGAGAAAGTATTATAATGTATATCACTAGCCCAGAAGAGATCAAAATTTAAAACTTGAAGTATAAGGGCGCCTGGATGGGTCAGTTGTTAAGTTTGGCTCAAGTCATGATCCCAGGGTACTGGGATGGAGCCCTGCATCAGACTCTCTGCTCTCTGGGGAGCCTGCTTCTCCTTCCCCCATTCCCTCTGCTGTGTTCCCGCTCTCACTGTGTCTCTCTCTGTCAAATAAATAAATAAAATCTTAAAAAAAAAAAAAAAACAACCTTGAAGTATGGTTTCTACTGGATACGTTATCCCTTTTGCACCACCATAAAATTAAAAAAAAAAAAATCACAAGTTGAAACATCATAAATCAGGGACCACCTATAATAGAAATTCATTAGGATATAGGAGACTTGAACAACATTATCAAACAACTTAACCTAACATATGAAACTTTGGGATCAACAATAGCAGACTACATATTCCTTTAGATACACACCGAAAAATTACCAAAATGTACCATATTCTGGGCCATAAAACAAGACTCAATTGAAGAGCATTAAAACAATACAAAGTATTTTCCCTGACCACAATAGTACTGAACTATAAATGAATATCAGAAAGTTATCTGGAAAATTCCAAAAATGTTTGAAATATAAGCAATACCCTCTAAATAAACCATAGATCAAAGAAGAAATTACAAGTGAAATTATTTTGAATTGTGTAAAAATAAACACAACCCACCAAAATATTTGGGAACTTGCTAACACAGTTCTTAGAGGGAAATTTATAGCATTAAAGTCTTATATAAGAACAAAGAAAGTTCTCAAATTTATGATCAAACTTGTACCTTAAGATGCTAAAGAAAGGCCAATTAAACCAAATGTAAAATATAGAAAAAAACACAATAAGGTTAAACACAGAAACTAATGAAATAGAAAATAAACAGAGAAAAAGAAAATAAAACCAAAATTATTTGTTTTGAAAGATTAATAAAATTAGTAAACTTCTAGACAGATTGATAAAAAGAAAAAAGACACAAATGTATTAAAAACATGCGGAAAACTTAGTTTTTTAGCAACTAAAATAGGTTAGTTTATGAACAACTTCCCTAAAGATGTAAAATACCAGAACAAAATATATATGAAAACAAACCATTACTTGCTTCACATTTAACTACTTTCTTGACAACACCTTTACTCAGTATGGCAAAATGAAATTTCACATGACAAAATTTCACCCAGCATATTGAGACTTAGTTGTGTTAGAAGTTTGCAATGTGCCAATGGCATTTCTGGGCCATTTTTCACCTCCTTCAAAAACAATTTAAGGATTAAACACAATACTAAATGTCTGTGGAAAATGCCTCAGCTCAGAAAGTTCCATTAATGTTAGTTGACTACATACTCCTTTCAAGAATGTTGAGGGACCTAGGGTGCCTGGGTGGCTCAGTGGGTTAAGCCTCTGCTTTCAGCTCAGGTTGTAGTCTCAGGGTCCTGGGATCGAGGCCCGAGTCGGGCTCCCTGCCCAGCAGGGAGCCTGCTTTCCCCCTCCCTCTGCCTGCCTTGTTAGGGTCCGTGATCAAAGGAACGAGACTGATACAAAGTGAAGGTCAAGCAAAGCTTTATTTCGCGCCAAGCATCAAGAATCAAACTGACCAGTCAGGGCTGTCTCTTACGAAAAGACGACGACAATGATCCCGACAAGGTCACTCCCAAGAAGGCCGCTCCGGACGAGGCTGCTCCGTAGATGAGGCCGCTCCCCAGTCGGAGCCGCTCCCAAGAAGAGGCCACTCCCAAGAAGGCCGCTGCTGATGAGGTCGCTACCCAGACAGGGCCACTTCCAAGAAGAGCCACTCTGGAGGAAGCTGCTCCCAACAACAAAGAGGCGATGACGACAGCGACGATGACAAGGAGGACAACACCGATGACACAGACTCTGCTCCCCGTGACGCCACTCTGACAAGGTTGCTTCCCAGAGGAGGCCACCGCTCCAGATGAGGCCGCTGCTAATGAGGTTGCTCCCCGGACAGGGCTGCTCCCCGGACAGGGCTGCTCCCTGGACAGGGCTGCTCTGGCGAGGCCGCTCTGGAGGAAGCCTCTTCTCTGATGATGCTGCTCCCGCAGGGCCGCTCACCGAGGAGGCCTCTTCCCAGACGAAGCCACTCCCTGGAATGACGCAGCTCTGGCGAGGCAGCGGCTCAGGGTTCAAGGCGAGGTTGCTGGCGTCTAGGCCGTTCCCCAAGGCGCCGCTGCCAAGGGTCGCGGTGTGTGGGCGGGGCTGCTGGCTTCGGGGCCGCTGGTGTCTCGGTAGTGGTGAGGCCGCTGGCGTCTCGGGACTGCTGGCGTCTTGGGGCCGCTGGGACCGCTGGCGGCTCGGGGCCGCTGGCGGCGCTTATAGCTCTGACAAGAGCTGTTACAGCTCCTACAGCTCTTAGAGCTCTTCTTCTTCCCTCTCTGATGACTCTTCTTCTTCTGCTCCCGCTGACTCTTCTTCCTTCGACAGCTCTCCTTCCTCTCCGACAGCCTCACAGACCAACCTTTATGGGGGTGGTTGAGCCCCACCCCTACACAGGCGGCCAATTGAATCCCAATTCACCCAGTGGATATACGCGCACCCCACCAATTGGACATCTCCACCCAGCCTGCACCACCCCTACATCTGGGGTCCACAAGCCAGTTCCTCTAGGGGAGGGGCAGGCCCTTACATGCCTCTCTGCCTAATTGTGATCCCTCTCTCTGTC
The DNA here is from genome assembly GCF_002288905.1 of Enhydra lutris kenyoni. NCBI lineage: Eukaryota > Metazoa > Chordata > Mammalia > Carnivora > Mustelidae > Enhydra > Enhydra lutris. The sequence goes on from NW_019154168.1 coordinate 2,359,122, forward strand.
AAATGAATAAATATATATTTGGAAAAAAAAAAAAAAGAATGTTGAGGGACCTCTCATGCTGAGGCATTTCTTTACTTCTGGATAAGAAGTTGCTTAAAATAAAGTTAAATGCCAAAATAACAGATCAAAAAAACAGATCATAAATTTATATAACTAAAATTTAACTTAATTTAATTTAACTTATGCTCAAAACCATGTATTACTTATGCAATAATTTCAATAGGTAAACCATTATATCTAATAATTAAGATAAAAGCTAACATTTATATTACATTTATTATGTACCAGGCACTGTTCTACATGTATCAGCCCATTTGATCTTCATATCTACCTTGTGCAGTAAACACTAGTACCCTTATTTTTCAGATGGGGAAACGGAGTCACTGAGAGATTAAGTAACAAACCCAAGGTAACACAAATAGTAAGTGATAGGGTAGGGTTCCTAACCACTACAGAGTCTCTCATGAAGTCTACATCACTGCATGTAGTATTCCTGGATTACTTAAACATATTTTATTGCCTTTCTTTTCTTATTCCAGAGTGGAATTTGCCCTGTTTCTATGTTTGTCTCCACTTAGTGCTGTCTTTATCTTGCCCCCGCCCCCCGAAAAGGTGTGCCTTTGTTGGTTTGCATTCAATGTCAAGGTGTTATTCTACTGCTTACATTTACTGCTATTCATATCTTCAAGTCAACTTAACTTTATTTAAACTTAAAATTTTAAAGGATTACAATTTAAAATACTGTACCAAGTTCTGTTCAGGCAGTTAATAAACGTCTTTTGATGACAAAAAAAAATAATAAAGTGCCATATGCTGCTTAATTTAACTTTTTTGAATAAGGAGTAAGCTAAAGCAATTATAAACCTTTCAAAATCAAGGCCTATCTGGGTTGACAACAAAAGGCACAAATTATCTACTGTGGCAAAACAATGCAAAAACAAAACAAAAGAAAAACAACAACCAGGAAAATATTACAATGGCACCGAGGGGATGAAAATCCAAGTAAAGAACATCTCATCTTTGTTACCATGACAAATTTCCCTTATTACTTCCTTTCTAAAACTGGCTCCTGTTATTGTACAAAATCTCAATAGAAAAATTATGATATAGAGATTTTGATGAAATGTGTGAAAAGCATTGTATTGTCTTGAGTAAAAGATCCTTATTTATTATATTACTTTTAGTCCAAATATTTTAAATTAAAGAGAAAACGTCCAAACACATCTACCTCTGTGTTTATTACAGTGCCTTGTGCATAGTCGGTCCTCCATTAATAATAATTGAATAACTGGTATGTAGAAAGATGTTTACCTTTTCTTTCATTATATATCCCTATAACTGGTCTTGGTATCAGATATTAGAAAAACTGCACTTTAGCCTTGAGAGGTCATATTTCAATAAGACTTTTACCAATATTCATTAATAGAAACACTGAAAGTATGATATAAAGCGTGATATTATATACAAATTGAACCAGTAGAAACTAGACATTTTCCTCAAATAACTTTTATTTTCAAATATCATTTTTTTTAAGATTTATTTATTTATTTATTTATTTGACAGAGAGAAAGAGAGAGCACAAGTAGGCAGAAAGACAGGTAGATAGAAGGGGAAGAAGGCTCCCTGCTGAGCAGAGAGCCGGATGCGGGACCCAATCCCAGGACCTTGAGACCATGACCTGAGCTGAAGGCAGAGGCTTAACCTGCTGAGCCACCCAGGCGCCCCTCAAACATCTTTTTCTTAAAAGAGTAGTTAGTAGACACCAAATCACTAAAATTTGGAAAGTTAAGTTTTAAAATTGAAAATATTTCTGAATATATACAAATCACTGCTAAACAAAATACTGAAAGCAACCTGGAAAGGTAAACATATAAAACAAATGGGATCAAATGATCATTAAATTGAATACCATTAAGTTTTGATTTAATATGCAATGGTGTTTTATTTTTGTTTTATTTTTAGGAATAAGGTTTCATTAAGCCAAATATATTGTAAACACCTATGAGGGCAGAAGACACTGGAATAATGTTCTCCTCCTAGAAGCAGATAACTGAACCAGAAAAAGACAGACGGACTTTTAACGATGAACTGAGGAGTAATAAACTGAGAGAAGGTCTAAAATGATCAGATCTCAACTTGGAGCTGAATTAAGCTCCTGGTAGATTGCTCAAAGCCTAGTGATAGACTTTGGTTTACTCCAATCTACTAAGAGTGCAGTCTTCTAAAATCGCTACTCTGACCTGGGTCATTCCTTCCATCAGTTTCTTCACAGCTTCTGAATTAAGAAATCATTTTGAAGTAGAAGGGAAAAAAATAAAGGAAATATAAGGCCATTAAATTATGTTCTCTGGAGCAATGGTTAAAAAAAGAAAACGAAAACTAATAGTCACAGATAAAAAATGTTTTAATAAATGAATTACACTGACCCAGCTCTTAAAACCTGATTTTCAACTTCCACAACCGCTGTTAACCCAGAGACGGAAAGAATGTAATAACGTAACTTTATTGCAATTCAATGGACTCCAGCAAGTTATTTCCTCAAATAATAGTTCTCTCATGATGGTTATCATTTTTTCTTGTTTACTTTGTTTCTGAATGGGAAAAACCTCAAAGCTTCTTTTTGAAGAAAGTGTTGAAAAAGATCCACCATTCTTCTAAGAACCACTTTGAAAAATTAACATTGTATTTTTTCCTGATTTAAAAAAATAAATCTTTTTTTAAATTATTGTTTTTATTTATAAAAGAAATGAAAATAAACTGAGAACTTGTTCACTCTTGAGTGTTCTGACTTTTAAAATTACAATTAATTGAAAATCCTGCTCCTTAAATTTTCACTTAAAAAAATACATCACATTTATTTACCCATTATACCAGGCATCACAGAAAGGAGACGAATATGACACTGGTAAGAGTAAAAAATACAGTCATGTAAAATATTTGCTCAAATGATATTAATCCAAAGTTAGGAAAGTCTTATAAAGCTTTTTAGAATTATTAACTAATTGTCAATATCTAAGAGGTTCTCCCATGTAACAGACACTGTACGAATCTATGTTACATTAAGTTAAAGAAAATTCTGGTAAGCAAGATCACATCTTGTCTTTCTTTATTCAAATGCTGACTTAGGTTTGTAATTTAATACTTCTAAGTACACTTTACTTTCTATATGATTATAGCTTCATCTCTAAAATTCAGTGTATTTCTATGATCTTCATCAGAAAAAGTTTCTACAAAATTTAGCCTGGACTCAAATTTAGATTCTTTCATCCACCAACTGCCAACTTCTTTAAATTTTCATTTTCTCATCTGTAAATGAGGATTATTACAAAAGGACCGAGCATTAATGAAAATGGTTTGTGCATAAGAAAGTGATATATGTTTTAGCTAAACTAAATGTATTTTAGTAACATTTTATACTCTGCAATTATTTTTTAAGCATGCATTATGCTATATCCTGAAGGTTTTTTTTTTCCCCAAGCTAACAAAATAACCAGGGAATATACTTAATAAATAATTACATAAATCAATTATTTCACTGTTCATTGTTTCATTGTTTGATAAAAGTTCAGCAAATTATTTAAATTACATAGGTTGTAGTTCAATGGCTCATTCTTTTAGAGGAATTATTTGATTTAGGAGTTCACTTACTTTTAGAACAAAGTGGAAGGATCATGACTATGGCTTCTTGTACTAAGTTTGGAAGAAAAGAAACAGTTATTTAGCACTTACTATATTAGGTACTGTTCTAAACATTTCTCAAGAATTACTTCATTGACTCTCTGGTCAGTTTCCTGAGGAAGGTATTATTGTCACTAAATTACAGATGGGGAAACTGAGGCTCAGGGAGGTTAAATAAACTGCCAATGTATACATTTAGTAAGTGGTAAACATTAACAGGAAGAAGATTCTGGTTTATAGTTTATTATTTAATATTTTAGAGGTCCTCAAATGTCACTTCTTTTTTATTATTGAAGTATAGCTGACACACATAATATATTAGTTTCATGTGTGCAACATAGTTATTCAAGAATTCTATACATTACTCAAGGCTCACCATGTAACTGTATTCACCATCAGTCATTTTTACATGTTGATCTATATTTCCATTCTTAATTCAATCTATTTATTTTTGTATGGTAATGATAATTATGTGTGTGAAAGTCATTTCTGTGCCTTGTACACTATATATTTTAAACAGTTTTCATATCTTATACTTTCACAAATACTCTTAATGATAAAATAATATTCCATCAAATATAATAAATTCCACACATTCATAAATCATTGTCTTCTTCCTAGATTTTAATTTCTAATTTTTCAAAATTATAAATAATATAAAAGGTAATATTTCACAGGCATAATTTTGCATTAAAGCATACTTCCAGTAAAAATATGATTGATGAAGGGCACGAATTCCTACTGTCATCCAATTCAGTGGCCAAGTTGTCAGCACCATTATTTTTCTTCTTGAAAACACAAAGTGTATGAGAGTGCCCACTACATCACTTGGCATCATAATTAAATTTTATTAACTTTGTCAATTTGATAGGCAATAGGAAGAGGAAATAATGACAGAGAAGTCAAAAAGGTAGAAAGAAGTCCAAAAGTGCATTGTATGAAAACCAAGGAGGAAGGATTGGGTATGTGAAGTATGGTCTTTAAAGACCAGGGCTGCAAAGAAGCAATTAGCTCTATTAACTAAAATGTCCTTCTGACTTTCAAAGAGTAATTAAAGTGACATGTGAGGGCAGAGATTAGGCTAGTGGAGGTTAACAAAATTATCTGGGATTAGAAATTGGAGGAAATGTATGTACATATAATATTCTTCCAAGGCTTGAGAGAGGATAGAGAGTGGAAGTTTAGGGAGAAATAAGGGAAGCATATTTTTGAGATTTGGAACTTGAGCTTATTTTTCATTGAATAAACAGGGGGCAGACCAGAGGGAATGAGAATGAGAAAGAACAGACTTTAACAAAAACTTCTGTGAATAGCTAGGTTGAACTCTGCAAATAACAACTAAACCATTCATCTTTTAAAAAATATAGAAAATCTATATAAAAATATGTTTTGAACAAAACTGTTTCTCCTGTGCTTTCACGTTTGTTTATATCTTGAGTGTTCTTAATTTTAGCACTTTTGTGTTTCCACAGTTAATTGCCCTGTCATCCTTGATAGATTATATTTTCAACTATACACATTTGGGGAAGATACTGAGCTATTCACTACATTTCACCACCTCAAAAATTTGAATTTTTCTAAAGCAATGTATTTTAATAAAAGTTCTAGGAATATTTTGGTTGTTGACATATGATGTAGTATTATATGATATTTCAAAAGTCAATAGTCATTTCCCAGCATACACTGAAAAGAAATATGGAATGGGATTTTGAGTTTTACCTAGTGATTTAAGAGCTGCAAACATGACCATTCAGGCCTAAAGTCATTTTGTCTTCAATAAAAATGTGTTTGAAACTAGTTATTTGAACAGTTGTTTAAGTTCATCATCTGATTTTTCTAGTGGAAGACAGAAACTTTGACAATTTCTAAATTAGTCAAGTTAAAAACCATGTATTGAATCTGATTCCCTCCTGTGCCGAACAGTACAAAGAAAAACCATTAAGTGAAATAAATCAGACAGAGAAAGACAACTATCATCTGATTTCACTTATACGTGGAATCTTAAAAACAAAACAAAACAAACAAACATAAACAGACTCACAAATATATAGAATAAACCAGTGGTTACCAGAGGAGAGATGTGTGGTGGGATAGGTGAAATAGGTGATGGGGATAAAGAAGTACAAACTTCCAGTTATGAAATACGTAAGTCACAAGAGACAAAATGTGCCGAATAGGAATGACAGTCAATAATATTGTAGTAATGTTGTATGGGTGACAAATGGTGACTTCACTTGTGGTCAGCACTGAAATCTAATATAATGTTGTATGTCAATAATACTTCAATAATAATAATAAATATATTAAGTCACTGTGCCTGAATAAAATGTGAAACACAATTCAACCAGTCTCTACTGTTCCTTTTCTACATAATAGCAGATATGTGACTATAAAAAACACCTAGTTTGGTTATAGAATTCTTTACCAATCAATTTATTGCTTGACAGGTAAGAAAAACATTTTTCCTTATCACAGATAATCATGAATTTGTTTAATTAAATTACAGTTTTACTTATGAACAAAATAAAACACCAAAACAGGAAGGAGGTTTCTATGAAATGTAAATTATATGAAATTCTATGATAGTTAAATGTTGTGCATTAACACTGTTGTGATATAGACAGGCAACTGGTTATAAGAGCATCTGATTAGTAAGAGAAACTGATCAATAGGAGAAAATAGTACTCTGATTCATTTACTAGCATCTTTCTGAAAGTTAATTTGAACCTTTGTTTAGGACAAAGGCATACTCAAATGTCTCTATTGAAAGCAGTTAAGTGCCTAGATGGATGCATTCTCTCCCTTCTAAGTCATAAAGAAACGAAGCATGGCCTTACTCTTCCTACTCACTGGACAGTACATTTCACTTCAAATAATTGGAAGTATCCTTGACAAATCTTTTGTAAATTCAATCCCATTTTAAATTAATGTGTGCAATTTCCTATTTAAAGTTTTCCATAATGGGGCCATTTTGCAATATAAAAATTCTATAACCACTTTTTAATCTGTTCATATTGATATTGAAACAAATCTAGATTTTTCACAAGCTTTAACAAAAGCACATTATTACAATTTCACTACTCTTGTGCACAAATATGAAAATGTCATGCCAGTTCCTGCAAAGAGCTACACTTATATATAAAATATATATACAAAATATATTGTTTACATATATGTGTGTGCATATACATATATATATACACACACACACACACACACACGGGAATGCTTCACTAATTCTTCTGATAATGTAATCCTCTATGCCCAAAATACATATTGGTTGGTAGAAAGCTTTCTGGGTCTTTAACTCTTTGGTATAAAATACTCTAGTGTCTTCAATTCCTAAACAGAGGTAAAGTTCTAGGAATAAATCTGATGCTTCAAACTAATCCAATTAAACATTATTTAAATATAGTTCTATTTGCATGTGTAAATATTTTGGGATAAACAAGATCTTCCTATTAGATTTAAGAGAAATTTTATTGTTATGAAATTTGCTTATTGAATAAAGTGAACTCTAAAATATGATCAACATTTTTTCCCACATCTGCTTTCAAATATACTATGTCAAATCTCCATTTCTTGATTATCTCTAGGTGATACCTCTTCCAAATCCATATCTTTCTGATCATTTTCAGATACTAGAACTATTACATTTTCAGGTATTAAAAAGTCAAGTCCAGTTTAAATCATAACTTCAATGTCTTAGTCTGTTCAAAAATTTTCCACAACCCCTTTTCTCAAGTTAACTCTTACTTATCCTTCAGATCTTGGCTTAAACATCTCTGAAACAGAAAGAGTTCCTTCACATTTTTTACTAGATCATACCAAAAGAAACCTCAGAGATTAATATGAATATTAAGAAAAGCATTTTGACTTGTAATGCTTATAAGAGAGTCTAACCATTAGGAGAACCAGACTTCATAAAAAATAATATAGCAAATACTTAGAGGAAAAAAGTCTAGTTTATTAATTATTCTCATTGTTCCCCAAAGATGTTTCCTTACATAATAATACCTGCAAGAGGCAACACTTCCATATATGTTAATAATGAAAAGGACAGTGATTAAGTTGTTTTTATTAAGGAGTAAGCAACTTACTGCAAAGGGGACCAAGGCTTTGTTTACTTGGGGAACTGGTATTAAATAGGCATCCTGTGTGTACGTGTGCATGTGCGTGTGTGTGTATGTGTGTGTGTGTGTGTGTGTGTGTGTGTGTGTGTGTGATTTATCTTGAAATGCAAAGTGATCTGTCTTGAAATACATTTGTCATTTGTTGTAATGGTGTAAGGAAGGCTCAGTTTTGCTTTCTACACCATAGCTCTCACCAACATTCACTTTCCTATGACTATGTGCCTCTCCTTCAAAGCACAGCTATGTCTACATATTGTGTTGGGTTATTCTTTAGTTAATGGTTATTCCAAGCTCAATGAGTCCAGGGCTCTTGACCTGTTTTGTGCAACACTGCATTGTACTGTCTGGAAAACCAATGCTATCTCAAAAGTAAAACAACCTTAATTGTGTTAAAAAAAAATCTTTTCCACTTGTTGAATACAGTATAATATCTTATATACTAAATACCCAAAGACAGAATGTCAACCTAGAGTTGGTATCTTAGTTTAGCATATGGAAATATGAATAAGTGGTTTAACAATCTTCCAATTCTAAAATTTATGTGATTTGGGGTCTTAAGCAATTTAGTTATTTATTTTTTTCACCATTTTTTCATTCATTCACTTATCTACTCTACATCTGATTACTATGACTCAGTCTCCAGAGAAAATGCAGGTAGACACATGGCAGTATTGGAAGTGAGGAGATGAACAGTAACACAAAGAGGATGCAAGCCTGGGTGAGCAAAGATCACAACTTTTTCTTCCTTACACAATTAATCCTGGATCATTCTTATGCCAGCTGCAGGACTCCTGTTTAAAATCTACTTTTGACTTAAGACAAATACAAATTCCAGTCATATTATTTTCTTAAGATTTCTTTTCTTATCAAAGTAAAAATGTAATGTTTATTCACTCATCCAACCAATAGTCATTGATTACAGTCATATGCCAAGTACTTTTAGTTAAAAATATTAACAATGAAAGATCCCTGTCCCTAAACAGATTTTTCTTCAAATCTTTCTCCCAAATTTCAGACTCAACTAACTACTTGATTCCCACTCAGTTGTCATTTACAAATCTCAAACTAACATGTCCAAAACTAAACTTACTAGCTTTTCCTTCAAATCTGCTCATTCCTCAGTATCTTATACCTCAGCAGTTGGTATCCACACCTACTTTCACCAGCACCTATAAAACAAGATGGGAATCTAGAAATCCTACCATATTCTTGTTTTCCATCAACCTCCAAATTCAGTCATTCCCCAAAGATTATAATTAGTAAATCATTCTTTACATCTGTCAGATCTGACCATTCTACCCATCCCTAATGTAACCCCCCTTGACTTAGGGGATCATCAGCGCCTCCTGGTTCACTATAATGGCCTCCTAACACGTCCCCTTCATGCTAATCTAGAATACACCCCAAACGATTCCCAATCAATTCCTGATGTACATAGAATGGTCTTTCCAAAGTGCAAATGTGATCAAACCATTCCCTTTCTACATGTCTCCTACTTTCCACATAGCCTCATCTGCTCCAACTTTCCAACTTGCACTCACTGTTTCAACTCGACTTACCTACCAGCAGTTCCACAAAACTCCCTGCTTTGTCTCATCTCTCAGCCGTCAGACGTAAATATAGCTGCCCCATATGTCCTTTCACCTCTTGATTGTCCTTCACCAGCTATCTCCTACACATTCTTCAAAATTCAGTTTTGGCATGACTTTCCTCAGAAAGCTTTACTGCACTCTCCACACAATGCTACTTCTGTGAGCCTCTTCCTAAATCCAGACCAGACATGTGTTTCCTAGAGCACTCCTCCTACTACCGATACTTCATATTTGCTTCCTTTACCACTTGGTGAGTTATACAAGTGCAAATTTTTCTTTTCTACTTTATTCCCACTGCTTGGCACTGATGAGCACTCAGTAACTAAATCAATAAACTAAAGCCTCACAGTATGGCTAGAGTGAAAGCTAGATAAGAAAATAGTCACAAGGGCACCTGGGTGGCTCACTTGGTTAAGTTGGTTCACCACAGGTCATGAGTCAAGAGCCTTGGGATCCAACCCTGCATTAGGCTCTGTGGTTGGAGGGGAGTCTGCTTCTTCCTCTCCCTCTGCCTGCCCCTCCCCTTGCTTGTGCTCTCTCAATCTCTGTCACATAAACAAATAAAATCTTAAAAATAATAATAATTACACTATTTTGCTTTAGAAGATATATAGGAGGCATCATTGGGTAATGACTTAGTGGAGTCAGACTGTGTCTGAATCCCATTATCACCGAAAATTTGAGCAAGTGACAGCTTACTTGTAGCTTAGCTCCCTTGTAAAAGGAGGCTAATAAAATAAAATATGTAAAGTTCTCAGCACAGTACATTTCACCCACAAAAAATGTGCCCAATAAACATGCTATTGGGAACATGGGGAATAGAGGTACTAGATCAAGAAATGCAAGTAAGTAAAGATGGGAGTGAAGTGATTTTTGTGCAAACTATCTGCATATTTTGAATCAGAAGTTGAATCTTTACAAGTGGAAAATGTGGCATTACCAAGCAAATTTCCTCAATCTGTAAATAATTCCCTTGTACATGAGGATTAGTTGGCTGTTAAATTCAATTTCTTAAATTTATTTTATCAAGTAATGTATTTAAATAAGTTATAGAGTTAACATAGCTATAGTGCCAGGTATAGCAGTATATATATATCTCCCAAAATACATATGCACCTGGCAAAAGACATGCCTAGAATCATGGGCAGGTGGGGGTAGGGGGTGATAATAAAGATCTGAGCCAATGATATTGGCTCTTGAATTTTCTTAAATCTTTCTCTCATGTGAATCATTCTTTGAAGAGGATATTGTAACTTGGCATTTGGAGCTATGTGAAACAATTCCACATTATAGTCTTTCATATACATAAAAACCAATATTACATCACTGTTGATTCTTCTATCCTTTCTACTAAACATTCCCATTTTTCAACCAATCAATCCCTATTACCTGATTTTCAGTCACTTAACCATTATCTTGCTATCCTCCAAAATGGACTTTAGTTTTATTTATTTATTTAAGTACAGCAGCGAGCACTTATTGCAATATTTTAGATATAGTCTGACAGTGAAATATAACATGTTTCCGTCTTGATGTAGAGCTATGGATTACAAACTCCAGGAAGACTTGGGATTCCATGGAAAGGCTTCAGGGGCTGTTTTGGTGTAGGTTCAGGGAGGCAGACAAGAGGATTGCCAAGTTGTTCCACTTTAATAAGACGGATTATTTTTTGTTGTTTTAGATGCTTGTGATCTGTATAAGAATTTGCTTGGAAAAATATTTCTTTGATCAAACTTTGAAAATAGGTATTTTGACAAATATTTTTTCTTGTGATGTAGTCTGATACTGTTTATCATATTTTTCTAATTTTTTAAATTTAAAAAATTTGTAGTCATATCACTTTTTTCCTCACTAGGCTTAATTAATTAATTAATTAATTAATTTTTACAGATTTTATTTATTTATTTGATGCAGACAGAGAAAGACAGCAAAAGCAGGAACATAAGCAGGGGATATGGGAGACTGAGCCACCCAGGTGCCCCTCACTAAGCTGAATTTAAAATAGTTCTTATTTTTTCCAGTTGTAGTGGTTTTATCAATATGTCCTTAATATATAACTTTCTTTAAAGATATTCATATTTTTCATTAACAAAATGGTTATCCATAAAAAGTATACTTAATGCATAAAATTTAGAATATACCAGTAGGGAATATTTGGAGGGCTAAATTTTTGTTTCCTTAAGAATAAGATCATATCATAAAGATAGCTCTATTCCCAGCCAATCTTTAAAGATAGACATATTTGCAGATATGCCATTCATTAAATATCTTCTCATAAACTAATCTTCCATAATAGTGCTCATATACCTTTTTCTTTTTTATAACATAAGTAAAAAATAAAGAATTGGTTTAGATTTACTAATATATAGAAATTTGGAAAAGAATAGGTTTTTAAAATTTCTCTTATTTAAAATGCTTCATCCAAAGTTTGAAATGTCTAAGATATATTCTGTGCTATATAATTGTAAAATACCATTTTTTCACTGTTTAGTTTGATATTCAGTTATAATCTAGTTGTCAATATGGATATCATCATTCAGATATATAACTTAGTTTCAGTAACTCAAATTTCATAACTTTTAGAAATGCTTTTAGAATGATATAATAAAGAATAGTAAATGGTACATACAACCTTTTGGAAATGGCACATAAATGCTTACTTTTTTCTCAACATAGCTTACATAGCACTTAAGATAGGTTAAAAGAAGAGAAATCAAAAAGATTTAGACACGATGTTCCTTTTCCCCTAAACACATCAATCTAAGTTTCCTAAAACCAAGAACTTTCTTCTGTAAGTCACAGTACAATAATCAAAATCATGCAGCTAGCTCTGGTACAATATCTAATGTATGGACTTTGTTCAATTTTTGTCAATTGTCCAACTACCTTATATACCATTCTTTTTGGTACACAACTGCATATTACATTATTGCCATGTCTTTTGTATTTCCTTAAATCCAGAACATTCCTAAGTCACTTTCCTTTCATTATCTGAAGAGATTAGATATTTTGTAACATGTTTTTCTCATGCCTATACCTTATAAGACTTATGTTATGCATTATTTTGTCAAGGATACCACAGAAGTAATACTGTTTCCTTTTTATTTATTTATTTTTAAGATTTTATTTTTTTATTTGACAGAGAGAGAGAGAGAGAGAGAGAGATCACAAGTAGGCAGGGAGGCAGGCAGAGAGAGGGGGAAGCAGGCTCCCTGCTGAGCAAAGAGCCCAATGCGGGGCTCGACCCCAGGACCTGAGATCACGATCTGAGCAGAGGCTTAACCCACTGAGCCACCCAGGCACCCCATACTGTTTCCTTTTTAGTGCATCATATCAGATGGCATATGCTGTCTTTTAGTCCCATGACTGGTGATGTTGACCTTATCACTTGGTTAAGGTGGTGTGGCTCTACATGTCTTCATTGTAATGTAAATTTCTTTACGTTTGTGAATAAAAAGCATCCTGAAGGGAATATTCTGATGTTATGTAAGATCTTGTTTCTTATTAAACTATAGCATCCATTTGTTATTCTGGTTTGAAAGAATTATTGCTATGGTTGTTGCCAAATGGTGATTTTCTAATTCCATTCTTCCTTCAAGATTTATTAGCTAGCATTCAGCTGTGAAAAATAGGTTTTCCCTCTCCCTTATTTATCCATTTAAATATCAGTATGGACTCGTGGATTTTTTTAAAATTATTTTTTAAACAGCTTTACAAAGGGAAAACTGGCATATCATAAACTATATATGTTTTACATTGAAAATTTAATGTTTGACATACATACATACATACATATGAAACATCACCAAAATCAAGATAATTAATGCCTCCGTTACCCAAAAGTTCCAGTTATCTCATTGTTAATCATATATTCTTTACATGAGAAGGAAAAATAATAATATAATCGGGTCAGAAATTTTCAGGCCCAAGATGGAATTTCCCAGAAGGTCTCCCTTGGTTATACACTTGTTTATATGGTTTTTCCTCAATTTTTGAAGTTGCTCCCTCCAGATATTCTTATCTTCAAATTCTCTTATGGACCCTCTAAATTAAAACTTAACTCCACAATCCACCATCCTTCTTGGAGTTTCCAATAACTGATGCAATTCACACTGACTTCTCATTCTCTTGAATTTAACCAGTACTAAACATTTCCCTGCTGATTTTTGTCATTCTGCTAGAAATATATCAATGCATCTTGTTATTTACCATCTCTTTCATTTTTAGGAATGGGGTAGTGCTTTCTATTTCTGTGTTTTTCACAATAATTAACATAGCTTATGCTGGATTGATTCAAAACATAACAAATAACTTTTAAGTTATCTTTAGATAAATATTTGTTATTCAATGGAAAATATTAAAGATATTTAGACATGGGACACATATTTTTGACACAGTTTAAAAGACTTTAAATCTCTAAGCACTAACATTAAATTCCTTTGGTGATTCTCAATATTTAAGGTCCATGAGAATCATCTAGACACCTTTAAAATTTCAGATTTGCAGATGTTACTATTAGTTTGTGATTCATTTGCTCACTTTCCTACATTAAGAAATACTGACCTAGATTTTGCCTTAGCTTAAGATAAACTAGGATATTTGCCCTCATGTGACAAAGTATAAAAATATATCACCAGCCGATTGCCAAAATAAAACTGATTTCAATTTAGAATCATCATAGTAAGTTATATTTCTAAATGAAAAGGATGATGAGTAAGTTTGTTTATTGCACACAATCCTTGGTGAATAAAATAAAAATATGGAATAAATTGCTCTGTCTTAATATAAGTTATTTGTAAACCTTTACCTGGAGGTTTTTTCTTTTTCTTTTTGAAGATTTCTTTTGTATTTATTTATTTGACAGAGAGAGAGAGAGACAGCAAGAGAAGGAACACAAGCAGAGGGAGTGGGAGAAGCAGGTTCCCCACCAAGCAGGGAGCCCAATGCCAGGCTCAATCTCAGGACCCCAGGATCATGACCTGAGCTGAAGGCAGACGCTTAATGACTGAGCCACACAGGTGCCCAGGTTTTTAAGTAGATGCCAAGACACAAATCAATTTTTTCTTTAAAGAAAAAATACTATATCTACAAAAGGCATATTTTATTCTTTCAAACTGAGTTTCAAACTCAGAAATTTGAGAAAAACAATTTTAAGACTCAGTAGAATAAATAGGCAAGAAATAAAGTAATATAATTTAAACAGCCAAAATGTCACAAACTGGAGTTGGTCCTCTGATCTGTCCTGGTTGGTGGCAAAATAAAAGAAGCAAAAATTATTAACAACACTTTGCACTGTAGTTTTGCTGACCTGACAGTGCAGATCTGAGCTTCTGTCATACTCATGGCATAAAGTGATAAACTGAACAATTATTTGGTTAATTTGAACTTGACACAGAATTACTATAATTCTAACCAAACAAATGACTTTCTACAGAACATTAGATTTTTAAGTCCCCAGACTTAAGTGCAACTGTTACGACAGAATGACGCTTGGTACATATCAATGTACTTCACAGAGGAGATTAAAACAATTAGTCTGTAAATTAATTAAGGTTAAGAATATTTTTAAAAATATACCTTGTGCCTAGCATGTTGCTTGAATTATTTTATTTCATTATTATTTTTTGAACTAGGCTCCAGGCCCAGCATGGAGCCCAGTGTGAGGCCTGAACTCACAACCCTAAAATTGAGACCTGAGCTGAAATCAAGAGTCAGAGACTTAACCAACTGAGCCACCCAGGCACCGTTGCTTGAATTATTCTTCGCCTGATTATATGGATGAACGATTTCAAATTCTTTTTTTCTCAAAGATTGCATTTTACTATGTCAATGGTAATTATGGATATTTCTAATCAAATAAGATCCAAAAGATTGTTAATAAAGACTGAAAATTTTATAATACATGTAATTATTTCTGAATAGATAGAAACCATCTTGGGAGTGTCTAAATTGGGTCTTTTAAGGTACTCTTAATATTTATTTCGAGGATTTTCTTAATTGCTTTTTTCAATCACATGTTTAATAAAGAGAAAAGATGAAAGGATACTAAGGATACAAATAGAGAACTATAGGGGAACCCAGGTGATTCAGTCAGTTAAGTGTCTGCCTTTGGCTCAGGTCATGATCCTAGAGTTCTGGGATCGAGTCCCACATCAGGCTCCCTGCTCAGGAGGGAGTCTGCTTCTACTTCTGCCTCTCACCCTGCTCATGCTCTCTCTCTCATTCTCTCTCTCTCTCTCCTTTCCCTCTCAAATAAAATATTTAAAAAATAGGGAAGTGTAAATTAATAAGATTATAAACCAAGCCAGTGGAAGGTGATTTATAGAAAATTACTTTTCAGATTTAAACAATACAACTTTTCGTCAAGAAGAACTAGATACCACCTCCCAACCATTCAAAGCTCTGGGTTGTGATTTTTTAAGCTAAGCCCTATTCCCTTTAGTGATCTAAATGATGTTTTATGTTTTAACTCTGACTAATTACTTCATATTAAATTTTTATATATTTTGTCACATTTTCTACATCTCTCACTACATAGTTTTTGCTCTATGGGTCTGATTTGCACCAGTATTTAGAAGGTTTTGCATTTTCTTTCTACTGGTTGTGTTTGTATTATATAACACTTCTCATTTCCCTTCTCTTACATGAGCCTCCTTCACTTGGCTTGTCACCCTTAAATGATAGCCTTACTCCCAAATATAACTATATTGTGATCCAAGACTTTATTCTACTTTCCTTTCTCTTGCTTTCTTTGCCTACTGTACTTAAACAAGGTTAGATTATATCTAATTTATTAGAACATCCAATGTTTTAATAATCATTCTTTCCCTGTTATATCCAACATACTATTAGCCTTAAATTTATGTTAAAATGTCTTCAATTCTTACCAACTTTTTGGTA
Organism: Enhydra lutris kenyoni; assembly: GCF_002288905.1. Lineage (NCBI taxonomy): Eukaryota > Metazoa > Chordata > Mammalia > Carnivora > Mustelidae > Enhydra > Enhydra lutris. The sequence goes on from NW_019154168.1 coordinate 2,375,425, forward strand.
ATTGTCTTTTTGCCTTTATTTCCTTCATCTGATCTTAGTTGGAAGAAGTTTACCATTTATAGTATATTCCGGTGAAATGAGTTGTGAGGACTATATCCTCTGATTTCCTGCATAGTCAATATGGTTTTGCTATAACCTTGATATTTAAAGATAGCTTGGCTAGGTAAAAAAAAAAAAAAATTCCATGGCTCACACTTTGTTTCAGAGAGTTTCTTGGAAATTTTGTTCTGCTTATAACCTCCTTTGTATTTGTTGTTGAGGTAACTAACAGCAACTTCATTTTCTTTCCTTCTTCAACTTCTACTGCTCTCATTGATATTCATTCAGCTCTAGCCACACTGGCCTTTTGTGCTTCCAGTAGCCCTTCCTGTCTCAGGACCTTTCCATTCCCCCTTCTCTCTAGAGTACTCTCATCCTGAATCTTTGCAATTATTCTCACATCATTTGGGTTTCTGCTCAAACGTCATCCCTCAAAGAAACCTCCTCTGTGAACCTTATTTGCCTTCCTCCCCATTGTTCTATATTTCCTATCTTGATTAATTTTATTAGCTTAGCATTTATCATAACCTGAGCCTGGCATTATATCATATATTTGGCCCTAGAACAATGTGGGTGTTAGAGGTGCCAACCCTCACACAGTAGAAAATCCATGTATAACTTTTGATTCCTTCCAAACTTAGCCACTAATAGCCTACTATGACCAGAAGTCTTACAGATAACATAAACAGTCAATTAACAAAATTTTGTGTGCTATATGTATTATACACTGTATTCTTATAATAAAGTTAGCTAGAGAAAATATTATTAAGAAAATCAGAGGGAAGAGAAAATACATTTATAATACTGTACGGTATCAAACAAAATTGTGTATAAATGAACACATGTTTATACGGTAGTTTTAGACCTACTAAATCATTAGTGTCTGGGACACTATAAGGCATATAATGGGTTCTCAACAAATATTACTTGAATAGATAATTAAGAATTATAAGATAGACAAAGTAGAGAAATATTCCTTTCAGGAAAAGCACATTCACCAAGATCATGGTGTGTGTTGGGTCGGGGGTGGGATGAGAGGGAGAGGGAGGCAGCTGGATCATAGTTGCTATAGGAATTACAGTGTTTTCCTAGGACTAAAACACAAGATAGAAGACAGAGTTTCCTCATCAATGAAAAGAAAGAAAGAAAGAAAAGAGAGAGGGAGGAAGGAAGGAGGAAAGAAAGAAAGAAAAGGAAATAAAAGAAGGAAGGAGGGAGGGAGAGATGGAGGGAAGAAAGAAAGGAAAGAAGACAGACCAGGCCACCAAGGGCTCTTTGTTTCCTGATAAAGACTCTGTCCTGGAGAGGCACTGTAAAAGTAACACACTCGGATTTGCCTTTGAGAAATCTCACTGTGCTACTTGTATGGGAGACAAATTACAGACAGGCAAACCTAGAGGCTGTGAGACCAGTTAGAAGAATATTCAAGTAGTCAGAAGAGAACCTAAATTTAACCAGTAGGAAACATGCACAAAAATAAAAACAGAAAGCAAACAAAAAGGAAGCTTACTACAAGAACTTTCCCAATTCATGTTCTCATATAATAGTACTGTTTCTACATTACAGAAAGGTCATGTCCTGTCACATTTTTATTCTAGCTGATAAGTTGTAAGGAATCCCTTATAAAGGAAAAAGAAGTATAAATGTCAAACTGTCTTCTCACCAGTTTGAATAGAATACAGTGCACTTAAGGATGATATTGTGTCCTGAAATGATGAAGAGATTATTCTGTGAATAATGTACAAGTTATCCTTACTAACCTGCTTTGCTTAGAAATCTTATAGGACTGCATACATATTTAATAATAGTATAATATATCATAGGAGAGTTGAATGACCTTTAAGTAACTTGAGATGAACATTTCACAAAAGAACAATATCCCACCACAGGTCAATGTTTCAGATGTGTAGTTGCATATATTTATTTTTGTAAAATGCTTAGCATGAGCGTTTAGGTAAAAGAAAGTCATTTCTGAATAAACAATTTGCAAGCATGGACAGTTTGTCTTGAATATAAACGCCTGCTGTTACTGGAGGAAAAACTTTGTATATAATTTGAAATTTCTTCTACAGACATTGAGAACCTTTCTTCTCAAAAAGCACAGAAAACAGATACTTCTTAAACCTTCTGCTACTCACCACCTGTCACTTCCCCCCACCACAACCCCTAACATACTCACACTGCTTTGCGAGGCTGGAAACCTGAAAGGCTGTTTGCTACTCTTTGATCTTGGCAGGTCCAGGTTGCTCTCTCTGACTATTGTATGCAGCGGTTCTGCACTCAGAGACCTAATGTAATATTTGCAAAATTAGAAACAACTTAGCAAATACTAGTGAAATTTATGAGTACGGAAAATCTATAATGAGTGAGAGACTGGGAATATAGTTTCTCTCTGAAAAAAAAAAAAATTAACAGAGAGGTTCACAGAGGTAACTGTGCAAATGTATAAAACAACTGTAACATGCTTTAATACAGGTATTTCCAAAATGTGGTGAATTTGAGAAAAGGCTTCACCTAGCCCTGACTTCAGCAAGACCATTTCAAGGTTTGTATAGGCCAGGGTACTCTCCATTTTTGGAAGCCCCAGTTCAAATCCAATCAAATACGTTTAAAATGTAACCACAGCCCACTATGTTTTCAGTAGGCCTTTGGAAACCTCTATGTCTTTGGCACTGTACCCAAAAAGCTTAATAAACAAAGAAAACCAACCTAGAGGGGAATGAGAAGGCTGCATGTAGAAAAGCATAGCTGAGCCAATATTTTAAAAGCCATAAATTTCTGTAAAGCTTGGGGAAGATCAAGGTACAGTTTAGAAAATGGGGCAGCATTTGCAAAGGCCTAGAGGTAAGAACTAGTGCTGAGTACAGACAGAGTGGTAGGGTAGCAAGAGCTGAAAAGTTCTGAGATGATTCCTGAAGGCCTCTAATTTATCTAGTGATTGATGAAGCATCATTAAAGTATTGGTAAATAGCTAAAGAATATAGTCATCTTTTTTTTTTTTCCTTAGAAAGTCCACTTGGGAACAATGAAAAGAATGGTTTTAATTGGGATGTAGGACAAAACTAGAGATAGGGAGTCTAGTGACATGTAAGAAATACTGCCCCAAAGACCCTTAGTGCTGGAGTCTCACATACCATTATTGGAACCATCTGGAATTTGTAAGTCTGGTTCAAAGTAGGTAGTAGAGCATTCCCTACATGATCCTGTGAAGGGAACAGATATCTGGATTGTGCCTCATACCATAGAGAATTGGTACAGACAGGGCTTCCCTTCCATTTTCCTCTAGAAGTTCACCTCACACCAGCTCTGACCCTGAAAAATTCCACTGGACCATTATCCTGAAGACCACAAAATCCCAGTCTCTACTTCTTAATGAAGCAACTCTTCTACTTATTTTCCGCCACCATTTGAAGTGAAAAACTTTTCTCCCTGCTGTTTCACGAAGCCAGCAAAAAGCCCATGTGGCTGATTTTCTGCAGAGGGATAATTCTGATGTTGGGGAAGTATCCCCGTGAGCAACAACTCTGGGTCTCTCTGTCACCTGAGGTTGCAGCATTTGCTGTTTGTTCTGATTAGCCTATGGCTCTGTGAAATGCATGTGGGGGTACTTCATAACTCAAACTGCAGCAGCAATCAGTATTTCTAATCAAAATAGCTCTCCACCCAGGGCTTCCTGCTGCTCGTTACCTTGAGCTTGCTGCACTATCCCTGTTCTGCAGTCAATGTGTGCAAAGCCAGAACTCACTGGCTTGAAAGTCTGCCTTGAATTTGAGTTCTGACTTTGACATCAGTTGAGTGTGTGAATTGTTTTTTAGGCCTCAGTTTTCTCTTCTGCAAAATGGCAAGAAAATAGATTAAGTGATGCCCAGGTTTATTACTGTAGTAGGAACATTTTGCTCAATGTTGAATCTAACAGGTATACCCCTTGCAAAAAAGAGATCCATTGTTGAGATTGCTTTTAGAAAATAAATATGGTAAATTTGTGGGACCAACAATAACCATTTATGGTTTCTTAAAATGCTGTGGATGGGATTCTTGCTTGTACAATTCTAGTTATCTCCCAAAAGATGTGCAAGTGTTTTGTATTGTATTAGCAACTGCTCTTATTCTTGCCTTGTATACGAACGATGTTATTCACCAAATAACCCTTGCTGACGTATCTGGGAGGAAATATCTTCCTTCACATCTTTTTTTTTTTGCCACTTCTCTCTGCTATAAGTTTGTGACTCAGCCAACTCAAATGTGACCTTGACTGCAGCTGTGCCTCTGGTTGCCCAATGACTGGGAAAGAAGTCCAAAGAAGTCCAAACAGCCTGAGCTTTGAGAAGTTTCTATCTGCATGGTTCAAAAATTTGTCCAATCTTTTATTTATAAGAAATTTAAAAAATAGTCCCCTAAAACAGAGTATAAATAAATATGGTAGTTCATCTTTATGCTAACCAAAACATCACTTATTTGTGATAGTAATACTAGGGGATTTTGTTTTGGGTGATACAGTTCACAAAGCAGGACCCACTTCACAGTCACTGTCAATTCATAAATCTCATAGTACAATTTAGAACAACCATTCAGGGGCTAAAAGATCTCCGAGTAAAATAAAATATAGAGGAGATGAGTTAAACAAATGTTTAGATTTTACGTTAATTTTCTTTACAAACTATCTTTTGAAGCTTGAAAACAACAGAAGAAGGTTCTTTTTTTTTTTTTTAAGGTTTTATTTATTTATTTGAGAGAGAGAGAGAGAGAAAGTGAGAGGGCACAAGCAGGGGGAGTGGCTGGCAAAGGCAGAGGGAGAAGCAGGCTCCCCTACCAAGCAGGGAGCCCAATGCCAGGATTGATCCCAGGACCCCGGGATCATGACACAAGCCGAAGGCAGATGCTTAACCATCTGAGCCACCCAGGCACCCCAGAAGAAGGTTCTTGATATAAGCTAATTCCAAAAACATTTCTACTTAACTTTGTTTATGCTCGAAACTGTTATTTTAAGTAATCAGATTTTGTGATTTTAATTATAATCACATAATAGTGCAACTGCTGAAGGTGCACCTTTTTCACTTTGCATATTTACCCTGTGAGAATTTTATTTCTGAAGATTTAAAGATACTTGTTGATTCACCAAATTGCAAAGCTTTGCCTAAAAAGCAGATAGAATGGGAGGTTGGAAGACTACCTCTAGGACATATCACATGTTATAAGGACCACCACAAAGGGGCCACTCTTCTCAGTCTCCCTCCTACCATTTTTTTAGTGACCACTTCATTTTCACTGTATATTGTCCTGGTCTTGAGATTTGCTTTGTGATTTGCTTTGTGATTTGCTTTGTGATGGCTTACTCTACTCTAAATGTGAATGAATCTGGTATGATGGAAGATGAAGAAGTGCAAGAAGGCTGAGATCCCAGAAAACGGAGCAGAAGATGGGAGGCAGAGCAACACTGAAGTCACATAAGACAGAGAGAAGGACAAATATATTAGGGCATGCTTTCTAAGGAGGAAGAGTCCTTTACTACTTGGCACCTAGAGGACATGAGCTTTTATTGAGTTTTTCCTGAAAGGTTAAACAAGGAGGGCAAAACTCTTTTCCCCATCAAATTCAATGATTCAATGGGCACAGGCAGAGTGAAAGAAACTGTTGCAGACATTTTAAAGAGATTAATGGGGAGAAAGATGAGAGCTATGTGAGTAGCTGCTATGGACACTTTGTGAAAATAGATATATAGACAGTTTTACAGCAGACATATTAATGTCTGCAATAATATAGACTTCCTAATTTTGCCTCTTTAAGAGACTCCAATGAATACTGTTTCTTTGATTAATAAGAAGCATGAAATAGCCTAGTTGTTATTTAATGCATTTTACCAGCTTTTAGTTTTTCTAGTGTCCTTCCTGTTAGACTACTGACATATAGTTGTTGGTTTCCTTCCACAGAACAGAATAAAGTTCACATGTAAAAATGGAAACACTACTTCAAAATTTTTGCCATTTGAACAGGAAAACTGATTAAGAGCAGGAAATGGGGTTAAAAATGCCTTCTATTCAGTGCAAATCAATTACTGATATATAAACTATAGCAGGTAAAGCATGTGAAGGACTTTTTAAAGAGGACAAAGGAAAAGACAAAAGGAAGAATTATAAAGTCATATGTATCTTTAAATATATACATTTAAAAAACTAATGAACATCTAATGCCCATGCTACCTCCAAAATAAAGTCCACTTAGAGTTTCATAAAACACAGAATGAATCTTTATCAAAACCAAAACAAACAAAACAACTGAACTGGGAAGAACTCACTTATGAGTAATAATTAATGTAAAATTGAGAGAAAAGTGAAAATAAGGTGAGTATGATTTTAAGATAAATGTTAATTAGTTCATAACACAAACCTCACAAGATGAAACTCAACTTTCCCCATAATACACTTTTAAATGACAAACTCTTCTGTTCTGGTTTTAATTTCTTTTATAGTCAAAGTGGAATGGAGATTAACAAGTACACACTTCTAGTTATAAAAATAAATAAGTTATGAGGATGAAAAGTACAGCAAAAAATGAAGAAGGAGGAGGAGTGGGAGCAGGAGGAGGAGGAGAAGAAGTAGAAGAAAAAGGAGGAGGAGGGGGGGAGGGGGGTGAAGGAGAAGAAGAAGGAAGGCAGGAAGAGGAGGAGGAAGAGGATGGGATGGAGAAGGGGGAGAGAAAGATGGGGAGGAAAAGGAGAAGAAGAGGGAGGAGAAGGAAGAGGAAGAGGGGAAGGAGAAGAAGCGGAGGAGAAGAAAAATGGAAGATGGCTAAGTTAGTTGGCATTTCTGACATGACGAATATCTGGGAAATAAAGTAGTAGTCTAGAAACATTTTAAGTTATCACAGATTCTAAGGTATGGCAACTTTCTCCTTTTGGCTTTAAACGTACAGAAAGGGAAAGCTGAATATATGAATACATATATTCATTCAGTTCAGCTTTCCCTTGTGTGTGTGTGTGTGTGTGTGTGTGTGTGTGTGTGTATGTATGTACATATATATATATATATATATATATATATATATATATATACTGGGGAAAATCAAAGAATCCCATAAAAATATCATATAAGGAATATTTCAATCAAAGTAAATAGAATTGCTATTTCCTCATGATTTGAATGTACTTGGTATGTTCTATGAATGACAAAAGGCATGTGTGGATATATAACAGCAGATAAAGTGAGAGAATGGCAGGAATTAAGGTTTGCAGATATTCAAGACAAGGACCTACAGGGCCTCATAGGAAGACAATGATAAGGTCTTTGAAGTTCATCCTTAATGTGGTGGGAAATGATTAGTATTATTCTGAACTATTAACTAATGTTAGTACCTTTAGATATTATGGCATCAACATTTCCACTGAAAGACAGACTCCCCCAGAAAATATCAAAGACAGGCCACTTTATTAGCTATATTAAGTATGAGGTCCAAAATAAATATGTGACCCTGAGATACCCTTGGAAAAACAAATCAAATTACTTTATCTTGAGTAAGATTCTTGTGCTATGAGGCTAGGGATAGAAGGCGTTTTGTTGTTGCTCTTGCTGTTATTCTTTTGCCTATCAATAGAAAGGAAATTTCAACTCCACACTTTGCCATCTCCACTTGTGCTACATTCTTCCTTCCTTCCTTCCTTCCTTCCTTCCTTCCTTCCTTCCTTCAGCTATTCAAAAGCATTTAGCCTGTGCCAGATACTGAGCAATGGACTAGGTATATGGTGCTGATCAAAATAATTTTGGTGTCTGATGCCAATAAACAAGTCTAATAGTGGTCCTTAAAGTCTAGGAACTATTTGCAAGCTTCACAATGGTCAGTATCTGCCACCATCTGCCAGGAGACAATCCTGAGCATGAAGTTTATTTCAATAGTTCATGGTTTTACTGACCAAGATAATCACATTTTCAGATGTCAAAGTAAAATGTTATGAATGGAGAAATGCTAAGCTCATGAAAATAAAAATTACGTCAGAGCTGGAAGACTTTATATTCAGAAACAAAGTTTTGAGAAATAGAATATATGATAAATCCATAGCAGACTAACCTATATTTGAATTGCTAACTTGCCTCATTAAGAACCTTATTTTTACAACATAAGGTGGGATTTATACTGTCAGAAGACTTGTGCTGTGTCTTTTCTCTCAAGAGTAATGGCCATGCCATTTTATTCTGTTACTATCATTGCTTATATCGTTATTTATTTATTTTAAAAGGTTCGTTAGAGATATAATTGATATAATAAACTACAAGTATTTAACATGTACAAATTGTTAAGTTTTGACATATATGTGTATTCATGAAATCATCTACATATTCATACACATATACATATACATACATAAGGATGTCCTCCATGTTCCCTCCCAGAAAGGTCTCCTGTATCATCCCTGCTTTCTGTCCACTTCTGCCCCATCCCTTCTCACATGGAAACCACTGACCTGTTTTCTGTCACCAGGTTAACATTTTGCCTTTTCTAGAGATTTACATGAGTAGAATCATAGAATCTATACTAATTTTTGTCCGGCTTGTTTTATTTAGCACAATTATTTTGAGATTTACACATGTGCATAGCAGTAGTTCATTCTTATTTATTTATTTATTTATTTATATTTATTTTATTTATTTTTGAATCGCATTTCAGTTTATGGATATTCTACAACTTGTTTATCCATTCAGCCTCTAAATATCCCACAATACTTAACGTTTTGGTTTTTATTTTTATTCAGTTCAAATTATTTTTACAGTTCCCTTTAGATTTATTTTTTGACCTATGGGTTATTTAGAAGTATATTATTTAATTTTCAAATATTTGGGGCTTTTCTAGATACCTTTTTGTTATTGATTTCAAATTTAATTGCACTGTGATAAGACAGCATACATTATATGACTTGAATCCATTTAAATTTATTGAACCTGGTTTTATGGCTCACATATAGTCTATATTGGTAAATGCTCTATGCAAACTTGAGAAAAAGAATGTGTATGCTGCTGTTGTCAAGGAAGGGTTTTATAAATGTCAGCTAGTCAATTCGGTTGCTATGTTCTTTAGGGCTCCAATATACTTACTGATGTTTTTGTCTACTTATTTTGTCAAATACTGAAACTCAGTCTCTTTCTCCTACAGTTGTTTTTGTTTCATGTGTTATAAAGCTCTGGTTTCAGGGGCACAAACATTTAATATTGAATATTTTCTCGATGAATGAACTCCTTTATCATTATTGTAAAGTTTTTCCCGCGAGATAAACACACCAGGCGAGGTAGGCACAAGGCAAGATTTATTAAAGGCACTCTCCGGCGCAGTTTCAGGGCTCAGGAGAAGGGGAGCCAGGAAAACTGCCACGGGAGGAGGGCACCCTCGGGTGAGGTTCCAGCAACTCTGGAAAGCAGAGTGGGGGAAGTCGCGCCCGAGGCAGGGAAAAGGGAGCTTTTAAGGGGTCTCAAGGGGAGTTCAGGGGTCTTTTGGCAAGTTTCCCTTATTTGGATATTTCGCCCGCTCGTTGGGGTCCCATTGGTCCAAGGGAGCCCGCCGGAGCGGGGGGTCTCAGATTCCTGCTTGGGTCTTTGTTCTCCTGTTGGAGCTCAGGTTTTGTGGTGGGAACTTTCGCCCTCTTAAGTAGCCCTTTCTTTCTGCCAGCCCAACAATTATGAAATGAAATGATGCTGTACATTCCTTGGAATATCCTTTGCTCTGAAATCTATTTTGTCCGATTTTAATATAGACATGATAGTTTTGTTTTGGTTAGTGTTAGCATGCCTTATCTCTTTCTATCATTTTACTTTTAATCTTAAAACATGTACTTGGCGGTCTCCATGTCAACTCATACCCAACATAGAGCCAAATACCTGGTATAATCAGTATAATCCTAAAACTTGATCCTATCAAATGATAAGCAGTTCTATCCACTCCGTTTTAGAAGCTAGTCAGCTGGGAGTCATTTTTTACTCTAGTTTGTCTTTCAACCTCCACCAGCCTACCGTGGTGATAATTGATATCACCAAGTCATCAAATTGACTTTGGCAATACCTGTTATCTCTTTTCATTTCTATGACCTCATGTTATCCATGCTTATGTTATCACAATCCTTGTTTTCTCAAGTATATTCTTTATCTCCAGTCTGCCTCCACACCTTAGAGCAATCTTTCCGAAACAGAATCTAATGTGTTGCAGGCCCACATTCACTGTTTGATTAAAACAGTTCAGCCTCTGTTGATTTTTGGATAAAAACAAAATACTTGCCATGGCCTTCAAAACCTGGCTAAGACTCTACTCTGCTAACATTCTACTTTTATTTTTGTATTTTTTTAAAGATTTATTCGTATGTTTTTAGAGAAAGAGAGAGGGAGGGGAGAGCAGGTAGAGAGTGGGGAGGGGTGGAGAGTCTCAGGCAGACTCCTTGCTAACTTAGGGCTCAATCTCACAACTTGAACCCAAAATCAATAGTTGATACTTGGCCCACCGAGCCAACCAAGCCCCGCCTAACATTTTACTTTTAGTATGTTCAAGCCACAATGAAGTTGCCTTAATTTCTCAAATTGATCTTCATTCAGAGACCTTTGAATGTGCTATTCTTTCTCCCACAACCTTTTCTTCCAATGACTAATCTCCCTTCCATGTTATTAATCTTAATTCCTACTCATTCTCAGACCTCAATTCAATGTCATTTCCTCAAAAAAGCATTCCTTTCTCTTCTAAATTGGTCTAGGCCCTGGTATTTTTTTTTTCACAGCAGCTTATATTTTTTCTTCTCTTTATTTAAAACAGTTATAAATTTTACAACTATCTGCATTATTATTTAGGTTCTCTTATTTCCCAAATGAGCATGTAAGTAAACTCCAAGGGGAAGGAGATTATGCAGGCAGTGGGAATAAAAAACAATCCAGCAGCAACTTTCATGGTCTGATGAATGAGAACCAGAGGGAATGAAGAAACATCACTGGATACTCTATAGACATACGCCCTAGGGAACAGATAGTCCCCCACAAGCACTCACTGGTGCTACTCCTGAGGCTGCTCCCTGAACCCAGACAATAGTCCTGGGGAATTGCCAAGAAAGTTCTGCACTGACTGAGATGAAGTTTTTTTGTACCTAGAGAAACAGGGCTTTTGTAAAGAAATTAAGTTGATTTATGGAAAAAGTTGAGAGATTTTTTTTTTTACAAATTTTATAAACTCTGAGATGTCCTTCTATTGTTCCTTCATTATAAACAGTAATAGAAACAGAAACAACAATGAAACTTTCAATCATTCAAGTTACAAAGAAAATATAAAGTAAGTTACCAAGTTTTACATTTCTTCTCCTTCTACCCCATTTTTTCAGTCCTTCCCTTTTAAATCCCTGGCGGGGAAGGGAGAGAATGGTGGTCTCTTTAGTCATGAAAGCTTACTAGAGTTCACAAATAATACCTTATCATCTTGTAACTGGGGTTTCACTAATTCCTGGTTAGGGAAATGGCAAACACAGACATTCAGCTCTGAATCCCTCTTATGCTCTTTAATGAGGTCCCTGCTGTATTTAGTTATGTAAATACTGTTATTGCAAAGTCTTTTGAAGACTGTGGCTGTGTTTTCATAAATGCAAACACAATATCTTTATCCCAACAAATGTCCTCAGGGTACCGCAGTTTATTCCTTGTTGGTGTGTTCATGTTATTTACGTAAAACAAAATTAAAGGAAGGAGGAAGGGAATCTTTTAAAATATCAAATTTGCAGGGCACCTGGATGGCTCAGTCGGTTAAGCATCTGCCTTCAGCTCAGGTCATGATCTCAGGGTACTGGGATCAAGCCCTGATCAGGGCTCCCTGCTCAGCAGGGAGTCTGCTTCTCTCTCTCTCTTTCTGTGCCCCTCTACCACCCCATTTGTGCTCTCTCTCTCTAAAATAAATAAATAAATCTTTAAAAAAAATTTAAATAAAAAATATATCAAATGCACAGTAGTTTTTGCACTCTCAAGTCAAGGAAAGCACATATAAATAAATTCAGAACTCTTTCCAGAGCTACTAGATACAGGTAAGATTAACTGGGGTCATTTATTCCTCCAGTGACATTTTAGGGAAGGACAGTACTGTTCTAAATATTCCCCTACTACCATTACGTTTGCCTATTAGAAATATAGGGAAAGTTGTAGCTACCGTATTTAGATCAATTTTGTTGACTAGTATTTCAGGTATGGTCATTCTTAGCATTCATTAGTTTAATAAGTATTTACAGAACATGTTTTCTGCATCAGACATTGGACTATATCCTGAGACTACAATAGTGAGAAAAATGAAGCTCACAATAGAAAAGAAATTTTATATAAGGAAAACTTCCATGTCTTGCATATCTGTATTACTGGCCTGATGTTTTATTTCTCCTACAAAGTATATATGAATTTGAGATTGCAAGGAACTCTTTGCTCTCTATATCTGCAACTGAACTGTTTAAAACTCTAGACTCAAATCAAATGATCTTTAGGAAACAACTAAAATCTGTGGAAGAAATGATGACAAGTACAGAGATAATAAGGATAATAAGGAGCTTTAAAAGTTACCGATGATTTTGGAGTAGCATCTGTAACATCTCAGTAGCTTGAGATGAAACTGACTTTAAAAGAGTAGTACAGAATATTCCTTATTCCCTCAAGCAAATGGCCTTATTAGATCTTGAGGGCTAGATTTAAATTCTAATTTCCAGGGGAATAGTCAAAAACGGAACAACACGGAAGGTGGTTTTTAAGGTCTCTGTCTTGGATTTTCAATTTCTGGGGGAAAAGATGCCTTATACTTAAAAAGGAGTAAGTAATTATAGTAGTTCTTATATTAGCTCTAGGTCCAAGGAAGAGAAAAACCTTGACAATCATCAAATGGGCCCAACTCCTATCTGTGAAAAATGCGGTGGCCTGAGCACTTTTGAGCTTGGAGGTGGATGAAAGCTATTTTCTAGAGTGAGACAGAAAAAAGCCTTGCCAACCTTGGCATTGTAATGTTCTAATTTACCCTAACAGAGTTTAAAGGTGCAAATGGTCTTAGGTTGGCTTTGCTTATCATGAAATGAGGAAGCTGGAGATTACATATTTGACTATATCTTCAAAAAGAACTTATAGCCAGTCATGTAGAAGTTAAGAAAGTTTTGGTATATTTTTGGCAACCAGAAAGGGGTCCAAAAATAAAATTATGATTGTCATAATACCATAAAAGATCTTTTTTACATCCATTTCCCTCTTCGCTAATAGTTATAAAGGCTACATTGTAATTATTTAGAGGAAGAAGTTATGGCAAGAGTTTAAGATGGGAGAGTGCCACTTGCTTCCTTTAAACAAAGACACTCATTCAAACACACACACAACTAGAATCTTATTCAGGGTCTACAGACATCCATCTCAGTTCTCTGATCCTGAGGTCCCGGGAGAAAAATAGAGAGAAAGTATGAGTGGGAAAGCCTTTTTGTGGGAAATGGAAACTTACCTATTATCCACAATCCTTTTCCTCCTTCTTCATGGACATTTATTTAGCTGGTCAGGTTACAATCCCAGCTTCCTTTTGCTCATTCCAGCCAGCTAAGTGTGAGTTGAATGGCATGAGTAAAATTTCTTCACCAGCTAATTAGGAAATTGTTGCCTATAATCCCTTTCTATATCCCACTCCCCTGACCTTAAATATTATGAGCCCACAATGCAGCTTTAGTCAGGAAAGTAAGAGAATACAAAGGATGGTACACATTAAGCAGAAAGGCACTTGAATCTGTGAATGACCAGTCGGAGCAGAACAACCTCTTAACCCCACCCCCCAAACCTGAAATTTTCAATTTAAGACTATTATTGGAGAGAAAGAGAATTTCTATTTTTTTTTTTTTGAGCTACTATATTTGGGAGGATTATTTATTTTAGTTATTTAGTGTTTACCCTAATTCATTTATGTATTTGGCCTTTGGGAGTCTGGGAAGTAAACTATTTACTTAGCCACATGCTTTCTGTCATGAATTTTATAGTTTTGGCTGAGATCTAAGACTCTTACAGTTGAGGGAGAAGGCACAGATAACAATTATGATTTTGTTGTTACCAGTTGCTGTGTTATGCCCGAGTTTTCACATCTGAGAGACCACCAAGGAGCCAAGCACCGATGCAATCACACGAGGGTTTATTTGTCAAGCTTAAGCTTGGGCCCAAGTATACCCGACCCAGCGGAGTAGGGACTTGGACCCCGAGCCAGATTACAGTCAGAGTTTTTAAAGGCAGAGTAGGGGTGGACTCGGCGGTGGGTGAGGACAAGGGGTTATGGATGATATAAGTCTCTAAGAAATTCTGGAAGGGAGGTCTCCAGGACCCTGAGGGGCTAGCTGTTGTCTGGGGAAAAGGTTATTCATTACCAATAACAAAAATCTTCTTGTGAGACCCTTTAGATGTATATCAGTGGGTCATATGCTTGGGAATGATCGCTGACACAATCTTGGAGGTTTAGAGATGAAGTTTCACATTTCTCCTATCAAGTGTCCTTGTTAGTGAGATTTAGGTTTAGAAGAAATTTAACTTTATTTACATTTCCTTCTGCCTCAGCCTCCTTCAGTTTTATGGTGGGGAGGGCGACATTAGGGCTTAAGGAACTGAGTTATTTGCCTCTGGAAATTGTGCTATTGTTAAGATAGCTTCTTTGTTGTAAATCTCTAGGACATTGGTAAACCAAGGGAGACTCCTGTCTTGCAGGATGGTGATCTCTGCAAGTTAACTATTTGTTTTTCTTTTAGGGTAGCCAGGGGTGGCTGAGGAATGTCACACATACTACCAAGGGGAGGGGAGCAGGTGGAGAGGGGGTGCAAGGTGCCAGCCTCCGCTTTGCCAAGATGGCTGTACTTATGTCAGGGCTAGACTCGAGGTGGGTACAGCCTTGTTTTTCTTGGCCTCCACAGCTGCTGCTGTTCTTTTCAAAAATAAAAGATTTACTAGCATATTAATTAGTAAGATACTGTCTTACCAGTCCAAGCCCACCCTTTTACACTCTCATTTTCTAGTTGGCTCTCTGCAAGGCACGTTTCTCTTTTGCCAGCTGGCTCAAACATCAGCCCTCACAAAGGAGTCACAGGAAGACTGGATGGCCAGAGAAGGGACCAGACATTGACCTTTCCTTTTTCTGTTTGGCTTCCTGTTATTATACCATCCTAGAAATTCTTCTTTTTCATTTGGCAGTATTTGTTTGTTCCATTGGCAACTGCTATATTTAGTATGCAGATTTTCCAAAACTTGTAACCAAATTTGTCCCTCCCCAATCAGAGACATCAGCACAGAGACCTGGCAGCCCCTCCTCCGAGGTCTGTTCCCAGTCCCAGAGGACCTCTCCTCTGAGCTCACAGACCAGCACCAGCTGAGGAGCCTCTCCTCCTCAGAGGCTTGGGTTTCAGAGACTTTCTTTTACACTTCTGAGAATTAATAATTCTAGATCATTGCAACCTTTTCTTTCTTCCCCCCAGCATAGAACAATTAACTACTTCCTGTAGCTGCTAAGTTCATGATATTTTAGTGTACACTCTAAGCCTTTATAATTTTGCAACACTTGATTAACAATTCTTCACATTAAATTCTCGCTGATGTAATTTGTCTCCTAATTATAGCCTAACTGATATAACTAGAAGAAAAGGAAGATCTTATAACAGTATTGATATCTTATGCCATGACTTTTCCTCTTAGTTCTTCTTCCCCCTTGACTCTTCTTCTAATTCAGCAATTTATTATAGCCAGTATTTATTGGTTTAGAAAGTAGATTTCATAACAGAAACCAGAGAAGAGCAAATAATCTAATCAGCATTTATGAGACAAACAGAAATACATATATGACTCTTTTAGAGAATACCTTGTCAATAATAGTTAGTCTACTAGTCGAAACGAAACACAGGAGTAAAATGGGATCACAATCTCAAATGTCTACACAGTTCTGGCAGTTAAGATAAATGAGTGAAATAGACCAGCTGTAAGGGGGGAAAAAAAAAAACCCAGCAGGAAAAAGACAAGTGAAGGCAACTAGCATATACGGTTAGCATCAGGGAGCCAATAGAAAGTGGAAACAACTATGAATAACAGGACAATCTCAACTCATCAAAAAACAACAGCAACTGCTTGTGTCTGGGCAATTATTACCATGCAGGAACAAAGACCACCCAATACCGAACTTTAGATATTGCAAAAGAAGCAAAAATTTTAAATGTTATCTAAAACCTTATTTGTTAATGTTGTGACTTATGCAACATTTGGGAAAGCACTCTGAACAAAACATAAATTTGGGGCCTAGAAATATCTAGAATCTGACCTAGAAATCTCAGCGTGGGACTAAAGGAGAAGAGATTTGTATTCCTCTGAAATGGAGATCTTATCAAGCCCTCTCAAGGGGAGGTAAACAACAGAAATTCTTGGGAAACTCGTTGAGCTGAGGGCAGAGATTCCTATTCCTTACTTGCTGAGAAAATTTAAAGGAGCTTTCAAGACTCCAGAGTAGAAATGTCTGGGTAGTGTGCTTAGGTCGAAGAAACTGAGGAAGAATCAGAAAGCTTCCTATAGGAAAACAGAGCGTCTTCTGTACCCTCTGAAAGTAACTCAATCACTAACTCAAGTAACAAGTAAGAAAGAACTTTAGGGAATTCCAGCTTTTGAGTCTTTCTGTGGCAGGAAACAGAAAAATCATCTGTATCCAAGTAAACTTAAGAATCTGAGGGAGGGGCGCCTGGGTGGCTCAGTGGGTTGAAGCCTCTGCCTTCGGCTCGGGTCATGGTCCCAGGGTCCTGGGATCGAGCCCCGCGTCGGGCTCTCTGCTCGGCAGGGAGCCTGCTTCCTCCTCTCTCTGCCTGCCTCTCTGCCTGCTTGTGATCTCTGTCTGTCCAATAAATAAATAAAATCTTTAAAAAAAAAAAAAAAGAATCTGAGGGAAATTCAGAAAATCCAGTAGACCTCAATATCATGAATGATGAACATATAACAGTAAACAACATGGACAAAAGAATAAAAACAGAACAGGAATGGAGATGCATTATTGGATACCACATAGATGACTGAAAACACCAGATCTGAAAGCTTTCCACCCATTACAGCCTGATTACCTAAAACCTCAGAAAATCTGATACTACTCCATGGAAGATAAGGTCTCTGAATTGACTGAGATAAAGTTTCTGCTACTGTAGAAAGTTAATTGTTTAAAATTCAATGCAGGTAGAAAACTAAAGGTAATTATAATATTGCATACCTGAGTTTGCAGAGTCATATCTGCTACAAACTGATTAAAAGTAAAAGCTTGGCTTTCTAAATAAGTACTGAAAAGAAAGGAGATATATTTTTAGAAAATTTTTATGCTGCTGATTTTCAAATTTGTATCTCTAGCCCTGACCTCTCTGTTGGACTCCTGATTGTTAACTCTAATCACTTTATTTGCTATCTTGACTTGTTTGTCAAAGAGCTCAGTCCCTATGTGACCAAAACCAAACTCCATTCTGCAACCTATCCCAAACTGATTCCTCCCTCTGTACTTTCTCCTTCAGAATTGGAACAAACATGGAATAGGTGTTCGAGTCAAAAAATTTGGAGACATTCTTTGTATTTTCTTTTTTCCCCCATGTAATCCTTGCCAATTCTGTCCAATGATGATTACTATGGATTTTACCTCCAAATATATCCTGCATCCATCCATACTTCCCTCTGTCTCCACTGTGATCACCCTAATTCAACCTCTGTCATTTCTTGATTGGATGTCTGCATTAGCTTCTTAATGAGTGGTGTGCTGAGCCAGTCTGTACCAATTCATGAGAACAAATGAAATTTTCAGCCTCTTGCAAACCAATATGTATCATATTGATACCTTAAAATCAGTTGATTGCAAGTATTTACACATTGAAAATCAGCAAACAAATCAGGGCTTTTTCTCCCCTCTGGAAAGCAAGTCATTAACATTAATCAGTATCTGTCACTGTTCCTAATTCCACATTTGCACACCTACAATCCATGTAACTCCCAACAGCCTATAAAATTTTTTAAACAAATAAAGCATATCTTATATCTTCCCTGGTTAAGATCCTCTAACAGTTTCCCACTGGATCTCCAATTATCCAAAATTCTTACTAAGGCTCAAGAAACTCTACATAATCTCCTCTCTATATGTCTCTGACTCCAACTCCTACTGCTCCCTGCCTCCTTTCAGATATGTTGGTTTCATTTTTGTCTCTCTTGTTCTCCCTTTCTGGAACAGGCTTCACTTATATCTTCATGGGGTTGGTTCCTTCTGGTCACTCAGGTTTTAGTTAAAATGTCATTTATTCAGCAAGGACAGTCTGAATGGTCCAGCCTATCTCTACTTAAATCATGCTTTATCACACCTTTCTGTCTTTTCTTCATAGCTTTCATCACTAGTTGGAGTTATTCACTGGTTGTTATTTGTTTTTCTCATTAGACCATAAGTTCTAAGAGAGCAGGTGACATTTTTCCCCACTGTTCTCTCCTCAGGATCTAACAAACAATTGGAAGTCAATGAAATTTTTGAACATCATGAAAATATTCTATTCTTAGCCAGAATTCCACTATTGATTGAAAGGTATTTTTGCTGTTTTGGTTTTGTTGTATGTCCGTAACCCCATCAAAGTTAATTTGGGGAAATCAATTAACAATGTTTTTCCTCCACATGTATAAAAACTAACTGAAAAGTACTCTATTAGTAAAATCCCAAGTCCTAGAAAATCAGAGCTATGCCATACTGAGTCAGTCCCTCCACAAATCCAAAATAGGTTAAAAGGCTGATAGAAGCTGTGAAACATGAACTTGGCATTTGCTACTTTGGATGATAATCTGTTTATTCTTCCTGTTGTTTAATTAGACCCAGCTTCCTCCAGGGCAGGGTCATGTTTTTATGCATTTTGT
Organism: Enhydra lutris kenyoni; assembly: GCF_002288905.1. NCBI lineage: Eukaryota > Metazoa > Chordata > Mammalia > Carnivora > Mustelidae > Enhydra > Enhydra lutris. The sequence continues at coordinate 2,394,339 of NW_019154168.1, forward strand.
ATTCCCAATACCAATACAATGTATTTGCATAATAGAGCTCCACACATGTTTGTGGAATTAGATTGTGTTTGATGATTAAAGAAGTTTGTGGGATATATTAGAGGCAAAAATAATAGAGCATTTTGTCTTATTTTGGAAATAAATCTGCAACTGAGAAACAAAAGAAACAATGCATAAAATCAAATAAGTAGAAGAGGAATGATTTGATTTAAGAGATAGTTACATAACACAAGTTGAATGTATTTATTACAACTGACATGGAAAAAATAAATTTACAAAAGTCCCTTTTAGGAGGTATTCCATTTTTTTTCTGGAATCAGAGACCTATGATTATAATCAGTAATGTAAGATGTTCACAAAAATGTCTTCTAAGGCGGTAGGACTGACAGGAAGACCTTCTTATTTGCAGACTACTGATGTGCTCATTGAGTCTAGGGGCTGGGCATGAGTTGAAGGATGTAGGAGGCAGCCAGTTCTGGTATTTTGCAGGGGAAAAGAAGAAAAGAAAACAAAGATTTTGGAAACAGGGAGTCTGAGGAGGGACTGATAAAAGATCTAAGGAGAATTTCTAGTTGCTTGCTGTGCAAAATGAGAGGAAAATCCTGCCCTTCAGCAATCTCATAGAATTTTCAATATATTCCCATTTCTTCATTAATGCTTTTGAGATCATAGATTCTTTAGGGAAGGTACTATCTACATTTTATTGGTTTTTATTTATATATTTTTATATTTTTTATTTTATTTTTTATTTTTATTTATTTTTTTATATTTTATTTTTATTTATATTTCATTATTTTTTTTATATTTATATTGATTCAGTAACTAGAAAGTTTTCTTTACATAAAGTCAAGGCAGTAACTGGTAATATTTTCCCTCCACTCCTACTCACTTTCTATCCTTTTCTATTATACCACTGACATAGATTTGTGAAGGACAGCAATAACGTTATGTTTCCAAATCCACAGGTATTTTTCAGGACTCTTTCATTTGATGCTGTTGATTGCTCTTATCAGCCTTACATTATCTTCTCCCAGTTTCTTTATCTTACACATGCCCATGCATATATGCATTTCTTCCTACAATTCTAAGTCTCTATTTTTCAGTTTCTTTTGCAAAAAGCTTCCTGTTTAAAGAACATACATATTTTCCATTGCTCTTAGAATAAAGATCAAAATCCTTAATAGAGCCTATTAAGCCCTTGCTGATCTGACCTGTAACTATCCCTGAAGGCTCACCTTGCCCTACTTTCCACTTGCTTTATGCCCTCTGCCATCCTGGCCTTTCAAATCCTTCCACTATCCCCATGTTACTTCTTGTAGTGAAGGTCTTTACCTACACAAATTCTTCTTCTTGGAATTCTCTTCCATTCACCCTTCACCACTACCTACTTGTCCTCTATTCGTTCTTCAATCTCAGCTCAAGAATTGATTCAGCATGGAAGCCTTCCCTGACCCTACAGTCTAGAGCAACTTCCTCTGATATAAGACTATATTTATCTCTTCAGAGCATATGCCTCCATTTATAATTGTTTATTTATTAGTATACAATTTATTTAATATCTTCCTACTCCACTAGGTTGTAAACTTCCTGAAAGAGGCTCTCTTCGCCTCAATAAGTGACTGGCACATAGGAGGTGCCAAGTAACATAAAATGTCTAATTCTTCTCCTACATCCTTAACCTTTCATTCTTTTTCTCTTTAGCAGGTTCATTTTCCTCTCCCTGATCATTAAATGTTTCAGTTCCTCAAGGTCTGGTCCTTGGTTTTCTTTTCTTCTCATTCCTTAACTCTTCCTAAAAGGATTTCATTCAGTTTAATGGATTCAATTATCACTGATAGAAAAATTATGCTCAAATGTATCTGTTTTCTTCTGTAAGCCATGAATCTGTTTAGTCAACAACTAACTTGACCTTCCAGGTTGAATATCATAATGATAAATCAAACTTCACATGTCTAAGACTGACCTCATGGTTTTTCCACTGTAAACCCGTCATTTCTCCAGAATTTCTAATTGTGCTAGCTAAAAATATGGTAGCTATGCTTGTGGAATAACTATAAATATCTTTAGTTCTTCCTTGATTGAAATTATAGCTGATAACAGTAGTCAGAGAATGGGATGGAAATTGTTGACACAATTATTTTTGAATGCACAGAGCACAAGCTGGCCATTATGCAATGATTTAGCTGGGTAAGGAAGATCAGTAAGTATTAATGTTTCAGTTGTAGTTCTTATTGATTACACATATTTTTAATATATTTTTATATGAATCATTTGTCAGTTGTATATATTATACATAAGACTTGTTACTTGTCAGATTCACTGAACAATAACTTGTCAGTTTATAAGATAGCTTATGATAGTTCCATTTAAATATTAAATAAGGGTTAATTATAATCAGTAGGTATATTTACATATATTCCTCAGGTAGTTTTATATGTAGCACAATTACCCTCAATTTCTGGATAATAAAGCATTAGATGACTAAAAACAGCCATTTATCCAAGATGAATATTTATGGTAGATGAATTACATATTTGTTTTTAGTTTACAACTTGGATTCCTCTTAGGAGAAAGTGGGTGGGAAATACACCCCCACACATACCTTGTAAGAATGAGATCATCATGCTTGATCAGACCCCTCAATGAGAACAAGGGAAATGAGAAGCAGAAAAAGACGGCAGTTCAAAGAAACCTTGGTCCCTTGGCCACATGCCACCTCATTCTTATTGCAAAGTGGAAAAGGGAAGGCTTATGTATATGTCTAGGTGTATTTCCTGCCCTTTTCAATAAATCAAGAGGAATAAGACTACTTGATTACAAATTTGTGAGCTCTTGAACTTTCCTCTGTTTAGCTTATTGTTCTTTGAGAAAAAGGGCGCATTCTGCCCTTTGCCAGGTCCATGTAAGTGCCATGGAGTTCTTGTTAATGATCATTACAAAGTTTGCCCTGCCTTGTGGAAAAAAATATTGAATTGAAAAACCTCAAACGTGTCAAAAATAAATTATAAATGTGATCATGGTTGCTTCAAAGTTTCTGAACATTTTCAAGACTTTAGTATAAAAGCACCCTAAGGCCTCAGGTTAAAATTAATCAAAGGCTTTACAAAGCTTAGTGTTCTACGGACACAAGGAGAAGCAGTTTCCAAAGTTAATCCACAGGCTTCTAGGAGTGTGACAGGAAAAAATGGAGCCTAATATAACCAGGTCTGCCTCCTGACATTCTTTGGCAGAGAAGGAGCAGATGTTCTTTGTGTGGATCCTTTGTAGGGATGGCCCATTAGTGATGGCAAAAATGAACATGGCTGGTATAAGCTGATACATGAAAAACAGGACCTACAAAAATTTTCACAGTTCCAAATGGGATCTATTTTAAAAAAAAAAAAAACCTCCCTTATCTGAATGCTCATTTTTTTTTAAATTTTATTTTTTATAAACATATAATATATTTTTATCCCCAGGGGTACAGGTCTGTGAATCGCTGAATGCTCATTTTACTCTACTGAATCATTATACCATTTAATCAATGTTATCACTCACTTTGTTTGCCTCCTACTTCACATATTGTTCCTTGCCCATTTCCTTTCCTGGTTCATCCTTTTCTCCCTGACTTTGTAATATTGAAGTAGGCCAGAGCTCTGTCTTTGACTTTTTTTATTTTTTTTAAAGATTTTATTTATTTATTTGACAGACAGAGATCACAAGTAGGCACAGAGGCAGGCGGGGGGGTGGGGGGAGCAGGTTCCCTGTTGAGCAGAGAGCCCTATGTGGGGCTCGATCCCAGGACCCTGGGATCATGACCTGAGCCAAAGGCAGAGGCTTTAACCCACTGAGCCACCCAGGCGTCCCTGTCCTTGATTTTTCTTTAAAAAGATCTATTTATTTGTTTGAGAAAGGGAGAGTATAGGGGTGGTGGGGCAGAGGGAAAGAATCTTTAAGCAGACTCAGTGTTGAGCATGGAGCCAAATGCAGGGCTCAATCTCATGACCCTGAGATTATGACCTGGTCCCAAACCAAGAGTAAGACACTTAACTATGCCACCCAGGTGCCCCCTGACTTTTTTTCTCTTCTCTGTGGTCAATCTCTGGATAACTTCATTCAGTCTTATGGGTTTAAATACCATCTCCTTGAATCGCCTGCCCAGAACTCTCCCCAACACTTGAGATTTGTTTACTAAACTGCCCACTAGAATCTCCACTTGGGTGTTTAAATGTAACTCAAACTCAGCAAAATTAAATTGAACTCCTGATGCTTCCCCACCCCTTTCTCCTCTGTCACAACCAGGCCTCTCACAGGATTCTTGATCCCTAACTGATGGCCACTCCATTCTTCCATTTGTTCAGGACAAAAATGTTGAGTTCTCTTTTTCTAATGACCTACATCCAGTCTTCTAGAAAATCCTGGGATTTTTCTCTTTAAAATTTATTCAAAATTAGACTATTTCTCATAATTTCCATTGTTATACCCTGCTCCAATCCAATGAATGATTACCATATGTATCCTAAGAGACCTTGTTTATGTCCCTAATCCTACTAAGTCAAGTCAGAGCACAGCAGACAGAAGGTCTTCTTACTTTGTAGGTCAGATTACAGCACTCATATGTTTTCTATTCACTCAAAACTCTCCAGTGGCTCCCCATATACAGCCTACTACATCTGTCCCCACTTCACCTCTCTGGCATTCTTTGACCCTCACTTCACCTTAGATAAGCAATATCCCCTTGTTTATCCTACTCCAACACAGTAACCTCTTTGCTGTTTCTCAAATATTCAAGCAAACACCCGCGATACAGCTTTTGCACTGTTTGCTCTGTTTGGAATGTTCTTCCTCCAGATAGCCACATAACTAACTCCTTACATCTTTCTCAAATATCATTTTCCCAGTAAGGAATACTATGATCTTATTGAAGAGTATCCCACCCCCCGCTAGCCCACCACTCTCACTCATTCCCAATCCCTCTCACCTTGCTTTAGTTTTTCTTCTCCCATAGCATATACCAATTTCTAGCATATAGTACATTTTTTTTTCATTTTCTACCCCCACCCCCATAATAGAGTAGAACCTTTATGAAGGAAAAAGTCTTTGTCTTTGTCATTTTTTTTTAGATGATATAGTCCAAGCACACAGAATGAACCTTGACTCAGCGCAGGTGCTCAACAAATATCTGCTGAACTACTGAGTTAAAATTTTTACAAATCGGGGTGCCTGGGTGGCTCAGTGGGTTAAAGCCTCTGCCTTCGGATCAGGTCATGGTCTCAGGGTCCTGGGATCAAGCCCCACATCGGGGTCTCTGCTCTACGGGGAGCCTGCTTCCTCCTCTCTCTCTGCCTGCTTCTCTGCCTACTTGTGATCTCTGTCTGTCCAATAAATAAATAAATTCTTTAAAAAAAATTTTTACACATTTACATAAATTATTTAGATTCAGTTATACCACTTACCATTTAATTCTCACCTAAACTGAAGATTCAATAAAAGCAAGTATTATGCCTATCCTGTTCACCATTATGCCCTAATAATAAGTATACTACTCAGCATATAATAGACACTCGAATAGTAAATACTTGTATGAATGAAACAAATCAAGCCATGGCAGATCCTTTATAGATGAGTCAAAAACTACAAAAGAAAAAAAAAAAGTCTGCATGTGTTTTAGTCATGACTGATTCTCAATTTTGAACTCTCTCATCAAGCACTCTTTTTCCATGGCATGTTATATTATTCCTCAAAGGATCATAAAAGAAGCCCTGTTATATGTCTACCCAATAGCTTACATATTAATCAAATAGTCCATCAACCATCCTTACTGAGAAGCTTGGACAGACCTTGTTAACTTTCAGAGCTCCTGGTCTTGATTCATGGAAATATCAAAAGCCTGATCCTTAAGCCTAATGTCTATACCACTAATTTGGTAATTAACCTGGGATATTATTGTAATAATTCTGTTTTTTAAAATTTTTTGTTGTAATTCAATTTGTGTTCTTTCTTGAACTTATGTGTTCATGTATCTGTTACATTTCTCACTGACCAGTTCACAAGCAACTTGAGTTCAAGACCTACGTCATATTTCCTTGAATCCTAATTATATAGTATTTTTGCTCCTTGGGTTAGGACAGCATGGTAATAGATTCAGCAGTAACTTAGATGTCTAAAAATCCTATCCTAAGATGAGCCTAAATATCCTGAAAAAATATTATGTTACTACTAGAGTTATAAAATATTCCAACTACTGCAGAGGGTCCTAGAAAGAAGTAGATAAAAATTGTTCTATATCACTATTACCATAGATATGAAATAGCCCAAGAGTAGGAAACATTCCCAAAGACCTGAATATAGAGGTATAGCCTTGGATAAGTTTAGAAGGACTACATATATAGAGGCCAAAGGAAACAAAAGTCCATCAAAAAGACCTGTGGTTTTAGCAAAATACAGAAATTAGGCAAAAACAGTGGGGAAACAGCAGAACTTAGCTATGTTAAGCTTAAGAACTTCCTTGAAAATTTGAGTTTCAAATGATAGAACTCCTGAGGATGTAATTCTAAAATGTTTTGTGTTAAATTTAAATCTCCAAGAATGTTGGCCAATAAGGCTTAAATTCATTAAGGAAAAGGTGATATGTTTTAAAATTCAACCATGAGCATCATTCATTCTCATTTTTTTTTTTTCTTTCTGAAGAAACTAAGAAAAAACATTGGCTTTGAGAGAAAACTGAAGCCTTGAAGGGATAGTGCATGGGAGACTCATTTTACAAAGACCTGAACTGCCTGCAGGTTACTGCTGATCTAATTTGAAGTAATAATTTAAGGGTGAAAAGCTATTTGTCTCATTATCTGTAACTTTTCATCAAATTATTCTTGAAGATGCTGTAATTATTTTCTATTATGTGCTTTGTAAATTAATGTTTAGTTACCACCAAGAAAAGGGTGATATTTCAGGATGAAATTTTACTGGGTTTGTTCATCTTCAATTATTGAACTTGTGCGATAGAAATGATAATAGAATGTTCTCTTCTTCCAACTCTGGAGTAGTATTAACGGAGCCATTTACTGTCTCCTTTGAAACAGGAAGCTGTCTCCTTCTGGGCCCTGCTCAGATTGAGTCTGTCTTCTTTCTAGTTCCAGCAGAGAACAACTCTTACACAGTCAAAGTACAGAAAAAGGGACCACAAAAAACTTCAGGGTAAGATTGCTATAGGATTCTAAAATGCTCCATAACACTTAAAAATGGCAATACCTGCCCCTTCCTTCTTCCAGGTCATTATCTAGGACTTAAGGTAATATAAGGTCAAACAGCTATATTTTGGAAGGGATATTTAGCTGGAGAGATATTCATTCTGTTTGCTGGGATGGTGGTGGGGGATAGAAATGATAGTCTGTTTTAATCTAGAAAAGCAAAGGGTATCCCACATAGGTCTCAGAATTTTTACTATATGAAACCTCTTACTTTCTATCTTATTTCTATGTGATATACATACCCACCTCAAATACAAACTTTGTCCCACAGAGACCCTTATATGTCATGACAGTCTTATTGCTAACACAGAAAAATCATAAACCACAGGTTGGTTGACTGAATCATAAAAGGCAGCCGTTATCATTAAAAAAAAGGGGGGGGCTATAGATTCAAGTTAGTTTTCCATTCTGAAACAACAGGTAAAATATGACAATGTATAAAGGCATAGGTTCAACCACCCTTACAAGACAAGTAGTTATTCATTCACCTGTGCTACACTTACTTACAATTATAGACTAGCCACAATTATATTACTAATTACTAGCTTAAGTTGATAGAGCTTGCAATGTCCACAAAAGTCACTTACTAAAGGCTTGAGTTAAATGCAAGCAATTCTGGAAAATGGCAAACCACGACTTTAATACCAATACATTTTTATAAAAGATATCAAATCAACCAACAGAGCATCTTATAGTATACTTTGTGAGGATGAGAAAATGAACTAGGTAAGCAAGTTTTTCAGGAGAGCCAGGTCAAAATATGCCCAGTCATTAAGTCTGAAATCTGAGAAGACAAGGAAGTAGCATGAATGCACGTGGATACATGGTGTTGAAAGAAGAAGTCATCAAAACAGGAGAATTGTCTTAAACAGGTAATGGAACCATATCTAAGATAGATTTCACTGTTTTATTCACCATTTGTCTAATACCTTGGAGTTTGTAATGTGCTCTTATATACAATGTATCTTATTATATTCATAGCCATATTGTAAGAAATGTAGGCAATATCATTATCCCAAACAGAAGAGGTAAGCATTCCCAATTATTAATGAAGAGATTAAGAGGGTTTTTTTCCTTGTATATTCATTGAAAAATCATTTTTTTGAAAACATGGTACTATGAGAATAGAGGACTGAGCAAGATAGCTATGATTTATTCTCCCATGGAAATGATGTCCTAGTGGAAGATTCAGATAATAATTAGACGAATAAATATAATTGCTCTCAACTACAATGAGTGCTACATAGAAACAAACAATATGCAATAGCAAGCAAGTTTATATATGGTGGTCAGGAAATAACTCTCTAAAGAGATTATAAATTATTTAGACCAGAAGGATGACAAATCATTAATGATGCAAACTATGGGAAAAGATTGTTATAGGAAGGTGGAAAAGCATATGCAAAGGCCCTGTGGCAAGAAAGAGGTTAAGCTGTTTAGGAAACAGAAACTATGCAATTACATGAGTTAATCCCAGGCCCTTTCTTTCTTTCTTTCTTTTTTTTTAAGATGTTATTTATTTATTTCACAGACAGCGATCACAAGTAGACAGAGAGGCAGGCAGAGAGAGAGAGGGAAGCAGGCTCCCCGCTGAACAGAGAGCCCAATACGGGACTCAACCCCAGGACCCCGGGACCATGACCTGAGCTGAAAGCAGAGGCCTTAACCCACTAAGCCACCCAGGCACCCCACCCAGGCCCTTTCTAACCAGGCCTCCCAACGTTGTTTTATTTTAATTCTGCAACAACCAACTCTGAGGTAAATGTAATATAATCCAAATATTTCCCAGTGGGGTGATTACAAGAGGCCTTACTCATACTTGGAGATCACCAGTGGTTATCATGGATCATGTTAATGATCAGTTTCTAACCTAACAAGCCATTAAATTGGCTAACCTAACTTTACTGAAAATGCCACAATCAGATTTTATAGTCAAAGGGGATTGCTAATGGGATTTTTTGGAACCCAGAAAAGTTAAGATAATACAGTGATCAAGAGAAGACAGAGACCAAGATTTGAATGCCAGTTCTATTACTTACTGGCTACATAATCTGAGGAAAGTTACATGGTCTTACTGAGTTTTACTTTCCATAAAATATTTCTCTACTACTATCATGCAGGATTGAAGTAAGGATTGAGTGAGAGAAGCCATGTAACATACCTTAATATAGAACTTTGTGAGAGGAAAAAATCTCTGTCTAACAAGAATTTTTTCTCTTTCACTGAATGCGTCTGTTCCTCTCCTAAATTTCCTAGACCATTCTTGCCCCAACATGGCTGCTTCTGAGAAATCATTTTCTTCCAACATGAATCTTATTCTCAATATTTATCCTAGGGAGTACATATCTCCACCAATTTAGTTTATTATCACATGAAAACTTATGTTTTGATAGGATTTTAAGTAAGGATTTTTAAAGAGGAGTGTCCTTGTTGAGAATGCATCATAAGCAAAGCAAAATATGTCATTACTCTTAAGGTTTATATATATAATGTACATTTTAAATGATTAAAGGTAATTTTAATACATTTAATAGCAAAGAAATAATTATAAATTTTAGTGATGAAAGAAAGAATGATAGAAAAGCACAATGAATAGGATTCTTATTACACTTCTATAGGATTCTTGTTATATCTTGTATAAATGGCATCAAGCCTGTCAGTAATTTACTTCTATTTTGTTGATCCACAGTATTCTCAAATTTGGGAACATTTAATATTCCAAATATGATATTAGTTCCCCACTAGATAAATTCAAGATTATATGAAAAACACAAAATTTCTATAATACTTAAAGTATAACTACATTTTGAGTAGCTCTCACTAAACCATAATATTATGTAAATCAAGTTGGTAAGTCTGAGAAAGAAACTATGTAGCCCATAATCCATAATTCACACATAATTTCAAACATATTAAATCAAGTATATATCACTGCAGGTACCAAGTTTAAAGTTGTTTTCCATTGATGTAATGAAAAGCTTAGTGCTGTTCAAAAGCTATACGATACAGTTTATCATATAGGAGAATTTATAAATTATGTTAACTTTGGACTTCAGTTCCTTAAGATAGGTCACCTAGCATTTGTTTTGTTTTCTACATTGGTAAAACTAATTTAGTAATAAGAAAACTTTTTTGGGGTGCCTAGGTGGTTCAGTTGGTTAGGTTAAGTATCTGCCTTTAGGTCAGGTCATGATCCCAGGGTCTGGGATTGAGCCTCATGTCCAGGTCCCTGCTAAGGGGAAGCCTGCTTCTTCCTCTCCCTTTGCCTCTCCCCCTGCTTGTGCTCCCTTACTTGCTCTCTCTTTCTCTCTCTCAAATAAATAAATTAATTAATAAAATCTTAAAAAAAAATTCCCTTCAATTTGCAATGTATAGAGACTTTTGGTCGTACCTGGCATGAAGCACTTAAATAAAAATACCTTTGATCTACCATTAGGGGTGATGGAAGATTTGTTTCATGATGTTACATAGGAAATGTTTTGGTGTCTATATTTCTGTTCAATCAGAAAAGAATCTTGGTGCTAAAAGGAGTATAATAGACCACTTCTATCACCACAACATGTCTAACACCCAACATAGGATCCAGAGTACCCAGATTAAAACAAGAGCTGGACACAGTCATTTCAAGACAATAGCGAAAGCAGACAGTAAGCATTTTACAGAGTATTGTAGCAGGTTTTCTTTTCTTTTTTTTTTTAAGATTTTATTTATTTATTTGACAGAGATAGATCACAAGTAGGCAGAGAGGCAGGCAGAGAGAGAGAGAGAGAGGGAAGCAGGCTCCCCGCTGAGCAGAGAGCCTGATGCGGGACTTGATCCCAGGACTCTGAGATCATGACCTGAGCCGAAGGCAGGTGGCACCTGAGCCACCCAGGTGCCCTGTAGCAGGTTTTCTTAGCTGGACAGAGACTTGTAATTGCCCTGCATGTTCTAATCAGTTGGTCCAACCAACTATTTACACATTCAATTTTCATTGATTAGGTAAGTGGGGGAAAAATAAATTTCTGTTAATAAAATTTGTACTTAATGTTCAAAATAAGAACAGACATAACTGTTATATAATATTTTACCTTTAATTTTTTCTTAAGATTTTAGAGTTATAGTATTATTCACAAATGAAGAGTTTTTAATCACTCCAGAATTCACCAATATACCTAGATGTTTTCCTTATCTCAATTTGCATAGCCCTTGCTGATCATTTGCGGGTTGGGCAAATGCCACCCATGTAGTGGGATAAATAAATAGAATAAGTTATACCACTTGCTCTCAGAATATCCAAAAACCAGAAGTCACACCAATTATTCAAACTGAATTAGGAATCTTAAGGTCAGGAGGCCACAGTGGAGACACTGTTAAATTCTGTTCTTACTGATATAGCTCCCATTGGGGAGTGCCCAACAATTATAAACAAAAGTTTCTTTCCAGGGGCACTATCCTTACCGTTGGGACTTACTTCCTGTATGGAAGTCAGGCATTAATTTCCTTTCAAAAACACTGTGAATTGTACCCAAGGAGTGGTCATAAGAAACCTCCAAGTGGGGGCGCCTGGGTGGCTCAGTGGGTTAAAGCCTCTGCCTTCAGCTCAGGTCATGATCCCAGGATCCTGGGATCGAGCCCCACATCAGGCTCGGCGGGGAGCCTGCTTCCCCATCTCTCTCTCTCTGCCTGCCTCTCTGCCTACCTGTGATCTCTCTGTCAAATAAATAAACAAACGAAATCTTAAAAAAAAAAAAAGAAAGAAAGAAAAGAAACATCCAAGTGTTTGAGAAAACAACACTAATAGATTGTGTAATTCTCAGATGTGTGGGAACTTCTCATAAATGAGCTATAATTGGTTAATTGCAGAAGTAACCTGGAGGGATAACAGACTTGTTATTTATGCAAACTATACGGGCTGTTATCCCTACATTTGGTCACCTAAGTAGAGAAGGTGGTATGAAATTTGTTCTTGACTTTAGCTGAGGTTAGCAATGACACAATTCAGTCCTGGAGGTCATCAGATAGACAGATGCAGACCAAGGCAAGGTCTTGTGCAGTCATTTATATACCCTTCTTTACCTGGATTAATGCCTCAGGCCAACTAAAGAGGTCATTACAGAAAATGAATGAGAAAGATACCTAATTTCCCAAGATAGACTCCAGTGGTTTACAAGTTGTTCTGTTCTACTGGTTGGATCTGGGACCTTGGGAGGCATGGTTGAGCTCAACAAAGAAAGCTGAAATCTTCTGTTTGCAATCCTTGGTAGTAGCCTTAATTAAATGTTTTAGGAGAGTAATTAACAGATTTGATCCTAGCTTTTTTCAGATTAATCACAGTTACCAAACATAGTAGCATACTCAGAAAATTTCCCAGAAGCCAAGATAGTGTAGAAAAGAAAGGTGTATATTTTGGGGAAACAATTCCCTACTTGTCTCTCACATTGCCACATAGCTTGCTAGTGATGTACTACCTTTCCATTTTCCTGGTCTATCTTTTTAGTTTGTAACATGAACAGCCTTGGAAGCTAGTGCCACCCCACATAGGAAAAAACAGGTTTGCTTACAGCCTTGGAAGATAGTGTCTCTTACTAGAGCAAAGAGTAAGCATGCTTATTCTCAAGCAAAATAAAGAGAATTTTCCCCTCTCAGGTATAAAATGATAGACTTTCTTACTGCTCATTATAAAGATTTGGTTTTCCTGAGTTTTGAGTCCTCCTCCTACAATGATACCCACTGTTTGTCCAGAATCCAGTTGGGTCCATGTGTGTTGGTCCTCTGAAACTTGGGGGCATATAGAACTGATGAGAATATGCAAATCTAACACTATCCACTGTGTGATAGTAATAAACTCTTTTCCCTCTGACTCAGGAATCTCATATATTCTGCCAACACCCATGAAATTATGGTGGGCTAATGAGTTAACATGGATGTAGGGTGATGTATCAGACACTTTACAGTTCTTGACATCTAGCAGAGACAATCCTCCAAAGAGAGGGTCTTACCATACTATATAACATCATCCAGCTTTTTATCTAATTTAGAAACCTTATTTCAGCATCAACCATCTGTTATTCTGCTGGTTATTGCCTTAATTGTTACAATAAAAATGTGACATGTACTCATTATGCATATAAGAATATTTTTAACAATTTGAAGATTTTGTTTTTACAATAGCATAAGCTCACTAAGGATAGGTCCCATGATTCCTACTTCTTTTCTATTTCCCCCAGAATAATTTGCAAAAACTGATATTTCATAATTGAATTTTAAATGAATGAACATGACATTTTATATTTTACTTGGTTTTTTTTAATGTCCTAAGTCTTTTCAAAGAAATTTCGTGTTTCAAACCAAAGAATAAATTTATATAGATAAAACACCAAGGACATAGAAAGAAAAAGAAAAAGAGATCTGGTCAGCTTACATAACTATTGTTATTATTCTTGAAATGGATAAATGAATGTCCAATTTATGAATGAATGATTTAGCTTTGTAACATAACTAACTAGAATTAGAGATTTAATCACTGTTTATTCACCATCCTCATATAACTCTAGTTTTTCTGAGAGTTAAAATCATGACCTTGTTGTTTATGCATCAAGTGGTTTTTTTTATAGTAAAGCTAACCAAACTCCAAGATATATAGACTGCATGATAAGATATTATTGTATTAAATATAACTGATGTTTTCTAGGTGATCCTAGATCATAATGATATGCTCTTCTAAACATAGGAAAGTATCTATTTATCTACATATTTATTTCTGAATATAGGGGTATATACACATATTTTTGCACACACACATGTGCAAAGAACAAAATGCATACATGATTTAATTCTTCCTTTATGTACTAAAAGCCCATAGTGACTTCATTTGTATATCACAGGATTTTTCAGTATCCCAGTATCATTCTCAATCTATTCCAGAAGAAATTCAGTAAACAGACAAGCAAAGATGCTATGTTCTTCTAAACCCAATTACCCAAATCTTCATTAATACAAGTAAAGTAACACAAAGGGAGATGCAATATTCAATTAAAATAATTATGAAGCTACAGCTCCCCGATAGAGCACAAATAATTATGTTTACAGGTTTTCTGTCCCATATAAACTAATATCCCTATAGCAAATATAAGTCATAATACAAACTACATAAAGTTAAAGAACTGTAGGCATAATATCTAACCAGAACTGATGTAAGGTGTTTTGAAGCTCTGTACATTTTAGAATGTTTCTTTTCAGTGGTGGCTCTGTGTCATCTACTTTTCAATAGCAAGACTATGAGATTGTATTTGCATAACAGTTTAAGTAACACTAAAAAACTAAGGGTCTCATAATAAAGAATGGGGAATAAAGCTGATTGAGAAAGCAGCACTTTGAGCTGCTGGTACCCACTTTGGTACCCACTATTTCTTTCTTTCCTTTTTTTCAAAACCACAATTGGAGAACCCTAAAGCAGCTGATGCAAATCTGGATTTCACTGGGTTCAACAGTAATTTCAGAAAGATTTGTTTTCCAATAAAGTTTATGATTTAACAAATAATACGCCTGACTCTCCTCTCTCTTACTTTTCAGAAAGTATAATAAAAGACTTTAAATGGAAATAGAACAAAGAAAAAATAAAAGTGTCACTTCTTTCCTCCATAATTTCTACCTCGGGAAGCATTAGTGCATAATGTATGTCTTTCATCTCCATTGTAAGAGGGAAGGACATTGAGCATCTTGGAGAGACTTTCCTCTGTTTCAGCAGATAGAAACAGATATTCAAGTAAAAATGTTTCAAGTAGTCTTCTCTCCTTTTTGGACATAATTATAGTAAGCTATGGAAACGATGACTTTTCCTTTGGCTACAGCTCTCATATACCTCCAAACTATGGATTGTAAAAAAGAAAGCAGTAAGGAATAAGCCAAGATGGTGCTGATATTTGCAGAGCTCCACTCATTGTTATAAATGACTTATGAGTGTCATCCCATTTATTATCCAAATAATTATGAGACTCAGTAATACTTTTTAGAACAAAGTAAAAGATTTTCTGATAAGAAACTGAGTCTCACCAATTATAAACAACTTGTTCAAAGTCACATAAACAGAAAATGGCTGAGTTCAAATTTGCACACAGTTCTCATTCTAAATTTTAGATTTTGTTAATCGCAAAAGTGTACCATAAAAACTTTAAATTAATATCATGCAAGAGTAACTACCAACAGACTTGTCCTCTTGCTGAAAACAACTATAAAATTGGACATCACATATGAGGCAACCATTTTGAGGCACCGGACAATCAGCAACATAGGAAAAGAAAGAAAAGAAAGCTTATGATGAAGCCGAAGATCTCTCTAGATCTTCTAGAAGACATTAGCACTGAATCTGTAGACTGAGTAAATAAGATCACCCTCGCCAATGTGGGTGGACATCATCAAAATCCATTATGGACCTGAACTGAACAAAAAGGCGGTGGGAGATAAATTAATGGCCAATGTACTCTTTTTGCTTGATGGGCAGCACCCAAATTCTCTTACCCTAGGATCAATGTTGCTACTTCTCAGACCTTCAGAGTGACCTTATGGAAAACACACATAGTTTAAAGCAGAAGGATGGTAAAAATATATCATGCACACTCTAACTTTAAGGAAGTTTTTGGCTATATTAATATGAGGCAGAGTAGACTTACAGACTAGGAATACTAATAGAGAAAAAGAGGCATCAGGCTCAATATTGGCAAAATACAAAAATATTAATACATGTTGGGGTTAATGTACAGCATGAAATCAGCCACAATACCTGGCTTGCTAAAATGTAACACAGAGGCCCCTGGGGCAAGGGAGGGTTCCAGAGAAGGGTTTGGGCCTTTGAATGCTGAGGCCTATGGGACCACTCTGCCATTGAACTGCCTCGGGACTTGCCTTCCCCAAGGCTTTCTTAGCCCAAACAGCTGCCCTGAGATCTAAGAGGCACTGTGATCTAAGAGATGTATGCATTGTTCCTTAGGCTATCTTTAGCAGAACACAAAGATTAGCATATCTTATCTTTCCTGTAATAGATCCTCTTGTCACACATCAAGTGCTTGAGAAACAGTGATAAGGATTTGTGATTATCTGGAAGGACCAATAAACTGCAGCAGCAAAGAACAACGGGTCTTGGTCTCCAAGCCTTGACCCCCTTACCTTCTCCTCTCTTCCACAAAGAGTCATCTTTCATCCATCCATATGGGGATTGCTGGCCATTCCCAGCTAATACATGTAATGCGTACACAGTAATAACTGAGTTTCAAAATACATGAAGCAAAAACTCACAGAATTAAAGGAGAAAAAGGACACATACAGAAAACTTATTGGTGATTTTAAAATCGTCTCTTAGTAACAGAGAAAAAGGACAAATCAGTAGGAATATAAAAAATCTAAATGACACTTTCAATCATCTTAATCAATCCATATTTTTAGAGGATTGTACTCACTAACTGCTGAATGCACAGTCTGTTTACGTGCATATAAAAATGTCTGCAAGATAGATTTTCATGTTTTAAATTTGATAACCATCTAAACAAAATTTGAAAATTTGAAATAAATAGTGAGTGAAGTCACCTATGATTCCCTTTAAATTAACCAGTGATAGTAATATTACTGCAGGACAGGAAAACTGAGTTTTATATCTTAAAAAAAAACAAATATAAAGTTTCGATAAGTTGTGTCAAATATGTATGTATTTTAACTGTAATACCAAACAAGTCATTTTGGCAGGGAAATGGAAGCTTGGAAAAAAAAAAAAAAAGAAAAGTTTTAAAAGCATTATTTAAAATTTTTCCATTACTAAAGCAACAAAAATACACTTTAAAATTTTAAATATTTAAAAAAAATAATAATTTTTCCTACCATCCCGACAAAACTGTACATAGCTGATTGATTCACTTCTTTTCAGCATTTTAAAATTAATAATTTAAATAATGGTTACTACACTACTGTACAGAAACTATTTCATATTTTTATTACACCATAAATGCAGAAGAAATTATGTAAAAACCTTTAAAAAGAAACAATTTAAAGAAGCATATGAATGTACAAAAAAATATATTAACTTGTTCATTGGTTCATTTAAGCAATCACAGCACACTTGGAAAAGGAAACGTCAAATAAAAACATACTATGAGTAATGACCAAATATGTAAACTATTTTAAAATACAATAGGTGTTTTAACTAAATCTGAGATTTAATCTATCCAGAGGTTGTCTTTTATGTCTTTGTTAAATTTCAGTTAACTAAAACCATAGAGACCGCTTTTGCTACCTGATGAGCTACAGAATTAGTATTTGAACAGCCTTCAGA
Source organism: Enhydra lutris kenyoni (assembly GCF_002288905.1). Classification (NCBI taxonomy): domain Eukaryota; kingdom Metazoa; phylum Chordata; class Mammalia; order Carnivora; family Mustelidae; genus Enhydra; species Enhydra lutris. The sequence continues at coordinate 2,411,865 of NW_019154168.1, forward strand.
TTTCATTAAACTTAGTTTAAAATCCTTAATTACTTCAGTAGGAAAAATAATTCTATATACTTTTACTTTTGACAATCAAGAGCCACTTTTGCTCCAGGCTGACAGTCAGCAAGAAAACAGAGACCTCAGGCATTCATTTCTGCCTATAACCACTGAACCTTGGAGAGGATCTCAAGCTCCAAATGAGAACACAGTATACCCAACACTGATTTCAACTTTGTGGAACTTAGAACAGAAAACCAAGCCACACCATGCCTGGACTTCTGCCATATGTGAGCTAATAAAATGTGTGTGTTTTTTTAAGATGTTAGGTTTGTAGTAATTTATTGAGCTAATGTGCATCAAATATAGGACGCTAATGTGCATCAAATACAGGTTATTATTTTAAAAGATTAAAAGTCAAATATACAAAAATTACAATTTTTCTTGAACCTACCAAATTTTGTGCAAATTTTGTTTCAATTTTGACAAAGACACCCTTGTCATGCTTCTTTTCTTCCAGTGATTCAATGTCATACACGTAAAGCACCTGGCAACCTCCAAGTGATCAGGAAGTATTAACTGTGACAGTAAACTGTGTCTGGTACTGTCTTGGGTTTTCAAAACAAATCTGAATAAAATACATCTTCTCTTCACCTATCACCATACGCAAGTCCCAACATTTTTTTTTTTTTTTGGACATTTTTTGAACATTTTTATATTTGCCCTTTCTTATGTGGCTCTCCTCAGCTGCTAAAATCCTGGAATGCCATTTATCATCCATTTCATTTCACTTATAAAGAATTTGTATTATTCCTTCCTAGCTATAAAATTACATGAGGCATCTACAAATGTAAAGTTAGGTGAGATGATTTTCATGTCATTTCTAATTCTGAATTCTGAGTGAAAAATCTATTTTAAAAATTACTTCATTTAAAAAAAAAACAAAAACCAGTTGGCTGTTCATCTGATTGGATTTTTTTAAGGAATGGGCACAATTCACTTATTTTTCTATGAAAAATTCCCAGGTGAATGCATGATTTCCTTTTTGAATTTTTATTCCCTAGATGGTTAACAGAGAAAGGAGAAATTGACATATAATTTTGCCACCACTTGCCACCATTTATAGAAGTTACTCTGTAACTATTGTGCAAGTGATAAGTAGAAGTAGTCTTAGTATATAACAAGTATATGGCTTGAAATGATACACATCTATAAACGTTTCCCAAACCAAAGTAAGGGGAAAAGAGTGAACAGTCATAACTGTTTGCATTCTCATAAAATGTAGAGGTTAGTTAAGAGTTAAGGATATAGTTAGAAAACCTGCATTAAGTTCCTCACTTTAACTTTCCCTAGCTGAGTTACTTTTGACAAGTAACTTACCTTCACAAAACCTGTCTCTTGGTCTATAAAACACACATTCTAGTACCTATTTCATCACTTGGTGACCAAAATAAAGAAAAAAAAAATTGAACCTTGGATCCATCCAAAAACAATATAAGATACATTTTTTCAAGAGCACATGGAACGTATTCCAGAATAGATCACATATTAAGCCATAAAACAGGACCTCAATAATTTTAAGAAGACTGAAATCATACCATGCATCTTTTCTGACCACAGTTGTATGAAACTAGAAATAAATGACAAGAAAAAAAACTGGAAAAGGTACAAACATGTGGCTACAAAACAACATGAAACTACATAATCAATGGGTCAATGAAGCAATCAAAGGAGAAATTAAAAAAAAAATACATGGAGACAAATAAAAATGAAAGAACAATTGTCCAAAATATCTGGGATACAGCAAAAGCAGTTCTAAGATGGAAGTATAAAATCATAGAGGCCTACCTTAAGAAACAAGAAAAAACTCAAGTACATATTCTAACCTTAGACCTAAAGGAACTAGAAAAGGAAGAAAAAAGTCCAAGGTGAGTAGAAGGAAGGATATACTAAAGATCAGAGTAAAATTAAATAATACAGAATCAAAAAAAGAAGAAAAAATCAGTGAAACCAAGAGCTGGTTTTTTGACAAGATAAATAAAACTGATAAACAGCCAGACTCATCAAGAAAAAAAAAAGAGAAATGACCCAAAAAAATAAAATCAGAAACAAAAGAAGAAGTAACAACTGGCACCACAGAAATACAAAAGATTATGAGATTACTATGAAAAATGATATGCCAAAAAAATGAAAAACCTGGAAAAAAATGGATAAATTCCTAGAAACATACAATCTTCCAAAACTGAATCAGGAAGAACTAGAAAATCTGAACAGACTAATTGCTAGTAACAAAATTAAATTAATAATAATAAAAAACTACCAGAAAATAGAAGTCCAGGATCAGATGGATCCACAGGTGAATTTTACCAAATATTTAAGGAACTTTACTACCTATTCTCCTCAAACCATTCCAAAAAAAAAAAAAAGAAAAGAAAAGGAAGGAAAACCTCCAAATACATTCTACAAGGACAACATTACCCTAATATCAAAACTAAACAAAGACACCACAAAAAAAGAAAACTATAGGCCAATATTCCTGATAAACTTAGATGAACAATTCTCAATAAACTATTAGCAATTCAAATTCAACAATACATTAAATGGATTACTAACCACCGTGATCAAGTGATATTTATTCCACGTATGCAAAGATGATTCAATATTTGCAAATCAGTCAACATGATACAACACATCGACAGAACCAAAGATTAAAAAAAAATGCTATGATTATCTTAATAGATGTAGAAAAGGCATTTAACAAAATTCAGCATCCATTCATGAAAAAAAATTCTAAACAAAGTGGGTTTAGAGGGAACATATCTCAACACAATAAAGGCCATATGTGAAAAACCCATAGCTAATGTTATATTCAATGGTGAAAAACTGAGAGCTTTTCCTTTAAGATCAGGAACAAGACAAGGATATCCACTCTCACCACATTTATTCACATAGTATTAGAAGTCTTAGCCATAGCAATCAGACAGGAAAAAGAAATAAATGGCATCCAAATTGGTAAGAAGAAGTAAAACTTTCATTACTTGCAGACGACATGATACTATATATAAAATTTCCTAAAGACCCCACCAAAAAACTAATAGCAGTAGTAAACAAATTCAGTAACGTTACAGATACAAAAATTAATACACAGAAATAGGCAGTGTTTCTATAGACTAATAACAAAGTACAGAAAGAGAAATTTAGAAAACAATTCTATTTACCATTGCACCAAAAGAATTAAATATGTACAAATAACTTAACCAAAGAAGTGAAAGAATACTGATGAAAATAATTAAAGATGACAAGAATAAAAAGATATTCCATGTCCATGGATTGCAAGAATTAATATTGTTAAAATGTTCAGACTACCCAAAGAATTCTACAGATCCCTATCAAAATATCAACAGCATTTTTTCACAAAACCAGAACAAACAATAAGATCCCAAATAGCCAAAGCAATCTTGAGAAAGAAGAACAAAGCTGGAGGTATCATAATTTCAGATATCAAATTATAATAGAAAGCTACAGTAATCAAAACAGTATGGTATTGAGACCAAAACAGACAAACATCAATGGAACAGAATAGAGAGCACAAAAATAAATCCTAGCTTATATGTTCAATTAATTTATGAGGATAGGAGGCAAGCGTATACAGTAGGGAAAGACAATCTTTTCAATAAATGGTGTTGGGAAAACTGGGCAGCTACTTGTAAAAGAATGAAATTGGACCACTTTCTCACACGATATACCAAAATAAATTCAAAATGGATTAAAGACCTAAATGTGGGGCCTGAAGGCAAAAATTCATAGAAGAGAGCACAGACAGTAATTTCTCTGACATCAGGTGTAGCAATATTTAAGTAAACTTTATAACTACATCAAATTAAAAAGTTTTTATACAGGGAAGGAAACCATCCACAAAACAAAAAGGCAATCTATTGAATGGTAGAATATATTTGCAAATCGTATAACTTATAAGGAGTTAATATCCAAAATATAAAAAGAACTGCTATTACCCAACACTAAAAAAAAAAAAAAAAAAATCCAACTAAAAAATGGGCAGAAGACCTGAATAAACATTTTTCCAAAAAAGATATACAAATGGCCAAAAGACACACGAAAAGATGCTCAACATTGCTAATCATCAGGGAAATCCAAGTCAAAACCACAATGAGGTATCACTTTACACTTGTCAGAATCTCTAAAATCAAAAACACAAGAAATAAGTTTTGACAAGGATGTGGAGAAAACAACACCCTCATAAACTATAGGTGGGAATGTAAATTGGCACAGCCACTGTGGAAAACAGTATGGAGGTTTCTCAAAAAATTAAAATAGAATTATCATATGATCCAGTAATTTCATTACTGGGTATTTACTTAAAAAAAATTAAAACACTAGGAGTATCTGTCTGGGTAGAGCATGGGACTCTTGATCTCAGGGTCTTCAGTTCAAGTCCCATATTGGGAGTAGAATTTACTTTAAAAAAGATTTTAAAAAATTTAAAAATGTGGGCCACCTAGGTGGCTCAGTGGGTTAAAGCCTCTGCCTTTGGCTCAGGTCATGATCCCAGGGCCCTGGAATTGAGCCCCGCATCAGGCTCCCTGCTCAGTTGGGAGCCTGCTTCCCCCTCACTCTCTCTCTGCCTGCCTCTCTGCTTACTTGTGATCTCTGTCAAATAAATAAATAAAATCTAAAAAAAAAAAAAAATGAAAACATTAATTCAAAAAGATATATGCACCCTGAAGTTTTTTACAGCAGCCAAGATATGGAAGCAACCCAAGTGTTCATTGATAGGCAAATAGATAAGGAAGATGCAGTATATATTTATATATATATATATATATACTTGAATATTACTCAGTCATAAAAAGAAAGAAATCTTGCCATCCATGACACCATGGATGGACCTAAAGAGTATTATACTATGTAAAGTTAAGTCAGACTGAGAAAATACCATATGATTTCACTCATATGCAGAATGTAAAATAACCAAATGAATAAACAAAAAATAAATAACCATCTGAGAACTGATGGTTGCCAGAGGAGATGAGGGTGGAGAGGACAGGCAAAATGGGTGAAGGTTAATGGGAGGTACAGGTTTCCACTTATGCAATGAGTAAGTCACAAGGATAGAAGTTACAGCATAGGGAATATAGTCAATGATACTGTAACAACGTTGTATGGTGACAGATGATAGCTACACTTGTGGTGAATATAGTATAATAGATAATCTTATTGAATCACTATGTTGTATGCCTGAAACTAATGTAAATTTGTATGTCAACTATAATCAAATAAAAAAATTAAAAAAGCAAAACAAAACTGAGGCTTGGAGAAGTGTAGGGGATAAAAAATTATGTAACTAAAAAGTAGAAGAACTGGTATTAATACTCGTCTTTTTTTCCTATTATAATAAACAATTCATTTACTTTTATATTCATAATAAATAATTATTAAATTAATTAAAACAATAAATTTTTAATGCCTATTAACATCATATAAGCTCTAGGGTCACGACTGAAGTGTTAGGAGTTTGCATTATTTCTTCCTAGGGTAGCCAGTCATTTGACCACTGAGGAGCTATAGAGGAGTAGAGATGACCTTACTCCTTGATCCTAGGGTCAAGTCTAGGTAAAGACCAGGACAAATAAATTATATCTATGTCTCTACTAGTGAAGAGACATGGAGCTTTAAACATTGTAGGATTCCAGAAATGCACCTTGCATAGGTAACTTCAATAAATGGGGTTTTCTGGGGGGGGGGAGTTTTAATAGAATGTGTTTTATGTTCGTTAATCAGAAGAAATTGCCTAAAAGATCAGAAAATGGCTGTGAAAATCATGTATGTAATAAATGGGAAAAATACTTTAAAGAAATTTAGATAAGCAGTAGGTAAGATTTTTAATATTGTTTGGATCAAAATTCCCTCTAGAGATCCTTTTGAAAATTTTCCATGAAAAGAAACATTCTCTGAGGAAAAGAAACAATTCATTCATCATTCATAATATTCTAAGCATTTTACATACATTATTTCATTCAGTATTCACAGAAACCATATAGACTTGCCTTATTTTCCTCAAGTTTTCAGATAAGGGTCTAGGAGATGCAATAGTATGGGAAATGTTACACACCTGGGTAAGCATCAGAATAGAGTTTTCAATCCAGTTCAGTTTGACTTCAAAGTCCATGCTCTTTCCACTTCACTAAGTTTTCAAAATAACCATGCCCTTTCAGATACAAAACAGTGCAGCCCTGAAGTAAACTTAGCACAGTGACAACTAAAGCCTATTTTCTGAGGAATGTTTTATTTTTTACTTTTTTAAAAAGATTTTATTTATTTATTTGACAGAGAGAGATCACAAGTAGGCAGAGAGGCAGGCTGAGAGTGAGGGGGAAACAGGCTCCCTGCTGAGCAGAGAGCCTGATGCCAGGCTCCATTCCAGGACCCTGAGATCATGACCTGAGCAGAACACAGAGGCTTAACCCACTGAGCCACCCAGGCGCCCCCTAAGGAATGTTTTAAATAGAAGGACATCTAAGAGGAAAATTGAATTTCAATAAAATATGATATATTCCTCCTGAGTTTACTTCCCAGTTTTCAAGTTTTGATCTCAAACACAGACACAAACCAAGGCAGTCTCTGACCATCAAATGTCATAGGAAACATAAAAAAGAATTAACATTTGACTCAGCCACAAGACGTATGTGTATGCTATTTTTTTATAAAACAATATAAATATAATTGTGAACTTATATTTCGCATATGGAAGTAAGCAATTTACAGGCTTTAATTTTGCCAGTAATTTTGCCATAATTTTACCTACTAAAAGCCAAAATTATTCCACTTACCTACGATGCAATTTTTCCTTTCCTACCATTACAGATCAGAGAAAATGGGGTTTTTTTTTTTTTTTTTTTTTTGGTTCTCTCTACTAATCCGTAACTCCTTCACTCCTGTTACATATTAATCCCTTAAATGAGCCATAAATTCCTATAGTAGTATTACATTTCACAAAAAGAACATTACCTAAATATCCCTCCCTCACCCATGGTAAAAAACTTAATTATTCCTAACTCCTTTGGTTAACTAAGTTAACTCCTTGGGCTAACTACATTTAGTATCTAATTCATCCTGGCAGGCTCCTCAGTAGGCTGTTGAGAATCAGGCACTCTACAAGTGCATTACTTAGGCTTCTATCTTCATGGTGATGGCAAGTTACATGCAGCACCTTCCCTGATCATTATTCTAAAACATTACAAAATCTGATGTATTCTGTGGGTTGTAATTTTGAGGTCTCAGTCAATCAACGTCCAGGTACTGAAGTAGGTCCAGAGCTCCTTCATGAAAAGAATCTCAATTTCTGCCTACCTTACCAAGTAAGCACACGGCCATATGCAGGTGAAATCCATCAGAAAACATGAGCTAGGCTACCTAGTCCTCATATAGGAGAACCAGCACTGACCATGGTCATGTGGTCCCCACCAAATAACAATATTTCCTAAGTCAGTAACATAGAATGTAAATAGCCAGAAAATAAGATCCCATGTCTGATTTTTAATGCCTAACAAAAGTCTAGCTAAAAGTAAACATATTTGGAAATAAAATTTAGGAAAGCTATATTTCCAAGAGGAGTTGATTCTCAGTCCCATCTGACAAGCTTTTAAAAAAGACAGATTTCTGGGGGCACCTGGGTGGCTCAGTGGGTTGAGCCTCTGCCTTCAGCTCAGGTCATGATCCCGGAGTCCTGCGATGGAGCCACACATCGGGATCTCTGCTCGTCAGGGAGCCTGATTTCCCCTCTCTCTCTCCCTGCCTCTCTGCCTACTTGTGATCTCCCTCTCTTTCAAATAAATAAATAAAATCTTAAAAAAAAAAAAAGACAGATTTCTGGGCCTCACTCACCATGTACAGCATTACAATCTCTCAGTGATGGACCTGAGCATCTCTTCTCTTTAATGTTCCCCCAGGTGATGCTGATGATGAGTCACATTTGAGAGCTTCCCTTTTAGGAACTCCAGAAGATATCAATCTCTAGGTATACCAAACTTTATATTGAGTTAGTCTTTGCACGTGCAATACATCACCCTCGCTCTTACATTCTCTTTTCTGTCATATCATGCCTTCAGCTTTAATGAAATTATCCCTTCAGAACAATCATGAAATCAGCTTCTACACTCCCAGGAAAACAACCCATTACACCATTCAGTGTCCATAGTAGAAAGCTTCAAATGAGAGTTTTTTAAGAATATGATATGGAAAATAATGATCTTTCTTCTGATAAAGTGGCATATTTCTACCTTTTGTATAATGAGGATGAATGATTTATAACACATCTTGGATCCTTTTTGTTTGAGTTGTTAGGAATCTCAGAGTTAATATTTATTCTGAGACACAGCATTTTGTTCTTAGTATTTTGCTTCCTCCTTTTTCTACATTACTGAATTCCTCACCTACATCTTCATTCATTAACCTTTTTATACAAACACCTATTTAACAACTCTAATCCTTTAAAGTCCCTATTACATATCATCAGTAACTATGCTACATGCTTTATATGAAATATTTCATTCCCATAATATCTTCATCTGTTTGGGCTGCTATAACTAAATTCCATAGCCTGGTTAGCTTGTAAACAATACAAATTTATTTCTCATAGTTCTGGAGGCATAGAAATCCAAAATCAAAGTGTCAGCAGCTTCAGTGTCTGATCAGAGCCCATTTCCTGGTTCATAGATGGTCTTCTTCATGTCCTCGTAGAATAAAAGAGGGTAAGGAGGTTCTCTGGTCTTTTAGAGCATTAAAGTTATTCATGACACTCATGACTTATTCACCTCCCAAAGACCCACCTCCAAATATATCACACTGGAGATCAAATTTCAGCCTATGAGTTTTGGGAGGATTCAAACATTGCCTATAGCATGTAATAAACCAGAAAGATGAGTATTATCACCAACCCATTTTCAAATGAGAAAACTGGCTTAAAGAAAGAAATTAAGTATCTTTCCCAGTGCCATCCTCTTCAAAACGGCACATACACAGTTTGAATACAGAACCAGTTATTTTGTCTGCTGTGGTATCCGCCCTTTAAGACGATTCTTTTTTGTGTTTTAAATAATTTGGGGAGAAAGAAGAGAAAGGAAAAGACAAAGGAGAGAAAAGAAAGAGCTACTTAACAAGAGATGCTCTCTATGTATGTGATTGTTAATAATTTTATGGTGTTTATTAGGCTCTAACTTAACCTATTCTCAATATCTGACATACCTAAATGTAGAAAATAAGCAGCAAAAAGGGATGCCTGGGTGGTTCAGTGGTTTAAGCCTCTGCCTTTGGCTCAGGTCATGATATCAGGGTCATGGGATCCAGCCAGGCATCTGGCTCTCTGCTCAGCGGGGAGCCTCTTTCCTCTTCTCTCTCTGCCTGCCTCTCTGCCTACTTGTGATCTCTCTTCCTGTCAAATAAATAAATAAAACCTTTAAAAAAATAAGCAGCAAAAAAAATTCAGAATTCTCACCTTCTTTAGGCAACAATTCCCAGAGGAGACATGAATATTCTCTCATTCAAGACAGTAAACAAATGAGACTATTTGCACATTATGCAATTCAGTGCATCCTTCATTATCATTTCCAAATACCATCTTTCTATTAAAGTAGAGAGAACTAGATTTTCTACAATAAAGCCTGAAATGCATAAGAAATATAAATAGTACTTATTAAATGATGCAAAAATATATTCAAATGTTTACTGAAAGCCCCAGTGGTTTATAATTTAAACATCGCTAATTATAAATTTATACCTAATGTAATGTTATTTTTGTATTGATTCAATTATTTCTCAACACATATTAAAGATAAGCTAAGCTGTTTAAATCTTGTTCCAAATATGGGGGAATTATGAAACTATATGACCAATATGATGGCTTCAAATTATTGGGATAGGCCAGGGAATAGACATTCCAGACTGTCCTTAGAGATTTTTTTGGTTTTGGCTTCATAGTGGCTCAGACATCTGTACTTAGTACTGAACAGGAAACTGCAAAAAGAAATGCATCCAGCATCAGCACAGAAAGTGAATCAAAAGAGAAAATTTTCCAAAACTAAAAGCAACTCACATTTTTAATTTTTTATTCTGTGACTTTAAAAAAAATAAAGAAAATCCCTTATAGTGTAGTTTTATGCTCCACTCTCCATTTCCAGGACAAACTACCCTGGTGGTCTTGATTTCTGAAGGGAATTCCCTGTGAAGATGTCCTACTCTAGTGTCTCATAGTGCTTTGTCGGATGCATTTCATTTAGCATCACTTTGGGCTTGAGGTAGTGGCTCATACAGTATTCCATATTTGAATGTGAAAAAGCAGTAATATTAAATTAAGGAAAATGAAATCAAGGAAATTAAATAATCACAGACATTAAGACCGGACCATCTATTAGGTAACAATCTGTTTCCTTACAAAACAGTATTGGTTCTGACTATAAAAAACACTCATTGTAAACACCTCATACAGGTCTAGTGTGAAAAAAATTTCACACAAAATTACACCTGTTTAAAAAATCCTGAAAATTATGATAGACTAAAACAATTTCTTGTTAACATCATTTAACCAGCATCTTTGTCACATAGAGAAACACTTGAGTTCCTGTTATAATAATAACACAAAATTTAGCTGCTCTTTTCTCTGAAAACTCATGGAATCCCAGGTCTTTGAGCTATAAGGCATCATCTAGTCCAATTTAAGACTTGCAATCATCAGAAAACATTGAAGTACTGGCATTATTTACACACTTAAGTTCTCCCTATCATACTGCCAGAGATTTGACATCATGCATGTATTCGTCCATAAAACAGAGGTCTAACTTTAAATCCTTTCCTTGAATATTCACTATTCCATATTGCTTGTATTCAAAGGTCCCTTAAATTTATTTTATTACTCTTTTGAGATAAGGCATACTGAAAGGAAAGGCAGTTTCTCCACTTCTAAACATATTGCAACAGATAACTATATTTGAACCAGTTAATATATTTTAGAAAATCAATCTAAAATTATAGTAAAAGGTAATAAGACTAACTGGAGTATATTCCAGAAATACCATGTTAGTTTAATTTTCAAATTGATTTATAAAATTCACTCAATTAACAGAGTAAAAAGAAACAACATATAAACAGGAGAAGAATTCAAACTCCATTTCTATAAAATTCAACCTTCATTTGCAAAACTCCAAATTTATTTCTGATAAAAACTCTTAGTAAACAGGGAATAGAATGAAAGTTCTTACACCTGATAAAGGATGCCTATGAAAAATCTACAGCAAACATCATATTTTATGATGAAAAACTGACAGCTTTCCCTCTATATTTGGGAACAAGGCAAGAATGACTGATATCACCACTTCTATTTAACATTATATTGGAGATTCTAGCTAGTGTGATAAGGCACTAAAATGAAATAAAAGACATAAGAATGGGAAAGCAAGGAATAAAACCATCTTTATTTGTTCTAAGTATGATTATCTATATAGAAGACTTCGAGAATCTACAAAAAGCTATTAAGACCAAGAGGTGAGTTTAGCAAATTTGTAGGTCAATATAGAAAAGAAGTGGTATTTCTGTGTATGTACAATTAAGAATTATAATTTGCAACTCCTGAAAAAAATTTCCAATATCATAAACTACACAAAAATATTTAGTGACAAATTTAATGTGCAAGACCTCTATACTGAAAACTACAAACCACCACTGAGAAAAATTAAACAAGGTTAAATAAATGGAGAGATATATCATATTCATTGATCAGAAGACTCGATATCTTTAAGACTGTCAGTTATGCCCAAATTTTCTGCAGATTCAGTGTAATCTAAATAGAAACCCAATGGGGTTAAATGTCATTTTTAAATTTTTTTATTTAAATTCAATTTAGTTAATATATATTGTATTATTAGGTTCAGGGGTAGATTTAGTGATTCATCAGTTGCATATAACACCCAGTGCTCATGACATCACGTGCCCTCCTTAATACCCATCACATAGTTACCCCATTCCCCCTCCCCTCCAGCAACCTTCAGTTTATTTCCTATAGTTAAGCCTCTTATGGTTTGCCTTCCTCCCCGTTTTTATCTTATTTTATTTTCCCTTCCTTTCCCCATGTTTATCTGTATTTTTAATTGGCATACTGATTTTAAAATATATATGAAAACACAAGGTACCTGGTATAGCTAAGACAACTTTGAAAACAAAGAAATAATTTTTGACAACTTACACTATCTAATTTCAAGAATGATTGTAAAACTTCACCAATATAGCAGAGGCAGAGTTAAGATGGCAGAGAAGTAGGTGGACCCTGGGCTTTTGTCCCTCAAACAGAACTGTATTGAGGTCAGATCACTTGGAACACCTAGGAAACTGATTTGAGAATTAGAAGAAGGAGCTCCACAATTGGAGGGAGACAGTGTGGTAGGTGAAGGTGTGTGGAAGTAAACTGAGGGAGAGAAAAACTGCCATGCCATGGAAGGGAGAGAGTCCTTTCCATGGGAAAAGGGAGAGAAAGAGAGAGGGGTTAAGAGGGTGAAGATTGGGTCCACACAAGAAGAAAATCTCTAGACCATGAACTGGGAAGTGAGGTGAACTGAGTGTCATAGGTTTTTTGCAAACAGTGTGTGGAGCTCAAACTCTGAGGTTTCAGGAAGGTCATGACTTTCCCTAAAGCAGAGCTTTGGGGTGCTCTTCTGGGGAGAAGGAGGTCTCACTGGTCGAGAGTGCACAGAGTGGTATAGGGATCTCCTGGGTTGCATTGTGAGAGAAAGTTCTCCTTCCTGTAATACATTTGGAAGAGAGTATATTGCCTCTCTAAGGACAAAACCTTGTAGGCCCCAGCAAATGGCCTTTCACTGGCAGGGGACAGAGACACACACATAGGATGGATAATGTGGTCACTGCTTTTCTGGGTGCTAAACCATAGATTATGCACACTATTTCTTTCTTTCTTTTTTTTTACAAGTTTTTTTTTTCTTTCTTTTTTTCCCCCCAGTCTTATTTTAAGACAAATCAAAGCACACCTAGCTAAAGGTCCAAACACTTTCCACTGCAAGCAAGGAGGAACTCTGCAGAGGACTGACCAATGGGAAAAGGTGGCCAAAAACACAATAGCATACACCACAGCACACGCCAGAAACACTTCCTTAAGTGCCAGGTGCTCGGCAGGAAATGACCCCTTTTAAATACATCCCAGGTGCAGGAAACATAACAAGCTTTCATAACACACAAAAACCAGAAACTTAGCCAAAATGACCAAATGGAAGAACTCCCCAAAAGAAAGTTCAAGAAGAAATCATAGCCAGCGACCTGCTCAATAGAGATATAAGCAATATATCCTAACAAGAATTTTTTAAAGATTTTATTTATTTATTTATTTATTTGAGAGAGAGAGAGACAGAGAAAGAGAGAGCACAAGCAGGGGGAGGGCAGAGGGAGAGGGGAAGCTGACTCCACCCTGAGCAGGGAGCCCAACATAGGGCTCGATCCCAGGACCCCGGGATCATGACCTAAGCTGAAGACAGACACTTAACAAACTGAGCCACCCAGATGCCCCTAAATAAGAACAGCAGTCATAAGACTACCAGCTGGGCTTGAAGAAAGCATAGAAGACACCAGAGAAACCCTTACTTTAGAGATAAAAGACCTAAAAACTAGTCAGGCTAAAATAAAAAAATGCTTGCAACTGAGATGCAAAACTGACTAGATGTAATCACAATGAGGACTGAAGAAGCAGAGGAGAGAATAGGTGATATAGGAGGTAAAATTATGGAAAATAATGAAGCTAAAAAGAAGAGGGAAAGAAAACTATTAGATCACAAAAGCAGACTTAGGGAACTCAGTGATGCCATAAAGTGAAATAATCTCAGTATCATAGAAATCCCAGAAGAAAAAAAGTAGGAAAAGGGGGCAGAAGGTTTATTTGAACAAATTATAGCTGAAAACTTCCCCAGTATGGGAAAGGAAATAGGCATTCAATCCAAGAGGTACAGAGAACTTCTGTCAAAATCAACAAAAACAGGTCACCACCACAACATATCATAGTGAAACTTGCAAAGTACAAAGATAGAGAATTCTGAAAGGGTAGACACATAACATTAGCACCAGACCTGTCCACAAAGACCTGGCCAACCAAAAAGGAGTAGAAGGAAGTACTGTATGTGCTAAATGGGAAAAATATGCAACCAAGAATACTTTATCTAGCAAAGGCTGTCATTCAGGATAGGAGGAGAAATAAAAAGTTTCCAAGACAAGCAAAAACTAGAGGAGTTCATGACCACTAAACCAGCTCTGCAAGAATATTAAGAGGGATACTTTGAGCAGGAAAGAGAGACCAAAGGTAACAAAGACTAGAAAGGCACAAAGTCAATCTACAGGAATAGCAAATTTACAGGTAAAATAGTGGCACTAAATTCATATCTTTCAATAATTACTCAGAATGAAAATGGACTAAATGCTTCAATCAGAAGATATAAGGTATCAGAATGGGTAAAAAAACAATATATATATATATATATATATATATATATATATATATATATGCTGCTTACAAGAGAATCATTTTAGATTCAAAGACACCTTCAGATTGAAAGTGAGGAGGTGGAGAAAAATCTATCACGTTAATGGACATCAGAAGAAACGTGGAGGAGCCATCCTTATATCAGACAAACTGTATTTTAAACCCAAGACTGTAACAAGATATGAAGAACGACACCATATCAGACACCATATCATAAGAAAGGGGGTTATCTAATAAGAGATCTAACAATTATAAATATGTATGCCCTTAACTTGGGGCATATATTATGTATATAAACATATATACACACATACATATATATAAATTAATAATAAACTTAAAGAAACTCATTGATAATAATACAATAATAGTAGGGAACATTAACGTCCCACTCACAGAAATGGACAGAACATCTAAGCAGAAGATCAACAAGGAAACAGGTCTTTGAATGACACAATGGACCAGATGGACTTCACAGATATATTCAGAGCATTTCATCCTAAAGCAGCAAAATACACATTCTTTGCAAGTGCACCTGGAACATTCTCCAGAATAGATCACATACTGGGTCACAAATCAGGACTCAACCATTACAAAAAGATTGAGATCACACCATGCATATTTTCTGACCATGAATCTATTAAACTTGAAGTCAACCACAGGAAAAAACAAACAAACAAACAAGAAAACTTGGAAAGACCACAAATATGTGGATGTTAAAGAACATTCATCCTACAAAGAATGAATGAGTTAACCAAGAAATTAAAGAAGAATTTAAAAAATACATGGAAGTAAATGAAAATGAAAACACAACAGCCCAAAATCTTTGGAAGGCAGCAAAGGTGGTCCTAAGAGGGAGGTTTATAGCAATACAGACCTTCCTCAAGAAGCAAGAAAATCTCAAATAAACAACATAACCTTCTCCTAAAGAAGCTTAAAAAATAACTTTATTTGCTAAAAATGCCTCAATCCAGCAGGAGAAGGGAAATAATAAAGATTCAAGCAAAAATAAATGATAAAAACAGAAAAAAAACAGAACAGGTCAATGAAGCGAGGAGCTGATTCTTTGAAAGAATTATCAAAATTGATAAACCCTTAGCCAGATTATCAAAAAGAAAAGAGAAAGGACCCAAATAAATAAAATCATAAATGAAAGAGGAGAGATCACAACCAACACCACAGAAATAGAAACAATTATAAAAAAATATTATGAGCAAATATATGCCAACAAAATAGGCAATTTAGAAGAAGTGGATGAATTCCTGGAAACTTATAAATTACCAAAACTGAAACAGAAAAAAAAAAAAAATAGAAAATGTGAACAGACCCATAACTAGGAAAGAACTTGAATCAGTAAGTAATCAAGAATCTCCCAACAAACAAGAATCCAGGGTTGGGTGGTTTCCAAGGGGAATTCTACCAAACAGTTAAAGAAGAGTTAATGCCTATTCTTCTCAAACTGTTCTAAAAAATAGAAACGGGAGGAAGACTTCCAAACTCATTCTATGAAACCAGCATTACCTTGATTCCAAAACCAGACAAAGACCCTACTAAAAGGGAGAATTACAGACCAATATCCTTGATGAACATGGATGTAAAAATTCTTAACCAGATATTAGCTCATTGAATCCAACAGTACCTTAAAAGGATTATTCAACACAACCAAGTGGGATACATTCTTGGGCTGCAGGGGTGGTTCAGTATCTACAAATCAATCAAGTGTGATATACCACATTAATAAAAGAAATGATAAGAACCACATGATCCTCTCAATAGATGCAGAAAAAGCATTTGACAAAATACAGGATCTTGGGACGCCTGGGTGGCTCAGTTGGTTAAGCAGCTGCCTTTGGCTCAGGTCATGATCCCAGCGTCCTGGGATCGAGTCCCACATCGGGCTCCTTGTTCTATGGGGAGCCTGCTTCTCCCTCTGCCTCTGCCTGCCACTCTGTCTGCCTGTGCTCGCTCTCTCTCTCTCTGACAAATAAATAAATAAAATCTTTAAAAAAAAATACAGGATCTTTCTTTATAAAACTCTTGATTTATCCTGGATAGAAGGATAGAAGGAATGTACTTCAACATCATAAAGGCCATTATGAAAGACCCACAGCTAATATCATCCTCGATGAGAAAAAACAGAGAGCTTTTCCCCTAAGTTTAGGAAAAAGACAGTGATGTCTACTCTCACCACTGTTGTTCAACATAGTACCAGAAATTCTAGCCTCCGGAGACAACAAAAAAGAAATAAAAGGCATCCAGATTGGCAAAGAAGAAACCAAACTTTCACTTTTCACAAAGGGCATTATACACCATGTAGAATATCCAAAAGATTCCACCAAAAAATTGCTAGAAGTGATACACAAATTCAGCAAAGTCACAGAATATAAAATGAATGTACAGAAGTTTGTTGCATTTCTATATACCAATAATGAAGCAGCAGAAAGAGAAATCAAGGAATCAACTCCATTTACAATTACACCAAAAACTATAAGATACTTAGAAATAAACATAAACAAAGAAGTTAAAGAACTATATGCTGAAAACTATAGAATACTTATGAAAGAAATTAAGGAAGCCACAAATAAAAGGAAAAATATTCCATGCTCATGGATTAGAAGAATATGGTTAAAATGTCTATACTTCACAAAGCAACCTACACATTCAATGCAATCCCTACCAAAATAACACCAGCATTTTCCACAGAGCTAGTAAAAACAATTACAAAATTTGTATGTGACCACAAGAGAACCCAACTAGCCAATGTAATGTTGAAAAAAGAAAAGCAAAACATGAGGCATCACAATTCCAGTCTTCAAACTGTATTACAAAGCTCTGTTCATTAAGACAGTATGGTACTGGCACAAAAACAGACATATAGATCTAGGGAACAGAATAGAGAACACAGAAATGGACCCACAACTATATGGTCAACTAATCTTCAACAAAGCAGGAAAGAATAACCAATGGAAAAAAGTCTCTTCAACAAATAGTGTTAGGAAAATTGGATAGCCATACACAGGAAAATAAAACTGCACCATTTTCTTACACCATACACAAAAATAAATTCAAAATGTATAAAAGACCTAAATGTGAGAATCCATCAAAATCCTAGAGGAGAACACAAGCAGCAACCTTTTTGATTGATCTCGACCACAGCAACTTCTTACTAGGCACGTCTCCAAAGGCAAGGGAAATAAAAGCAAAAATGAACTACTGGGACTTCATTAGGATAAACAGCTTTTGCACACTAAAGGAAACAGTCAACAAAACGAAAAGGCAACCTTTTATGGGACAATGGGAGAAGATATCTGTAAATGACATTAGATAAAGAGCTAGTATCCAAAATCTATAAAGAACTTATAAACTCGATACCCCTAAAATAAAAAATTACAGTTAAGAAATGGGCAGAAAACATAGACAGACATTTTATTCCAAAGACATACAGATGGCTAACAAACATGAAAAAATGCTCAACATCACTCATCATCAGAGAAATACAAATCAAAACCACTATGAGATACCATCTCAAGACACCTGTCAGAATAACTAACATTACTAACTCAGGAAACAACAGATGTTGGTGAGGATGTGGAGAAAGGAGAAACTTCATACACTGTTGGTAGCAATGCAAACTGGTATAGCCACTCTGGAAAATGACAGGGAGGTTCTTTAAAAATTTAAAAACAGAATAACCATACAACCCAGAAGTTGCAATACTAACTATTTACCCAAAAGACAAAAAATATTGATTCGAAGGGGCACATGTACCCCAATGTTTATAGCAGCACTATCCACAATAGGGAGATTATAGAAAGAGTCCAAATATCCATCAACAGATGAATGGATAAAGATGTGGTATACATACACAATGGAATATTACTTGGTCATCAAAAAGAATGAAACCTGGCCATTTGTAAACATGTGGATGGAACTAGAGTGTATTTTGCTAAGTTAAATAAGTCAATCAGAGAAAGACAAATACAGTATGATTTCACTCATATGTGGAATTTAAGACACAAAACAGATGAACATAGGGGAAAGGAAGGAAAATATAAGAGAAGATTGAGATAAGAGACAGAGGGAGGCAAACCATAAGAGACTTTTAACTATAAGAAACAAACAGGGTTTCTGAAGGGGAGGTGGGTGGAAGAATGGGGTAACTGGGTGATGGGCATTTTAAAGGCCACTTGATGTAATGAGCACTGGGTGTTATATGAAACTGATGAATCAATGAAGTGTATCCCTAAAACTAATAATACACTATAGGTGAACTAACCTGAATTTAAATAAAATACAGAAAGAAAACAAACAAACAAACAAACAAAAATAACCCTTCACTATTACAGATGGTGTAGCATTGGTGTGAAAGTAGAGAAATAGAACAAAACAGAGTCTCGAAGGATCCCCTCACATATGTGATCAACTGTTTGAACAAAGTGCAAAGCCAATTTAATGGTAAAAGGATAGTCTTTTCAACAAATGATACTAGAACAATTAGATTTATATGCAAAAAAATAAACTTCTATCTAAAACACTATACTTATAAAAGTTAATAAAAATGGACCAAAGATCTAAACGTAAAATCTGAAGCTCTATAACTTCTGGAGGAAAACAGACAAGGAAGCTTTGTGACTTTGTATTAGTAAAAGATTTCCTAGATATGACAATAAAGCTTGACTGTACAAGAATGATGAACTGTACCTCATCAAAGCCTATTCAAAAGATAGGCTTAAGAGAATGAAGATAAAGCCGAAGACGCAGAGAACGTATTTGTAAGTCATATTGATGAAGAACTTGTATGTAGCATAAACACTAAAAATGCAGCAATAATAAAACAACCCAATTTTAAAAGAGCAATCAATTTAAACCAACACTTCACCAAAGAAGACATACAGATAGTAAGTAGGCACATACCAAATGCTCAACAGGATTAGTCATTAAGAAAATGAAAATTAGGGACGCCTGGGTGGCTCAGTTGGTTGGACGACTGCCTTCGGCTCAGGTCATGATCCTGGAGTTCCGGGATCGAGTCCCGCATCGGGCTCCCAGCTCCACGGGGAGTCTGCTTCTCCCTCTGACCTTCTCCTTGCTCATGCTCTCTCTCACTGTCTCTCTCTCAAATAAATAAATAAAATCTTTAAAAAAAAAAGAAAGAAAGAAAGAAAATGAAAATTAAAACCATAAGGAGAGGTGATGGTTATCAGAGGGGAGGTGGGTGGGGGCACAGGTGAAGTAGGTGATGGGGATTAAGGAGGGCACTGGTGATGAGCAGCAGGTGATGTATGCAAATGTTGGATCACTATATCGCACAGGTAAAACTAATATTATACTCCATGTTAACTAACTGAAATTTTAATTTTTAAAAAACACACAATGAAATACCACTGCATGCCTATTAGAAGAGTTAAAATGGAAAAAACGGGCTATAACACAGCTTGGGTGGATGTAGAGCAACTGGTACACTCACTCACTGCTGGTAAGAATTAAAATGGTATAGAAAATGCAGAAAATAACTGGCCATTTTCCCAAAATTTAAACATACATTATTTTATTCCTAGATACTTATAGAAGAGGAATAAGCAGGACATCAATACCCACAAATACTTGAATATGAATGTTTATAACAGTATTTTTAGTAGCCAAAACTACCCAAGGATTCATCAAAAGAAGAACAGATCAACAACACAGGTTGGTACACTATTATCTTAGCTGAGGCTGCTCTAACAAAATACTGTTGGGTGGAGAGGTGGCTTATAAGCAACAGAAGTTGATTTCTCACAGTTCTGGAGGTTTAAAGTCTGAGGTCAGGGTGCCAGTCTGGTCAAATTCTGGTAAAGGCCTTTTCTGAGTTGCAGACAGCCATCTTCTTATTAAGTTCTTATGTGGTAGAAGTTAGAGGGAGGAAGCAAATTCTCTCCTAACTCTTATAAAGGCACTAATCCCATCCATGAGTGCTCTACCCTCATGAACTCCTCTAATCCTAATAAGCTCCTAAGGTCCCCACCTTGTAATACTATCACACTGGCAGGGCAGGGGGCAGTGTTTCAATGCACAAATGGGGGTGACACATCAGTGCCTAACAGTCATATGATGGAATATTATTCATCAATAGAAGGCAACAAACTATTGATACACACAACAACAAGGATTAATGTCTAAATAATTATACTGAGTGAAAGGAGTCAATCAGAATACATATTGTATGACTCCATGTAAATAAAATTCTATAAAATGCAAACGAATCCATAGTGATGAAAAGTAGATCCATGCTTGCTTGAGGTTGGGATAAAAGGATGAATGGCTAGGGAAATTACAGAGGAATATGAAGGAATTTTTGAGGGTGACAGATACGTTCATTACCTTCATATGTTCATTGTGAAAATTTGACAGGTGTATACGTACATTAAAACATATAACCACCTGGCGATTCACAGACCTGTACCCCTGGGGATAAAAATATATTATATGTTTATAAAAAATAAAATTAAAAAAAAAATCTTTGTCCACAAAAAAAAAACAAAAAAAAACCAAAAAGAACCCCCAAAAAACCATATAACCGAGCACTTAAATATGTGCAGCTTATTTTATGCCATTTATATTTCAAAAAATTGTTTTAAAACCACTAATTATAATCAGTAAAATATGTCAGGCTATTCTAATAAAAATAATTTAAAAATGGTATCTCTTTCTTTAGGAAATTATAAACTACTATTAAAATATTGATGTTGCAGAAGTAGTCACATGAAAAATCGTAACATATGGTAGATCTAGCCTTTCCATTAGCCAATGTAAAGGTATAATCCAGTCTCTATTTTATTTATATTATTAAATATTTAGGGCCATTTTTGGGGAGTGGGAATGATAATGATAATTAGGGAAAAAGATAAGTTGACCAAAGCAACTAAAGTATTTGGGACACTTAAAAACACAGAAATGGGGTAGACAGTCCCTTAAAACTGCAATTCCAGGACATTAACTTATATGGTAATCAAGGGGCTAGAAGAAATTGTGTGTCAAGGATGGCAGTGATGGGAAAGATACTGTAGGTGCATGAGTAGAAGAAAAGAAAATGAATTCAACCCAGGTATGTCATTTGATATTTCCGCTTTCACTATCCCAAGATGGACTGACTTAACAATATTACTACTTATTACCTGATATACATTTAATTTAAGATTTGTTTTCAGAAAAGCCTTGAAAACTGAAAGGAAATTTTGTGTATGTATGTAAGAATGTGTGTGTGTGTGTGTGTGTGTGTGTGTGTGTGTGTGTGTGTAGCCCTCTATTTAACAACTTTTGTTTTCTTACCTATTAGCAAGACACAATTTTATGAAAACTTGGCATTTTCTTCTATATTAAGCAGATTCAGATACAATGCACAGTTATAAACTAGAACTGGACTTCACAATTATTTTATAAATCTTCTAAGAGTTCTAAACTCCAGTGTGGCAAATACACTGCATGGAAACTACCAAAATTTTAATACATACCTATAATTTATAGCCTGCTGGTTTCCAAAATGAAGCAGAGGCAACTCATTCTAAGAGGTATCACTTTAATTGAATAAATTAGTACGAATAGAAAGAAGAAAATATGACTAGATTGGATTATTGAATGTAAAATTTACCTCTGTTTTCTGACACTCAAAATCACAAAGAATAGGACAATTTTATTCTCATTACATAAAGAACGTAAGAATCAAATTTGAAAGAAACATTTTATCAGTGCAAATTTCTGAATTCATCACATGCAATAGAGCAATAGGTGCATTGATACCACTGATATCTACTTTTACCAATATTTTTATGGAGTATATATATTTTTTTAGCTGTGTCTCTTTTAAGACCCCAAAATATAATTGTAACATTTGTTCTTCCAAAAGTGTTTTTCTAAGCTCTCAGTAAACACAGCCTGTTTTGCTTCTTATTGGTAAAAGACCTCATGAAATACTAGGGTAACCATATGCCCTGATTTCCCCAGGATGGCTCCAATTTCTGCCTGTTACTCCAGATTACTGACTAATAGCATCCTTTTCAGTTTCAAGAGTGTGTCAGTTAGGATGATAAATTATATGGTCAACCTATAAATGGCTCACTTATAAATTCTGCAGCAAATCTCACTAGCACATGGGAGTATAATAACTCTATAGTCAGAACTGTCAAATGTTAGGCCCTTTAAGAAAATTGTGTTTACTTTCTCTTAACTGATAACAATCAAGTATAGAGAAAAATAATATGAACTAAAAAGGCACATGAAAAATACTGGAAAATCCAAATTATGTTGTCTCTATTTCTTTTAGGGGAGTATTCTTTCTCTGCCACATTTTTTTCCTCTCTCCTGGCACCCCCATTGTTCTTTAGGACATCTGTCATTGTTATGAGTAAATTTCCTTATATTTAAACATATAAATATAAAAAATATAGTCCTGGCACAGTGCCTACTGATAAGAATGATGGCTAAAGTTTTCCATGTCATTCATAAGAACATTGACAATAAATAGGCCTTTTTTTTCACATATGACAAGGCCATCATTTCATTGCCTCATCTGGAGTTTTATTTTTAGTGGCTAAGACTGTAAGTCAGAGCCGTGGGGAGAGAGAGGTAATTGGTGCCCTGGCAGAAGAGACGAAGTTCATGTAACACAGTAGGAAGGCTGTTGGCAGCAGGAGACAGCAGGAGCAACAGAATTCTCACATCTATCAAAATTTATGAGATCAGCAAACAGGGGAACTGTGTTTGTTTTCCTGACCTTTTATTTCTGTGTGTGTAAGTAAAAAGACAAAATACTAATTCCTTTCTGAAACTGTGTTAGTGTAATAAGCACATATTTTCCACTTTCCACAAACAAGGTCTGCCTACAAATTAGGGTAGGCTTTAAAAGGATTCTTGATTTCCTACTCCAAGGCATGTGGATGGACAAGAACTGAAGTGTTTCCCTATGCATGGACCATGTTTGAGGTAGTTATCAGGGTTCAGGCTGTGGAGATGAGATATTTACCCAAGGCCACTGTTGGTGGGATGACCAGGGGAGGCCAAGAAAGAGAGCTGAATGCTGGGGCCAAATATGATTTGAGATCCTAAGGGAAAACTATGCTTAAGAGAGGGAAAAAAAGTAAAAATTAAAATTACTGTGTAAAGCAAGTAAAAGATGATTAAGAGTAAAAATAGGAGCAATTCCTGGGCATTAAAGTTCAATTTCTGTGCAACTGGGAATGAACTCTGATGATTCTAAAATGCTAAAAAGGGCCATTTATTTAAGGTAACAAAGACTTCTTTTCCAAAAATTGTTTTCTCATCAGAATAAAATTCATTAAGGACCTAAGTGTTTCAATTAAACAATACATGATTATTTAATTTATTTAATAAGGAAAATAAAATATTTTATTTTTCTTCCTCTGCTACATGCTGTCCACGAAAGACACATAGTCTTTATCTATGCACTGCCCCTAGGATCTGTCCTAAAACAGCATCCATTAGGGGTTCCTCGGGGGCTCAGTGGGTTAAAGCCTCTGCCTTCGGCTCAGGTCATGATCATAGGGTCCTGGGATCCAGCCCTGCATCAGGTTGTCTGCTCAGCGGGAGCCTGCTTCCTCCTCTCTCTGCCTGCCTCTCCGCCTACTTGTGATCTCTGTCTGTCAAATAAATAAATAAAATCTTTAAAGAAAAAAAGTTAAAAAATAAAACAGCATTCATTATCTGTGGACTATGTACCATGTGCCGGGCACTGCTCTAAGAAATAGAGATAAAGAAAAGCAAAATAGAAAAGATATATCTAGGGTGCCTGGCTGGCTCAGTCGGTATAGCATATGGCTCTTGATCTTGGAGTTGTGAGTTCCAGTCTCATGTTGTGTGCAGAGATTATTTAAAAATAAAATCTTACACACAAAAGAAGACAAGACTAATTATGGAGCATATGCTGCGTAGAGAAAGACGATAAACAAGGTAAATGTATACATGCTGGATAATGATGATGATCGAGAGAAACATAAGGGGTGCCTGGGTGGCTCAGTGGGTTAAGCCTCTGCCTTCAGCTCAGGTCATGATCTCGGGGTCCTGGGATTGAGCCCCTCATTGGGCTCTCTGCTCAGCAGGGAGCCTGCTTTTGTCCTCTCTCTCTGCTTGCTTCTCTGCCTACTTGTGATCTCTTTCTCTGTCAAATAAATAAATAAAATCTTTTTTTTTTTTTAAAGAGAAACATAAAGTGGGGAAAGAGGTAGGCACCAACATTTTAGATTGGTTAAGGAAGGCCTCACTGAAGATGTGACATGTGAGTAAAGGCAGGGAAAAGTTTAAGGACAAAGTCCAGGAGTATCTGGGGAAAGAGCATTCCGGCCTGAGGGCACAGATTGTGCAAAGTCCCCAGGGAAGAAGTGTTTGAACTATAAGAGACAAATCTGTGATGGATGCACAAGGATAGAAGAGATCGAAGAAGTTATTTGGGTACCATTCTGTGAGAGCTTATGACTCTTGCAAAGTAAAGACATGATTTGGCATTTATTCTGAGTTAGATGAAGAGCAATTACAGTGTTTTGAGCAGGGATGTGGGGTGGTATGACTTAGGTTTTAATAAGATCTTTCAAACTGCTCTTGACAGGAGATGAAATTGCAGGAAGAGTAAAAGCAGAGAAACCAGTTAGGAGCCCATTATATAACCAAATCAAGAGTTGAGAGTGGCTTATACCAGGACAGTCAAAAAGGAGGTGGTAAGAAGTGATCAAAGACTGAATATATTTTAAAGCAGATCTATATTTGCTAATGTGAATGAGTGTAAGAGAAATACAGAAGTCAACATAAATCCACTGTTTCTAGCCTGAAAGGTAAAATTTCCATTAGTAAGGATAGGGAAAATTTGGAGAGAATGACAAGAATTCAGTTTGACATACCCATTAACCATTGGAATGATCACTGCCAGTTTCAGAGCTAGAGAAACCAGAGAAGTCTTACGTCATCTGCATCAGACCAGAGCTATTGCCTACCAAGCAAGATGTATATTTTGGATGGTCCATACCTATCTATTCTTCATGGATATAATGGTCTGGGATACCCATAAGCCCTAAGTGGGAGTGTGTTTTGGGAAGCTCCTGAATGTGTGCTGTAAGCAAGAGTGTGTTGGATAGAAGCTTAACTGGAGTAATGGTTGGTGACACTAATTGTATTCACTGCAGTGCCCCATGACAGTATGATGTTTCGCTGATAATATAAGACAATAAATCATCACTACATAGCTAGTATTTTCAAATTTATCCCATTTCCCAACCTACACTAGCAGACAGGCTCTTAGAAAGCGTAGTCCTTATCCATCTTGTATCAAGTATTACATCATTTGAATAAATGAATCAATTATGTGTTCACATGATTCAATTATGGGCTCACAGTTACTAGAAACTTGTAGTTTAGAGAATAATGATTTTGCATAAAGTTTATATCTACCAAGTTTTAGAGACTCCAAAGTATATCATAAGCATGTAGTAGTTATTTTTTTCAAAATTAAATTTTTTTTTATTTTTTATTTTTTTAATTTTTTTTATTTTATTTTTTATAAACATATATTTTTATCCCCAGGGGTACAGGTCTGTGAATCGCCAGGTTTACACACTTCACAGCACTCACCATAGCACATACCCTCCCCAAAGTCCATAATCCCACCCCCCCTCCCAACTCCCCTCCCCCCATTAACCCTCAGTTTGTTTTGTGAGATTAAGAGTCACTTATGGTTTGTCTCCCTCCCAATCCCATCTTGTTTCATTGACTCTTCTCCTACCCCCTTAACCCACCATGTTGCATCTCCTCTCCCTCATATCAGGGAGATCATATGATAGTTGTCTTTCTCCGATTGACTTATTTCGCTAAGCATGATACCCTCCAGTTCCATCCACGTCGTCGCAAATGGCAAGATTTCCTTTCTTTTGATGGCTGCATAATATTCCATTGTGTATATATACCACACCTTCTTTATCCATTCGTCTGTTGATGGACATCTAGGTTCTTACCATACTTTGGCTATTGTAGACATTGCTGCTATAAACATTCGGGTGCACGTGCCCCTTCGGAACACTACGTTTGTATCTTTAGGGTAAATACCCAGCAGTGCAATTGCTGGGTCATAGGGTAGTTCTATTTTCAACATTTTGAGGAACCTCCATGCTGTTTTCCAGAGTGGTTGCACCAGCTTGCATTCCCACCAACAGTGTAGGAGGGTTCCCCTTTCTCCGCATCCTCGCCAGCATCTGTCATTTCATGACTTGTTAATTTTAGCCATTCTGACTGGTGTGAGGTGGTATCTCATTGTGGTTTTGATTTGTATTTCCCTGATGCCGAGTGATATGGAGCCCTTTTTCATGTGTCTGTTGGCCATCTGGATGTCTTCTTTGCAGAAATGTCTGTTCATGTCCTCTGCCCATTTCTTGATTGGATTATTTGTTCTTTGGGTGTTGAGTTTGCTAAGTTCTTTATAGATTTTAGACACTAGCCCTTTATCCGATATGTCATTTGCAAATATCTTCTCCCATTCTGTCAGTTGTCTTTTGGTTTTGTTAACTGTTTCCTTTCCTGTGCAAAAGCTTTTGATCTTGATGAAATCCCAATAGTTCATTTTTGCCCTCGCTTCCCTTGCCTTTGGCGATGTTCCTAGGAAGATGTTGCTGCGGCTGAGGTCAAAGAGGTTGCTGCCTGTGTTCTCCTCAAGGATTTTGATGGATTCCTTTCTCACATTGAGGTCCTTCATCCATTTTGAGTCTATTTTCGTGTGTGGTGTAAGGAAATGATCCAATTTCATTTTTCTGCATGTGGCTGTCCAATTTTCCCAACACCATTTATTGAAGAGGCTGTCTTTTTTCCATTGGATATTCTTTCCTGCTTTGTCGAAGATTAGTTGACCATAGAGTTGAGGGTCTATTTCTGGGCTCTCTATTCTGTTCCATTGATCTATGTGTCTGTTTTTGTGCCAGTACCATGCTGTCTTGATGATGACAGCTTTGTAATAGAGCTTGAAGTCCGGAATTGTGATGCCACCAACTTTGGCTTTCTTTTTCAATATTGCTTTGGCTATTCGAGGTCTTTTCTGGTTCCATATAAATTTTAGGATTATTTGTTCCATTTCTTTGAAAAAAATGGATGGTACTTTGATAGGAATTGCATTAAATGTGTAGATTGCTTTAGGTAGCATAGACATTTTCACAATATTTATTCTTCCCATCCAGGAGCATGGAACATTTTTCCATTTCTTTGTGTCTTCCTCAATTTCTTTCATGAGTACTCTATAGTTTTCTGTGTATAGATTCTTAGTCTCTTTGGTGAGGTTTATTCCTAGGTATCTTATAGTTTTGGGTGCAATTGTAAATGGGATGGACTCCTTAATTTCTCTTTCTTCTGTCTTGTTGTTGGTGTAGAGAAATGCAACTGATTTCTGGGCATTGATTTTATATCCTGACACTTTACTGAATTCCTGTACAAGTTCTAGCAGTTTTGGAGTGGAGTCTTTTGGGTTTTCCACATATAGTATCATATCATCTGCAAAGAGTGATAGTTTGACTTCTTCTTTGCCAATTTGGATGCCTTTCATTTCCTTTTGTTGTCTGATTGCTGAGGCTAGGACTTCTAGTACTATGTTGAATAGCAGTGGTGATAACGGACATCCCTGCCGTGTTCCTGACCTTAGCGGAAAAGCTTTCAGTTTTTCTCCATTGAGAATGATATTTGCGGTGGGTTTTTCATAGATGGCTTTGATAATATTGAGGTATGTGCCCTCTATCCCTACACTTTGAAGAGTTTTGATCAGGAAGGGATGCTGTACTTTGTCAAATGCTTTTTCAGCATCTATGGAGAGTATCATATGGTTCTTGTTCTTTCTTTTATTAATGTGTTGTATCACATTGATTTATTTGCGGATGTTGAACCAACCTTGCAGCCCTGGAATAAATCCCACTTGGTCGTGGTGAATAATCCTTTTAATGTACTGTTGAATCCTATTGGCTAGTATTTTGGCGAGAATTTTTGCATCTGTGTTCATCAAGGATATTGGTCTGTAGTTCTCTTTTTTGATGGGATCCTTGTCTGGTTTTGGGATCAAGGTGATGCTGGCCTCATAAAATGAGTTTGGAAGTTTTCCTTCCATTTCTATTTTTTGGAACAGTTTCAGGAGAATAGGAATTAGTTCTTCTTTAAATGTTTGGTAGAATTCCCCCGGGAAGCCATCTGGCCCTGGGCTTTTGTTTGTTTGGAGATTTTTGATGACTGTTTCAATCTCCTTACTGGTTATGGGTCTGTTCAGGCTTTCTATTTCTTCCTGGTTCAGTTGTGGTAGTTTATATGTCTCTAGGAATGCATCCATTTCTTCCAGATTGTCAAATTTGTTGGCGTAGAGTTGCTCATAGTATGTTCTTATAATTGTCTGTATTTCTTTGGTGTTCGTTGTGATCTCTCCTCTTTCATTCATGATTTTATTTATTTGGGTCCTTTCTCTTTTCTTTTTGATAAGTCTGGCCAGGGGTTTATCGATCTTATTAATTCTTTCAAAGAACCAGCTCCTAGTTTCGTTGATTTGTTCTATTGTTTTTTTGGTTTCTATTTCATTGATTTCTGCTCTGATCTTTATGATTTCTCTTCTCCTGCTGGGTTTAGGCTTTCTTTCTTGTTCTTTCTCCAGCTCTTTTAGGTGTAGGGTTAGGTTGTGTACCTGAGACCTTTCTTGTTTCTTGAGAAAGGCTTGTACCGCTATATATTTTCCTCTCAGGACTGCCTTTGTTGTGTCCCACAGATTTTGAACCGTTGTGTTTTCATTCTCATTTGTTTCCATGAATTTTTTCAATTCTTCTTTAATTTCCTGGTTGACCCATTCATTCTTTAGAAGGATGCTGTTTAGTCTCCATGTATTTGGGTTCTTTCCAGATTTCCTCTTGTGATTGAGTTCTAGCTTCAGAGCATTGTGGTCTGAAAATATGCAGGGAATGATTCCAATCTTTTGATAACGGTTGAGACCTGATTTAGGACCGAGAATGTGATCTATTCTGGAGAATGTTCCATGTGCACTAGAGAAGAATGTGTATTCTGTTGCTTTGGGATGAAATGTTCTAAATATATTTGTGATGTCCATCTGGTCCAGTGTGTCATTTAAGGCCTTTATTTCCTTGTTGATCTTTAGCTTGGATGATCTGTCCATTTCAGTGAGGGGAGTGTTAAAGTCCCCTACTATGATTGTATTATTGTCGATGTGTTTCTTTGATTTTGTTATTAATTGGTTTATATAGTTGGCTGCTCCCATGTTAGGGACATAGATATTTAAAATTGTTAGATCTTCTTGTTGGACAGTTCCTTTGAGTATGATATAGTGTCCTTCCTCATCTCTTATTATAGTCTTTGGCTTAAAGTCTAATTGATCTGATATAAGGATTGCCACTCCTGCTTTCTTCTGATGTCCATTAGCATGGTAAATTCTTTTCCACCCCCTCACTTTAAATCTGGAGGTGTCTTCAGGTTTACGATGAGTTTCTTGTAGGCAACATATAGATGGGTTTTGTTTTTTTATCCATTCTGATACCCTGTGTCTTTTGATTGGGGCATTTAGCCCATTAACATTCAGGGTAAGTATTGAGAGATATGAATTTAGTGCCATTGTATTGCCTGTAAGGTGACTGTTATTGTATATTGTCTCTGTTTCTTTCTGATCTACTACTTTTAGGGTCTCTCTTTGCTTAGAGGACCCCTTTCAATATTTCCTGTAGAGCTGGTTTGGTATTTGCAAATTCTTTCAGTTTTTGTTTGTCCTGGAAGCTTTTAATCTCTCCTTCTATTTTCAATGATAGCCTTGCTGGATATAGTATTCTTGGTTGCATGTTTTTCTCGTTTAGTACTCTGAATATATCATGCCAGCTCTTTCTGGCCTGCCAGGTCTCTGTGGATAAGTCTGCTGCCAATCTAATATTTTTACCATTGTACGTTACAGACTTCTTTTCCCGGGCTGCTTTCAGGATCTTCTCTTTGTCACTAAGACTTGTAAATTTTACTATTAGGTGATGGGGTGTGGACCTATTCTTATTGATTTTGAGGGGGGTTCTCTGAACCTCCTGGATTTTGATGCTTGTTCCCTTTGCCATATTGGGGAAATTCTCTCCAATAATTCTCTCCAATATACCGTCCGCTCCCCTCTCTGTTTCCTCTTCTTCTGGAATCCCAATTATTCTAATGTTGTTTCGTCTTATGGTGTCACTTATCTCTCGAATTCTCCCCTCGTGGTCCAGTAGCTGTTTGTCCCTCTTTTGCTCAGCTTCTTTATTCTCTGTCATTTGGTCTTCTATATCGCTAATTCTTTCTTCTGCCTCATTTATCCTAGCAGTGAGAGACTCCATTTTTGATTGCACCTCGTTAATAGCTTTTTTGATTTCAACTTGGTTAGATTTTAGTTCTTTTATTTCTCCAGAAAGGGCTTTTATATCTCCCAAGAGCGTTTCTCTAATATCTTCCATGCCTTTTTCGAGCCCGGCTAGAACCTTGAGAATCGTCATTCTGAACTCTAGGTCTGACATATTACCAATGTCTGTATTGATTAGGTCCCTAGCCTTTGGTACTGCCTCTTGTTCTTTTTTTTGTGGTGAATTTTTCCGCCTTGTCATTTTGTCCAGATAAGAGTAGATGAAGGAGCAAGTAAAATACTAAAAGGGTGGCAACAACCCCAGGAAAATATGCTTTAGCCAAATCAGAAGAGATCCCAAATCGTGAGGGGGGGAGAAAGAGGATAAAAAGAGGTTCAGAAAGAAAAAAAAAAAAAGAAACAATTAAAAAAGAAAACCAATAAAGAAAAAATTTAAAAAGGAAAAAAATATATATATATATTAGATAAAGTAGTTAAAAAACGTTAAAAAAGAAAAGGGTAAAAGTTAAAAAAATTTAGCAGAAGAAGAAAAAAAAATTGAAAAAGAAAAAAAATTAAATTAACTGCAAGGCTAAAGAATCATGGGGAGAAAGCCATGAGTTCCGTGCTTTTCTTTCTCCTCCTTTGGAATTCCGCTGCTCTCCTTGGTATTGAAACTGCACTCCTTGGTAGGTGAACTTGGTCCTGGCTGGGTTTCTTGTTGATCTTCTGGGGGAGGGGCCTGTTGTAGTGATTCTCAAGTGTCTTTGCCCCAGGCGGAGTTGCACCGCCCTTACCAGGGGCCGGGCTGAGTAATCCGCTCGGGTTTGCTTTCAGGAGCTTTTGTTCCCTGAGCGCTTTCCGTAGAGTTCCGGAGGGCGGGAATGAAGATGGCGGCCTCCCAGTCTCTGGCCCAGAGGAGCCGAGAGCCCGGGGCCCCACTCCTCAGTGCGCCCTCAGAGAACAGCGCCGATTTACTCCCGTCACCCTGCCTCCGGCCGCGCTCCGAGCTGACCGAGCCTGCGACCGGTTCAAGGTAACCCCGAGCTTAGAGCTTATTCCTCGGCTCTGTCTCTGTAACCGGCTTCCCTGTTCTAATACCTGTAAGCTCTGCGACACTCAGACACCCCCGATCCTTCTGTGACCCTGCGGGACCTGAGGCCACACTGACCCTGCATGTGCTTCACCCCGGTTAAGCCTCTGGAGCGATGTCCCTCAGCGGAACAGACTTAAATTTTAAAAGTCCCGATTTTGTGCTCCGTTGCTCCGCCGCTTGCCGGGAGCCGGCCCCTCCCCCCGCGGTCTATCTTCCCGTCGCTTTGGATTCACTTCTCCGCCAGTCCTACCTTTCAGAAAGTGGTTGATTTTCTGTTTCTAGAGTTGCTGTTCTTCTTCTCTTCGATCTCCCGTTGGATTTGTAGGTGTTTGCAATCTTTAGATAAGCTATCTAGCTGATCTCCCGCTACCTGAAGTAGTCTCAGCCTGCTACTTCTCTGCCATCTTGACTCCTCCCCTCAAAATTAAATTTTTAAAAAAATACTTAGCATACTTATAAGGCTGCAATTATTTAATTTTACTGATTAAATATATTTTTTCATTAGAATTTGTTTTAAAGCTTTAAAGTTTAGCTAGATGGAAAAAGCAACACTAGAATTTTTACAAGAAATAATGTCTAGGTAGAGGTAAAAGAACAGTGGAAAATGAAGAAGTAGGGAAAAGCTGGAAAGGACAAAATAAGCAGGAGTAGGAGGAATGTACAGTAATATTATCAAAATGGGCTTAAATTCTAGTTCCATCTAGGGTTCTGTGAACTGCACCATGTACAAGATGCCATGGTTCCTTTGGATGACATTTGAAACTATTACCTGGTTTCTACCAGGATAATTTGCCTCACTCCCCATCTCACTCCTTTGGGAAAACAGGGCATGTTTTATTGTCTTTATGTCTTTGTGCTCCAACTCTCTTCCCTCTGACACATTTATCCAGGTAAAGCTCACTCTTTCCAGATGCTACTCATGAATTGACAACTTTATGGGGTACTTCCCCACCTCACATGCCAGGCTAAGTGTTTACCTCTGGGTTACCAAATCCACACACAGAGAAAAGACACCAAGCTGACCAAGCAATGAAACACTGCAATGTCCCCAAGGCCTAGATTTTCCTTTTAGGTTCATCCAGGACTTTAGGTATATCACTCATTTAAGTTCCTTAAGTTTCAATGTCTTCATTTGTACTTTAGGAATAAAAATAGCACACACTTCATAGAGACAGAAAGAACGAGAGGAAGCCTCAAAGTTGTTATTATTATTGCCATTATCATCATCATCATTAATAAGTACCCATTTTCCCATTCCACTGTAAGGTCTCATTGAGATGAATAATTATTAGATTTTCAATAAATTGTTGTTGAGTGGAGCTCCTCTTTTCTGCATATCTAACATTATTTTTAGTTAAAATGCATTAAACTAGATGTCAAATAGTAGAAGATATGAAACAAAAATGTTATCCTTATGTCAATTCTTCTCAGAATTTAATTTTCTTCAGGTATTAATCTAGATATGGTTAAATATATTTACCTATTTTCATTCAAATTGTCTTGAATAATAACTATGAGAGGCAGGTTACAATTTGTTTTAAATCTTTAAAAACTATCATGCTTTCATTTTATGTAAACAAGAAGAAAAATTAAGTGTCTTAATTCACTCTACTTGCAAACAAACAAACAAAAATATATGGGAAAACTGAGATTTACTCAGCTGTTTTCTACTATCAGCTATGAGTTATAGATCTTGATATGCCTCTTTAATCTTTTTATTCATCACCAGCTTCCTCCTATTCTGTCCAATAACTTATGTCCTTCCCATACCACTAGAAGAACTGAAAAGAAATGAGCTACGACATAACTGAAAAATCTAGTAAAATGACCACAGAATATATCTAAAGACATTTGGAGGAAATAGGTAATAAGGGTCATATCAAATACTACAAAAATAGAAAGATATTCAAAAGGTAACATAAATGTTAAAAAAAATAAATAAAAGGTAACATAAACACATCCAGAAGTTCACTCTTAGAAAATGTTAACAAAATAAAACTACAGCAAATCTAAACTAGACAAAAGAGAGAATGTATTAATATGAATCACTAGAAATAAAAACTTGTGGTAAATTTTGAAAAAAAATAAAAATAATAAAGTCACATCTATGCCAGTATATTTGAAATCTCAGATTAAATGGATATATTCTTTAAAAAATGATACCAAACCTATCTCAAGAAGGAATAGAAAATTAATTTTAAATTATTAAAGACAATTATCAGACCAAAAGAAAAATCCACAAAGAAAACATTAAATCTAAGTAATTTTAATGGATGATTTCTACCTGTTTCAAGAATTAATCACTTAACCCTTGTATGTATTTTTCTAGAAAAAAGAGAAAACAAAAAAATACCAACTCACCCAATAAATAAAAATGTATATGGAAAAGTATACATGGAAAGGAATTTAATTTTCTTCAGATATTAATCTAGATATGGTTAAATATATTTACATATTTTCATTCAAACTGCCTTGAGTAATAACTGTTAGAGGAAGGTTACTAAAATTTATTATCTTTAGAATATTGTTCTTCCCCAACATAATTAAGTTGTTGAATCTGTTGTCTACTGGAAAAATCAATTTGTTTTAAATCTTTAAAAACTATCATGCACAGCCACACTTCCACAAAAAAATAAAAATAAAGTTGGGGACACTCTCCTTACTAGATACTAAGCCTTACTATAAAGCTATAAATATTACTTGAGTATAATATTGACTCAAGAATAGACAGATCCAGAGAATAGTTTTGAGATCCCAAAAACATACATGGAAACTTGGCAGATGATATATTATTGTATTGGTTATAATTGAAGAATGGAAAGACTGGGCAATGAAAGACACTGAGATAATTGGCTATCCATACTGGGGGCGGGGGTGAGGGAAGGACTTACAACCAATACAGAATAGGCAAAAGACATAAATAGTGATTCAAGAGAAGAGTAAATAAAAATGTCCAACTTCAGGGCTGCCTGGGTGGCTCAGTGGGTTAAAGCCTCTGCCTTCAGCTCAGGTCATGATTCCAGGGTCCTAGGATCAAGCCCTGCATCGGACACTCTGCTCGGCAGGGAACCTGCTTCCCCCTCTCTCTCTGCCTGCCTCTCTGCTTACTTGTGATCTCTGTCTGTCAAATAAATAAATAAAATCTTTTTTAAAAAATGTGCAACTTCAGTGATATGCTGGAGAAATGGAAATTCAGGTCATAATGATGTAAAATTTTAAGCTCATTACTTAGGCAGAAATTAAGTCTATCAGTGGTAGGTATTAGCTAGAATGTTGAATAACACAGCTCTTAAACATTGCTGCTGGGAATATAAATTGGTACCTTTATTTAAAGAATACCTTAATATAGATGTGAACTTACCTAAGAACCTAATAATTGCATTTAGAGTTAAATGAGACATGCACAGAATGTTCACAGCAATACTTATTTTTCTTACCTCAAATTACTAGAAATAACCTGGATATCCACATGTCAAGAAAAGGACAGAAACATGAGTTGTTTAAGCTTATTGAATGAGATATAACAGTGATAATGAATGAGAACAAATAAGTATAGCAATATATAAAAGTCTTAGAAACATGTTAGGTAAGGAAAGCAAGTCCCAGAAGGCTACTTGCTTTATAAAACAATTTTATAAAATTTGGAAGCAAACCTTAAATACATTGTTCGAACATATATGCATATATTGTAAAATTAATTTTAACCTCTTTTTGTGTATGACAAATATAAAACTCAATAGATTCTTTGACTGGAAGGCAGGGGAGGAGCACAAAACGACATTAATAGAATTGGTGGAGTGCGTATATGTTACAGTGTTTTTTAACTACCAACGAAGAATTAGAAAGAAATGAAATTATGCAGCCTCCAATGAGCTCTCAATTTATTAAAGTATAAATAGCACCATTACTATTTTTAAATGGTAGCATGAATTCTTACCTCCATTCCCCCTTTAGATAAGATGCCATATATAGCCACAAACTGAGTCTTTTACTCATATAATTTATGCCAGGTATAAGTATTAAATATAAAAACTATTTCAATTAATTTGTAAATAAAATTTAGAAAGAACAAAATATAGTAAGTTTAAAATATAGGTCTAAAGAGGCAGACTAGAGAAACCATCATGACCTGTATTTCTGTTCACTGACCTTGAGCAATTCACCCCATAAGACCTTAATACTGTCTTTGTTAAAAATAAATAAATAAATAGTAAGAATCAAAACTAGCTCTTAAATGCTGAAATAATCTTTTTTAATGCAATTTAGGAAACAAAATGATAGACATTTTGCAAGTAAAAAGAGTACAGGCATGGTTACCTTGTTAAAGAATAAAGCATTTGTCAAATTATATCTACATTTCATTACAGTTACTGGCTTCAATTAAATTACTAACCTTTAATTTGAATTTTAGTGACAGAAAGTTCTGTTGAAGTGAAAAGATACAGCCACTGAATAACATTACCTAGGTTTTTACAGTTGACTAAAAACAAAATGCTCTCCCTCTGAGCTGTGTCAGCTTCTCATTTTATATTTCAGTTTCGTGAGTTCCTCATAAATAGTTTGAAATTCTATGTAGTGAAGATTATTTTCTTGTGTAAGAGAGCAGCAAGAGGTATGCTGAGTCCCCGTAATGGGTAATTTAAGTGAGTGGCAAGGGAAATGGTATGTGTTTTGATTATTTCAATTTCAATCTTTAAATGAAATATGATAGAACACAATCCTCTTCTGTGCGGTTGCTCTTACTTAAAATGCTACAATGGAATAAAAATATCCAGATGTTTTAGTACTCTGAGTGAAGAGTAGAAGTCTGGATCAAATTTAAAGAAGAAAATCAATTACAGTGTCTTATATAAATACATTGACTTCTCAAAAGTGCCTATGGCTGAAAACATCATTCACTAGATATCAGGGATTCTCAGTCTTGGCACTGCAGACATTTTGACCTGGATAGCCATTTGTTGTTGGGGGCTGCCCTGTGCTTTGTAGGATGGGTAGCACCATTCTTAGCATCTAACCATTAGATACTAAGACCACCTTCCCCCTAGTTTTGCCTATCAAAAATTCTCCTGAAATTGTCAAATGTCCTCTGAAGGACAATTATGGCTGGTCAAGAATCACTTCCTTATACAAAATGTTTCTCAGTTTCCAACAATAATAATAATAATAAATTTTAAAAGAGTGGAAAAGATCTATTCAAAATATTCTATTCAAAACTATTCAAAATAAATTAGCCATGTTCCCCCAACTCAGGAAATTAATGGGAATAAAAAAATAGCCAGGACCCAACAGGGTAAAATTTTAAATGTCTGGTGTCAATAAAAAACTATGAAGCACACAAAGAAGTAAAATATGTAACCCAGAAAAAAAAAAAAAATCAACAGAATCCAATGCAGAACTAACAAAGATGATAGAATTAACAGACAATCAACAAAATGAAAAAGAATGGGAAAAAAACATTTGCAAACAATATATCTAATAAAAGATTAATATCCAAAATATATATTCACCAAACTTGATGAAGAATATGAACCATAGATCCAAGAAGCTCAGTAAACTCCAAATATAAGAAACATGAAGAAAACTGTATCAAGGCACAAGATATTCAAATTGTTCAGACTGTTCAAATCAATATATAACTAATATATTGTTCTAGTTTCTCAGCAGTCCATGAATATAGACATGCCACAAACAAGTAGAACAAAAATAAAGATGACAACATATTTTTCATCAGAAATCATGCAAATAGCAAGACCTCATTGACGTTTATAGAATTATCTATGCAAGAACAACATAATAAACTTTATTGACTTGTGTACATGGAATATTTACTAAGCTAATATTTGCTAACCATATTCTAGACAAAAAAATGAATATTAAAAAATCTCAAGGCTTCAAGTCATATAAATTATGTTCTCTAACTACAGTGCAATTAAAATATAAGGTAATTACAACAAGATATTTGGAAAATCCTCCAATATTAAAGACTAAATAATACATTTCTAAATAGCCCATGGGTGAAAAAAGAAATCAAAAAGGAAAACTATAACATTTCAAACTGAATGAAACTGAAGTAACAGTATATTAAACTTTGTGTTATGAAGCTAAAATAGTACTTAAGGTAAAATTTATTACACTGAATAGGGGCACCTGGTGGCTGAGCCTCTAACTCTTGGTTTCAGCTCAGGTCATAGTCTCAGGGTCCTGAAATTGAGTCCTATATCAGGCTCTGTGCTCAGTAGAGAATCTGCTTCTCTCTGCCTCCTTCTGCCTCTTCTCCTGTTTGCGTGTTCTCCCTCTCTCTCACCCCCAGTCAAATAAATAAATAATCAAATCTAAAAAAAAAAAGAAAGAAAGAAATGGCCTCAGCTTCAACCTTGAGAAACCTAGAAAAAAGAAGTGCAAATTAAACACAAAGTAAGCAAATGAGATTGAGAACAGACAAATAGGGAATATAAATGAAACCAAAGCTGATTCTTTGAGAAGATCAAGATTATTAAACTTCTAGTCAAAGTGATCAGGAAAAAAAGAAAGAAGAAACAAATTAATAATATCAGAGATGCAAGAGGTAGCGTCACTATGGACTCCACAAATATAAAAAGAATCATAAAGGAATACTACAAACAACATGATGCAAATCAATTCAACAACCTAGATGAAATAAAAACTTCCTTGAAAGACACAAACTACCAAAGTTCCCTAATGTAGAACAGATAGCCTGGGTAGGCCTGCATCTATGAAGGAATTATTTTTGTAGTTAAAAACCTTATCACACCATTTATTGAAGAGACTGTCTTTTTTCCACTGTATATTTTTTCCTGTTTTGTCGAAGATTATTTGACCATAGAGTTGAGGGTCCATATCTGGGCTCTCTACTCTGTTCCACTGGTCTATGTGTCTGTTTTTATGCCAGTACCATGCTGTCTTGGTGATCACAGCTTTGTAGTAAGGCTTGAAATCAGGTAACGTGATGCCCCCAGTTTTATTTTTGTTTTTCAATATTTCCTTAGCAATTCGGGGTCTCTTCTGATTCCATACAAATTTTTGGATTATTTGCTCCAGCTCTTTGAAAAATACCAGTGGAATTTTGATCAGAATGGCATTGAAAGTATAGATTGCTCTAGGCAGTATAGACATTTTAACAATGTTTATTCTTCCAATCCAAGAGCATGGAATGGTCTTCCATCTTTTTGTGTCTTCTTCAATTTCTTTCATGAGTGTTCTGTAGTTCCTCGAGTACAAATCCTTTACCTCTTTGGTTAGGAAAACTGGACAGCTATATGTAGAAGAATGAAACTCGACCATTCTCTTACACCGTATACAAAGATAAACTCAAAATGGATAAAAGACCTCAACGTGAGACAGGAATCCATCAGAATCCTAGAGGAGAACACAGGCAGTAATCTCTTCGATATCAGCCACAGCAACTTCTTTCAAGATATGTCTCCAAAGCCAAAGGAAACAAAAGCAAAAATAAACTTTTGGGACTTCATCAAAATCAAAAGCTTCTGCACAGCAAAGGAAACAGTCAAGAAAACAAAGAGGCAACACACGGAATGGGAGAAGATATTTGCAAATGACAGTATAGACAAAAGGTTGATATCCAAGATCTATAAAGAACTCCTCAAACTCAACACACACAAAACAGATAAACATATCAAAAAATGGGCAGAAGATATGAACAGACACTTCTCCAATGAAGACATACAAATGGCTATCAGACACATGAAAAAATGTTCATCATCACTAGCCATCAGGGAGATTCAAATTAAAACCACATTGAGATATCACCTTACACCAGTTAGAATGGCCAAAATTACCAAGACAGGAAACAACATGTGTTGGAGGGGATGTGGAGAAAGGGGAATCCTCTTACTCTGTTGGTGGGAATGCAAGTTGGTGCAGCCACTTTGGAGAACAGTGTGGAGATTCCTCAAGAAATTAAAAATAGAGGGGCGCCTGGGTGGCTCAGTGGGTTAAAGCCTCTGCCTTCGGCTTGGGTCATGATCCCAGGGTCCTGGGATCGAGCCCCGTGTCGGGCTCTCTGCTCAGCAGGGAGCCTGCTTCCTCCTCTCTCTCTGCCTGACTCTCTGCCTACTTGTGATCTCTGTCTGTCAAATAAATAAATAAAATCTTTAAAAAACAAAAAAAAAGAAATTAAAAATAGAGCTTCCCTATGACCCTGCAATTGCACTACTGGGTATTTACCCCAAAGATACAGATGTAGTGAGAAGAAGGGCCATCTGTACCCCAATGTTTATAGCAGCAATGGCCACGGTCGCCAAACTGTGGAAAGAACCAAGGTGCCCTTCAACGGACGAATGGATAAGGAAGATGTGGTCCATATACACTATGGAGTATTATGCCTCCATCAGAAAGGATGAATATCCAACTTTTGTAGCAACATGGACAGAACTGGAAAAGATTATGCTGAGTGAAATAAGTCAAGCAGAAAGAGTCAACTATCATATGGTTTCACTTATTTGTGGAGCATAACAAATAGCATGGAGGACAAGGAGAGTTAGAGAGGAGAAGGGAGTTGGGGGAAATTGGAAGGGGAGGTGAACCATGAGAGACTATGGACTCTGAAAAACAATCTGAGGGGTTTGAAGGGACGGGGGGTGGGAGGTTGGGGGAACCAGGTGGTGGGTATTAGAGAGGGCACGGATTGCATGGAGCACTGGGTGTGGTGCAAAAACAAGGAATACTGTTATGCTGAAAATAAATAAAAATTTAAAAAAAAAACCTTACCACAAAGAGAACTCAAGGCCAAAGTGGCAAATTTCAATGAATATTAAAGGAAGAAATAATGTAAAATCTACATGAATACTTCTGCAAAGTTGAAGAGGAATAAGTAGTTTTCTACTCATTCTGTAAGACCTGTAGCAACCTACTGTTAAACCAAGCACAGACATCACAAGAAGTGAACTAACCAACAACCCTTATGAGCATAAGTGCAAAAACCACTAACAAAATTTTAATCAGTAAAATGAAAAGTATATAAAACTTATAATATATCCCGATTAATTATGGCTTATATTTGGAACACCAAGTTGGTTTAGTATCTGAAAATCACTCAATGCAATTGACCTTATTAACAAACTTAAAAAAAAAAGGAGAAAACATACATATTTTTTTCCAATAAAGAAAAAG
Organism: Enhydra lutris kenyoni; assembly: GCF_002288905.1. Taxonomy (NCBI): domain Eukaryota; kingdom Metazoa; phylum Chordata; class Mammalia; order Carnivora; family Mustelidae; genus Enhydra; species Enhydra lutris. The sequence goes on from NW_019154168.1 coordinate 2,452,980, forward strand.
CATTTGATAAAACCCAACATCCATTCCTGAAAATATAGGAAAATATCTTTATAAGCTTGGGTTAAGCAAAAATACCACAAATACAACACCAAAAATAGGACACATAGAAGTAAGAAATTGATAAACTGAACTTCATCAAAATTGAAAACTTCTTTGAAAGACACTGTTAAGAGAATGAAAAGGTAAGCAATAAATTTAAAGAAAATATTTATAAATCATACATCTAATAATATTTTATCCAAAGAAACTCTTAAATCTCAATAAGAAAACAAACAACCCAATTTTTAAAATGGGCAAAATATTTGAACAGACACTTCACCAAAGAAGACATATGGATGGCAAATAAGCACATGAAAGGGGGTCAGTTATCTGTATCCATTAGAGAAATGCAAATTAAAACCAGAGACCACTATATATCTATAAGAATGGCTAAAAGTAAAAAGGCTGAACATATGAAACCTTGTCAAAAAAACTCCATCACTATTTATGAGAATATAATATAGTACAATCACTTTGCAAAGCAGTTTCAAATTTTCTCAAAAGCCTAACATGTATCATAATAGGATTCAACCATTGTTTATTCAAAATAAATGAAGGCATAGTTCCATATAAAGCTGTATAGAAATATTTATAGTAGATTTATTTGTAAAAGCCAACAATAGGAAGCAACCCATATGAGTCAACAAAAAAATAGATCATTATATCCATACAGTGGCATAATTCTGAGTATAAACAAATGGACTATTGGTATACACGAAAATTATTGATACACACAATTATAAGGCTTGAACTATTTACACACAATACCATAGATGAATCTCAAAGTAATTATGCAAAGTGAAGGCAGCCATACAAAAAGAGTACATAGTGTATGATCCTGCTTATATTAAATTCTAATAAATGCAAAGTGAACTAAGATAACAGAAAATAAATCAGGGGTTACCTGGGAACAGGGAGGGGGTCAGGAAGGGATGGGAAAAGGGAATTTAAAGAAGAGAACAGATTTTCCAGGTGGCAGATATGTTCATTATATAATGATATAATAGTATTGTTGCTATTACTGGTATATACATATAACACAAGTTATCAAAATATATACTTAAATATTCCAGTTAACTGTCAATTATTCTTCAATAAAGCTATTTAAAAATAAGATATAACAAATGATGTAAAAACGGTAATTAATTTCTTTCAGAAATACATTTATTTCTACTTTAGAAGTAGAACATATCATTATAGTTGCACATAGGAGCTCTAGAGCTGCATTGTGTGCAATCAAATCCATTCTGTGAATCAAGGAAGAAAGGCCTTGAATGAGGAGAAGTGAACATTTTTTTTCCAAGATAAGATATGTACTTTGCTATTGGGTTCGCTCACCTGCATCTGTGCCAGTGAAGAAGGAGGAACAACACTGGAGACATGGCCTGGGGAAAGGTAACAGAAGCTGCTTTACCAGGTTCTTTACCAATTGGGTCAGAAAAGGGGCTCTTATTTGTCTGAGGCCCTGGAGTTGGAACCTTGTTTATTTCCACATAGGCCAGATGTGGGCCAAAAGGAATTCCAACATGCTCCATGAACAAGAGGGCCAAGCAGGACAACGTGACCAAAAACTCAACAGCAAATTCACTGTGGGCAACCATATATGGAGACATATGCCTCTCTTTTCCTCCTCTGTACTCTAACACTAGGTTGGTATGTGCCAGAAAGTGGGACAGGGCAGGGATGGTGGAGTCATGTGAAAGCAATACCTTCACCAGCCCCCTTCACATCCCGTACTATATACTCACATAGCCACAAATGTTATGTTGCCTAAGCTTTGATTTGGGGAAACAAAAAAATTTGAACCAACTGGAGACTGGTGTTTTAAATGCACAGAATTAAAAGTGAGATTATTTTAATAGTAGAAATACATGAAATTTCATGGAATCAGACTGACATCCTATTAAGATCACTCTGTCCAGACAGAAAGTGGATTTGATAAGGCATTGTTGGCAGAAATTACTAGGGAATAGAAAACTTTCTTAATTTACGCTTGTGATTTGTGACTACGTATTAAATTGGCTAATGCTCTGTTAAAATACATGTTACCTGAAAAATATACCACATGAAGCATTTAGGTCATTAAAACTTATTGTAACATGGTGCTCTCAAAGCTTTAACAATGTGGTTTTGGATGGGAGTAGGGAGTCAGGAAGGTGAGAGGGGCCAATCCCATTTCTAGCTGGCACGTGAAGACTCTGCTTCCAATAAATTAGGTGGGAATCTCTGGTTTGAGGAGTGGTTCAAGCAGAACTGAGTAAATCTGTGAACCTGAAAAATCTAGTATGAAAAAATGTACATGTTATGGCATTTTTGAGGGAGAGAATCCACAGTTTTTTTGTTTGTTTTGTTTTTTTTAAAGATTTTATTTATTTATTAGAGAGAGAGAGAGAGAGATAGAGCATGAGCACAGGCAGACAGAGTGGTAGGCAGAGGCAGAGGGAGAAGCAAGCTCCCCACTGAGCAAGAAGCCCGATGTGGGACTCGATCCCAGGACGCTGGGATCATGACCTGAGCCGAAGGCAGCCGCTTAACCAACTGAGTCACCCAGGCGTCCCAGAGAATCCACAGTTTTTATAAGATACTTTCAGGATTCCATGATCCCCAATTCTAACTCGCAAGCATAGTCATAGGTAGTGGCAGGACCAGTCTCCAGGAAAATGGGCCAGCGGACAGATATGGATTAAAGATGAGTAGAAGGAACTGTTGAGATATGGGTAAGCAATGACTGCCTTTAGACAGGAATGGAAGGGCACAGAAGGGAGAGAAAAGAGTGCTTAAAGGGGAACTAGAAAGGCACAAAGGCAAAAGTGCCATTAGAAAAGCGTGCCTAGAGTCAGAAGAGCATTTTTTTTTTTTTTTTCCGAACAGAAAGCGATCACAAGTAGGCAGAGAGGCAGGCAGAGAGGGAGGGGGAAGCAAGCTCCCTGCTGAGCAGAGAGCCCAATGCGGGGCTCAACCCCAGAACCCTGAGATCACGACCTGAGCCGAAGACAGAGGCTTAACCCACTGAGCCACCCAGGCACTCCAGAACAGCATATTTTAATGCAGTACATTTAAATATGAGCCTGAAGTTCCTGCCCCTTATAATTTCTGTCTCTGTAGAAAACGTTAAAGAACCAAATAATTAGTTACCAAGCCAGCCTTTAAATATGGCTAACACCAAACATATGTTAAGGTTTAAAAGGAAACACCCAGCAAGAGATTGCTGTGTATTTGAATTTTGTGTAAATAATCTCTGTTCTCTAAATTATAGGAAATAAGTCAAATATAAATATATATAATTTAATGGGTTACCTCTCGATCCACTTACTCTTATGCTTGCTGTTTGGTGCACTTAGTTTGGAGATTTTTTTTTTTTTTAATCCAACTGCCCTAAAGTATTTATGGAAACAATATAATAAAATATACTATCTTCACTTTACTACTCATTGCCTTATTCTGTGGGGAAACTTATGATTATGGATTTTTTATTTTTCCCATTAGATTTGAAGCTCCTTGAAGTAAACAATTTCAACATATTCCTGTCTGTGTCTTCAAGGTTTAGCAAAGAGTTCTTTACACACAGGGTCCTACATACCGTAAATGCTCTGTGCATGTTGCTGAGAAATAAATATAGCCCAGGTAAACATGGAAGGTTACAAGGCATAAGTTCTTAAATATTTAAGAAAGTGATAACTCATTGTAGGCTCTAATAGAGAAAGGTTTATAGAAGAGAAGGAAATGATTTGGATTACAAGAGATAAGTAAGGTTTTTTATCAGGGTTTATTTATATTTGATAAAATACTAAATGAAAACTATAGAGAAATTTTAGTTAAAATAATGAGCCATGAGATATGATTTGTCAAAATGTTTCCAAGCAGACTTAGCATTCCACAGCTAAGAGGATATCACACTAATAAGACCTATCTCAAGGCAACTTGAGATCAGGAATACACTGGAGAACAAAGCAAAAAAGATTATCCACTAGCAGACACACAAACAGAGAAGCTTGAAAAGCCTTTTGGCTCTTAGATCTAAATGCTTTGAAAACAGAAATGCTTGGAGGGATTCAGTCAAAGTACCACCTGAAGTTGCTTACAATCTTACTGTAATTAGAGCCGGAAATTTCAAACAAATTATGTTTCTTGTGATGGCACACAATTTATATACATGTTTGGGCCAAGAATTCTCCCTAATTCAGCCCAATTCTCTCTTCAGTTTCTCCCCCAGGAAAGTCATTTGTCACACCTGAAGCTAGCTTTTATGTACCAAACACAAACAAATAAACAAAACCCCCAAAAACAAAACAAGACAAAAAAATTAAAAAACAGATCAGAAAAAGCAGAAGGAGGGAAGTAATTTTTCTGTTTTTTTTTCCTCTAGGGAAGTAATTTTTCAAAAGTCAATCCTTGTACTCGAAGGCCTCAGAATTATTATAAGGTATTTGGAAGGATTTGAGAAAAGGGTGCTAATGACTAAGATGTCCTGAAGTGGGGTTCTCTAGAATGAGGCATGAGAAATGTTGCTAGTCTGGGGCCATAAATATTAATATTCCTTATAATATTCTGCATACCAAGAAGTAAAAAAGCAAATCCCTAATAAGATTGCTCTATGCTTATTTGGATCATGTGTCTTTAAATGCTTGTCAACCTTGAACTCCATGAGGCCGGCTTCAATGACGTATACAGTAACTATGAATTAATACATTAAGAGAATTCATGTTCATGTTGATTTGTTCTAAGTGCTCCTGCAGAGTGTCACTTGTCCAAAAATAGCATTTTGGTTTTGATTTTGGCAGCTGATGGTCTTCTCCTAGTCCTGGGAATAGAAGCAGTGCAGTGATCTTTGAAGAGGGTACCACAATCACTTTTACCTTATAATTTCATATCAGGAAGGGCATCTTTGTGCTCAGGACTAAACATGAGCCTTGGTATATTTCTCTGAAGACTTAATTCATACAAAAGGACTGACTATGGTAAAGTAGATACAGCTGAATAAATGAAAGGGAGAAGAAATACATTAGAGAAGAAAGGAAAAAGGAGAAAGATTATCGTTGGGTTTGGCTCACTCAGGCTTTCCCATTAAAATGGTATTTCCTTGATGTGTACACCATAAGGAATCCTTTCACTCAAGGAATTACAATGAACTCTGAACTTTCTGACATGGCTTTGAAATGTGAAATACTTCAAAATCATACACAGTGCAAAATTTAAAATGTTTTTTTTCCTACATTTACTGTACACATCATGTTTGCTTTTTCCTTTCTGTGTCAGCTTATTAGTAGTTTCCCATGATAGTTTCCTCTCTAGGAAGAAAAGAGACACTAGGAAGCAACTATTTATACCAAGGATGAAGAAACCTCCTTCAGAAAATACATGAAGTTAAGGCATTTAACATACTGTACAAGTAGAGCCTAACCCACCTTATATAGGAGAAAGAATAAGTTATCTGTATCAGACTATATTCATATCTCTTCTCGCATACATCAACATCAGACCAATTTCAGTCCTTGGATATTTGATAGAATTGAGGTGGGCATTAGCCATGGTCTAATAGATAGCCAACCCCTGACATAGAAATAAGAAATTAATACAGTTTAATATGATAACATCAAATGAGTATACTGGGAAGCTCTCACTTCATGATTGAGTCCTCTAATATTTTTCTTAGAAATATAGCAATGAGGAAGTAAAGCTGAAACACAGTTTTCATTGAGTAAACAATCAGTCTTTTTCATAAGAAGTAATAAGAATTTGATCCTAAATTCAACAAATGATATTAATTCTGACTATTTTTGCCTTCTTCTTAAACACATGCAACTAATTTAAGCAAAAGCTCAGTTGGGCAAACTTCTCTTGACTGCTGGAGGCTGAATGCCCTCAATTAGCCCTGGTTCAAACACTAAAACTACAGTTGTTTAGCTCATTTAGGTCATAAATTATACAGCTATTCCTCTTATCCACAGGGAATATGTTTCAAGACTTCTAGTGCATGCCTAAACTATGGATAATATCAAACTGTATGTATACACTGTTTTTTTTCCCTATATACACATAGCTGTGATAAAATTTAATTTATAAATTAGTCACAGTAGATTAATGACAACAGTTAATAAATAAAATAGAACAATTAGAAAAATATACTGTAATAAAACTTATATGAATGTGGTCTCTCTCTCTCAAAATACAGTACTATACTCACCCTTACAATGATGTGAGTTGAAATAATATCTAAGTAATGAGATTAAGTGAGGTGAATGACAGTCTTAGGTTACTATTGACCTTCTGATATGTCATCAAAAGGAGGATCATCTGCTTCCAGACCATAGTTGACCACAAGTAACTGAAACTCAGGAAATGGACGTACTGGATAAATAGGGTCTACTGTATTTGCTATTCTCACACCCATATGTTCAGAAAAGATTGCCCATTTACAGACTTTCATTTGTAACGTTGCCAAGGCTAAGAAAAGTCTTCTGGAAGTGCTGGCCATTCTTATTAACTATAGAGTCACAAATTCCCACTTGACATTGTTCATAGGGAGGTCTGTTAGGACTAAGCACTCCCCACCTCCTCTGACTTTGTGTACCTTATGAAATAGTGATTCCTTTCCCTCCAGTTAGACAATGCTTGCCAAGTACTTTTCTATAAAGTTACTGACCTTCTATCTCATTCATTTAAAACCTATATATGTGCACTAAGTTTAGTTCTGAGAAGAGGACCCTCAAGTAGCCCACTGAGATTCTTAGAAGCCATATTGCCTAATGGCAAGCATCTGCAAGGCAGGCCCTTATAATTGTCTTAGTGCTTAACAAAGGGTTTTACAATCACATTCGTCAGACATTGGGGTTCATCTCTATTGGGAAAACATGCTTTCCTGAATGCACCCTGGATTACTCATTGTCCCGATGCTTTTACTTTTAGAATCTTCTGCTAGAAGAGACTGGGAATAAAACACAATTTTATTTTCTAACTCAGCAAGTCCTGGCTCCTTTAAATTATCTTTAAATTCCTTGTGATGAGTAAATAATTATTTCATTACATCATCTGTCTCCAACTGTATTATATGATTATCAACTAAAAGAAACCAGCTGACATGTTTTACATTATATCTGGACATTTCCTTAGCCAGACCCATCAATTGAGTGAATGGGTGAGTTTCCTATTTTTCATGTTACCTCAGGTGGCTGGTTTGCTGTACTTTCTATCTAAGGTACCTTCTTCATTCACACGTCAGTCACCTGCTCCAGCCTGGATGGAATAGCAGAGGCTAGATGAGCATCTGCCCTCTCTTTGTGTGTTTTCCACAGGGGAGCTTAGGCTTCCCATAGCATAGCAGTCCCACTATACTCGGACTTCTTGTGTGGCAGCTATCTTCCCCAGAGGGAATATTCCAAGAGACAGAAATTGGAGGCTACCATTTTCTTAAGGCTTGGATCTAGACACTACCATGGAATCACTTCCAGCATATTTTAGTTGTCAAATGGAGAGCCTATCCAGACTAAATAGGAGAGAAAATAGACCTCTCAAAGGAGCAAGTGTGAAAGTATGTTTGGCTCTCTGTAATCCACCATATTTAATATATGCTCTCCCCTCTACATTTCACTAAGTTTTAGAGGCCTAAACTTTTAGTATCCATTCACGTAATTAGCAGCTCCAAGTGGATGTCTCAAAAGCATCCAAACACATCAAAAATTAAATTCACTCCTCTGGTGTTTCCAGAAGCAGTCAAGGGCTCTGTCACTTACCAAAACCCTTGAGGTCATCTTCAACATTTTTCCCCACATACTTTATGTAAGGTATCACCAAGTCCTGATGATTTTACTTCATAAATACCACTATTTGCTATTTTTAATCTATTAACATCCATTCTAGAGCTCAGATTTCTTGAGAATAATTTATAATTCAGATATAAAAACAATGGTGAAAAATTAACATCACCCCTCTCAGAACTGCCTATTTCTTGTTTACAAATCCTAAGCCAGCGAGGATCTACATATCCCTCCCCCTCCACTTTAATTAAAAGCTGCATAATTTTAATTAATGTCTTACAAACCATATGAATAAAAAAATTGTAGGAGGAAGAAAAGATGGTGTTTTTCTATAAAAGAATAAATTACCACTTGTCATCCTTTGGACAATGAAAGTATACTCTGTAATACAGTTTACAGAAACCTTTAAGATATAGAACTGCCAAATTCAGGAAGCTGAAATTGTACCATTACGTAATTTTAAAGCAGGACCTCAATTTTAGTCTTCATTTAGAACTTATGTAATTTTAAGGCATGATCTCAATTTTAGTCTTCATTTAGATGATTTTGTTTTTGTATTATATTGTTATGCAGCTCATTGTTTTTTCTTTTGGTCTTAGAAATGCACTGAACTAGACTTACCTCTGGGATGGAAGGGACATAAGCCATCCTACACTTCAACTTTAATCTCCCTTCTTTCTCCCAATACATTTCTTACAGGTTGAGGTCTAGGATTTTTTTTTTCTTTTTTAGAAAATATTTTATTTATTTATTTGTCAGAGAGAGAGAGAGCACAAGCTGGGGGAGTGGCAGGCAGAGGGAGAAGCAGGTTCCTTGCTGAGCAAGGAGCCCAATGCAGGACTCAATCCCAGGACCCTGGGATCATGACCTGAGCTGAAGACAGATGTTTAACCAATGGAGCCACCCAGGTGTCCCAAGGTCTAGTTTTTTTTTATCTCTGGCCTAGGTCTTCCTTTACGACGGATATACTGCTTTTTAACTCTTAAGGAGCAGGGGTATCTCAACTGCTGTCATATTTGTCAAATCCCTAATGGAACAAATGGAACTTTTTAAGTTTGAAAGAAATTAATAGTAAGGGTGTGTGTGTATACATAATAAAATTTAGCTTATTACATAACAAAATCTCTTTATTACTTGTTTAAATTTATGAATTTATACTTTCAACACAAAATAACAATTACTACTATTAAATGCTTATCTTGTGTCGAGAACTCACACAATATTGCAATATCTTCATTATGCTATCATTATTACAAATGGAAAAACATAATGTCAGTCTTTAAACAATTTTCACAAGTCACATAGTAAATGGGGATCTGGAATGGCCTATACAAGGAGCTCTTTTCATCATGAAATATGGAGTCCCACATAATTATGGAGGATGTGTCTCTGTCCTAGCAAATCTCACAATCTACCATGTACTGAAGTTATTAGAATGCATGCTTTTTTTTCCACTGTATTTTGTAGTTTGGAGTCAAAGTGTCCCTACTTCATAGATTTTTCACCTTGGGAAAGGTATTTAACTTCCCTATTCCTCACTTCTCATGCATGTAAAATGAGGAGGTTGAGCTAGAAGGTATCTATGGTCTCTTTGTTCTAGTGTTCTATGATTTCTGTGACTGTGAGCTCACTGAAAAGGGTATCTACTCATCTTGTATTATCTATAATACATAGTTGAGTACATTATATACATTGTACCTCACAGCTACTCTACAAATGGCAATTGAGTAAAGTGGGTGGATTTTAGAATGTCTTAATAATTAGCACTTAAAGTTAGAAATCCATTTATAAGTACATGCATTCATCTTTTTCATCACTTCAACAAATGCTGCTTATTACTCACATTATTATAAAAAAGATAAAGTGTAATTTCTGCCCTCAAAGAATTTCCACTTTAAAAAAATAGCTTTTGATCCTTTTTACAAATAACTGATATGAATTTCATTAAAAAATGATGCAAGGTAGATATTATTACTATTATTTTAACTTAAAATATGAGAAAACTAAGGCCCAGAAATGTTAACTGAATTGTCTAGGATGACATGAGCAGTGAGTAAAGAAGCCTGAATTAAAACTCGATATTTGATTCCAAGTCCAATAGTCTTCCCAGTATAGTATGGCAATCCCTATTATCTCAATGATCACAGAAGAAACAGGCTGACTGAAATAAGAGAAGTGGGCTGAGGATTAAAATCTGTAAACAGCCATACTTAGGGGAATGGAGAAGGGAATAAGGTTAATATGATCCTACATACATCAGGAGAGAAAGGCAGTCCAATGACATAAGAACAGTTCCTAATGCTGCATTCTAATAATAGTTATTTTTCAAAGATAAAGTCTCAGAGAACCAATACCATATCTCCTACTCTTATTTTCTGCTTAGTCAATAAGATACACATGTGATCACAAAATTAAGAATATTTGTCTTCTGGAGGCATTTGAAAATAGAAGTGCTTCTCCTTTATGTAGTATAATAGGGAAGATTGGTGCTATGTGAGGGCAGGAGATAAAGATGATTCTTCATTAAATTCCTAAATATGTATATCCTTTTCTGATTTGACGATAATAACCCAATTCATTTGAAAGTAAAGCTTACTAGGTGAAGAAAATGAAAAACACTGTTGATTTGTTTTATACCTATCTACCTAAATCTGTACTTTGGAAATAAGTAAGTTTTCCTAAAGAGTAAAATAAATCTATTAAACCACTGTGCTGAAGGAGCTTATAATTTAATAAGAATCCTCTTCTGATATTGCTGCCTCCTTGATTTTATTGAAATTGAGTTTTAAAAATAAGATTGTTTGCTAAAACAATTCCCAGTCAATGCCAACTATTTCTGGACTTCTCCATTTTCCTCCATACTTCAAATTTTATAAATTGCCACTAACTTAAAACCTGGTTTGAGAATCCTATTAAGGGAACATAGAACATCAGCTATAAAAATAAGTATGGGACCACTTGAGCAGAGTTTAAAAGAAAATTACAGTGGTCTTATTAAGAATCAGAAGATAGTCTTAATGAGGATGAGTCAGCAGACCTAAAAAAAATTTTTAAATGCTTCTTGTTGCCTTATCCATCTCATGTTGGCTTGATCTTTTTCTTACTAACATCAGAAACAAGGAAAAGACGTCCTCTCTCATCACTTGTGTTGCTCTATGTTTTGAAGACAACTCAAAGTTTATAGGCTGTGGTCAAATTTTCAGCTGTGTATTGAACTGGAAAATAAGAAGACATGAGAAGACATTTTTTTTTTTCCCAGACACACATTTTTTTTCTTTTTTTTTTTAGTATATGTGCTGCCAAAGTGAGCACATTAGACACACATTCCTTTAAAGATGTTGACATGGCTATCTAAGCAGGGAAAATTATAAAAAGGTCAAAGACTTATTTTCGATAGGCCTGAGTTATAGCCTTACTATAGGAATAACCTTGCCTTATTTCTAATACAACTCAATTTATAGACCAGATTAAAAATTTTAAAGCAACAACAGCAATTTCTGTGTTGAATTTTACACTTCAATTACTACAAATTTTTTTCTTTGGTCACTAATGTTAGGAAAGAAAGAACCTAACTAGTTCTATTATTGATTTATCACTAATTTTTATTCTGATATTTAAGATTTTCATGCCTTTGTTTTGTTATTTATAAAGTGAAAAAAATTGATGTCATTTTATTGTACAAGGATATTGTAAGTGTGCTTAAAATATTCTGCACTAAATAAAATATCAGCAAGTAAGAAAATGTACATAAATAGTATTGCTAACAATTATTTGTACCCAATGTTACTTGAAAATATTATTATTTGAGGAAGGAAAATTGTAACTCCTCTCCACTCAGTTTTTTTTGAAAGGCCCCAACTGCCAAGATATCATTTGCCTGACCCAATAATTTCCAATGCAATTATGCATTTTAAGAATATCTTATTCTATGAGGCCAGAATTACCCTAAGAGTAAGATCAGACAAAGATATTACAAGAAAATTACAGATCAATATCTCATGAATACAGAATCAAAAGTCTTCAATAAGATGTTAGCAGACTGAATCCAATAATGTATAAAAGGAATTATATACTACAACCAAGTGGGATTTATCCTAGTTATGCAAGATTGGTTCGACATTATAAAATACATTACTGTAACATAGCACATTAACAGACCAAAAAAAAAAAAAAATACACATTATCATATCAACAGATGCACAAAAAGCATTTGACAAAATCCAACAGCTATTCATGATAAAAACTCATAGTGAACTAGGAATAGAGAGAAACTTTCTCAGTTTGATAAAGACTATTCGCAAAAAATCCTACAGCAAATATCATACTTACTGGTAAGAAAGGTGAAGTTTTCCTACTAACATCAGAAACAAGAAAAAGATGTCCTCTCTCATCACTTGTTTTCAACATTGTACTGTAAATCCTTGCTAACTGAAATGAAGCAAGAAAAGGAAATAAAAGGCATACAGATTGAGAAGGAAGACATAAAACTGCTTTTGTTCACAGGTGACATGTTTACCTTTGTACCAAATCTGAAAGAATCAACAAAAAAAAACTCCTGGAATTAATAAGCAATTAGAACAAATTTGCAAATATGTTAACTAATTGAATTTAAATAAAATAAATTAATAAAAAAGAATAAGTTTGCAAGATACTCATATAATTTACAAAAGTAAATTGCTTTCTTATATACTAAGAATGAACAAGCAGAATTAGACATTAAAAACACAATACCATCTATATTAGCACCCCAAAAATAAATATAAAATATATATAAGGAAACTACAAAACTCAAATGAAACCAAGAACCAAAAAAACAAAGAGATATAACATATTCATTGATAGGAAGACTCAATATTGTCAAGATGTCAGTTCTTCTCAACTTGATTTATAGATCAAATGCGATCATGAACAAAATCCCAGCAAGTTATTTTATGATATCAACAAACTGATTCTAAATGTTATATGATGAGGCATAAGACCTAGAATAGTAACACAATATTGAAGGAGAAAAATAAAGTTGGCATTACCTGACATCAAGACTTAAAATCAATCTGCAGCAATCAAGACTAAAGAACCCAGAAATACTTATATACATATTTTTCTCCTATGTTATATTCTGTTATATTATATATATATATACATTCTGCATATATTCAATATATATTATATATATATATATTATATATATATATAATCAACTGATCTTTGAAAAAGGCGCAAAGGCAACACAATAGAGCAAAGACAGTCTCTTCAACAAATGGTGTTGGATCAACTAGACATCTCTGGGCAAAAAGTAAATCTAGACAGAGACCTTACACCCATCACAAAAATTATCTCAGAATGAATCATAGATCTAATTGTAAAATAAACTATAAAACTCCTAGAATATAACATAGGAGAAAACCTACATGACTTTGGATTTAGTGATGTCTCTTTAGATATAGCACCAAAGACACAATCCATGAAATAAATAATTAATAAGATGGATGTCATTAAAATTTTAAACTTCTGCTCTATGAAAGACAATATCAACAGAATTACAAAACAAGTCACAAGTTGAAAGAAAACATTTTTGAATGATATATCTGATAAAGGACTGTTATCCAATGTATACAGTTTTTTAACTTAACAATAAGAAGACAAACAACACAATTAAAAAATGGGCCAAAGACTCTAACAGACATCTCACCAAAGAAGATACACAGATGGCAAATAAGCAAACGAAAGATACTCCCATCACATGTATCAGAAAAATGAAACAATGAGATACCACTACACCCCTATTAAAATGACCAAAATCCAGAACACTGACAACATCAAATGCTGGTGAGGATGTGGAGCAACAGGAAATCTTATACTTGGCTGATGAAAATGCAAAATCCTACAGCCACTCTCGACGATATGGTAGTTTCTTACAAAACTAAACATATTCTTACCATACAGTCTAGCAGTTGCACTCCTTGGAATTTACCCAAAGAAGCCAAAACCTTATGTCCACACAAAAACTTGCATGCAGATGTTTATACCAGCTATATTCATAATTGCCAAGACTTGGAAGCAGCCCAGATGTTCTTCAGCAGGTGAAAGGATAAACAAATTGGAGTGCATCCAAACAATGGAATATTATCCAGAACTAAAAAGAAATGTGTTATCAAGCCATGAAAAGACATAGGAACATAAAGATATAGCTCCTTTATTTCACTGTACTTAGTAGAGATAGCAAGACTATCTAATGGCTCAAATAATGAGATTTTCTGAGTATTGAGTAAAGAAGGTAACATTTTCTTTTTAGGAAGGCAGTTGTAATGATGACATAGTATTATACAATTGAGACCAAAGTTGTTTTGAAGACTTCAGCTTCAGATTAAGACAAAATGGGTGATTATTAAAAAAAAAAAAAAAAAAGACAACCAAAATAAGAATACAGAATAATTATTATAAATTTCTTCCCTTTACAATGAACATATTTTAAATGAAAGTAACTGTATCATTATTTTATTTAGTTTTTGTATTGCTATGTAGTGGAGGTAAGAATTAGTGATCTCACAAAATGATAACTTATAGTAGAAATTTTGGTATAAACATGTCTAACCCCATAGAATATACAAAATCAACAGGGAACCTTAAGATAAACTAAGGACCTAGGTGATGATGAAGAACAAGTGTAGGTTCATCCTTGATAAAAAACATGCCATTCTGGTTAGTGATGGTAGCAACAGTGAAGGCTATGCATGTGTTGGGGGAGGGAATATATAGGAAATCTCTGTATCTCTCAATTCTGTTGTAAACCTAAAAACTACTCTCAAAAGAGTAAAGTCATTTAAAAAAGTCTTTGACTCTATTATCACAGTACATCAAAGTGCCAAAATAAATCTTATGTCTTATCAGATTATGATTATAAATATTTTTATAACTGTAATTATAATAATTATAATAATTTATAATTGTTATTTATTTGGGGTTGGCATTGGCTAGTATCTTTAAGAAAATTTTTACCTCTCTTCTCTGGCTCTTCTATTTGCTTTCCAGATAGCAATTTATTCCTGGGAAGTGAAGTAAAAAATATGTGAACCACCTGGCTTACTATTATATTTTGTTCTATTTTGATCATAGTACATCCATTATGCAACTTGTTGCAATACACTCTTTTCTGCTTTACAATTTGCATAAATCAGATCGTTTTTTTCAATACAGAAATTTCTCTGCTTGAGTTTTAAATATGTAAAGAACTGTGATTTAATTAAATGTATGACTCATCATTCTGAATTTATAAATGCCCACTTTTTCAAACAACAAGAATATCAAAGAAGTTCTCTCTCTACTTAAGGATAATAAATTATAAGATGTACACTGATGTTATGACCTAAATAAAAATTAGAATTCAAGTATCATTTTATCAGTAGAATCATGAGAATGGATAGAAAATTATACAAAAATTTCTGAATAATATATATAATATACTGAAATAAAGGAACATTATCATCTCGCTTGTGACAAAAACAAAGCTGAATGCTTCCATATCATACATATTTTAATGAACTTGTACAGAACAAAAAAGAGTGTCAGTTTCTGAGGTCTGACAAATCTATTTATTATGTGTAGAGACAGAAAGATTTGGTTTATTAAAGAGTTGTTAAATTTTTTATCATAGCTAGATACCTAATCCATATAAATGAGCAAGCTACATTGTCACCAAATTATAATAGGTTACTTGCATTGTGCTGTGAAAGAACAAAGCAGGCATTTTGAAAATTGCAATAGAAACAGAAGTTTCCATAAATTCATTATAGTGTAAAATACTGACTTAAAAAATGTTGATAAGTTTATCAGTTGCTCATGTCTAATTGTTTTATGTGAAATACAGAACATTTTTAAAACTGTTTTCTATGTGTTGAGTACTTCTTTCCATTAGATTATTTTTGTTGTTGTTGTTCCATGATGTGTTCCAGTGCCCTCTGCTGAAAACTAAGATGAAGTTGCTATTTAATAAATGATGGTAAAGTTCAATAAAAATACTATAAATTATGACTTATATGAAG
Source organism: Enhydra lutris kenyoni (assembly GCF_002288905.1). NCBI lineage: Eukaryota > Metazoa > Chordata > Mammalia > Carnivora > Mustelidae > Enhydra > Enhydra lutris. The sequence goes on from NW_019154168.1 coordinate 2,468,812, forward strand.
TTGATTATCCTAAGATGTTGTTGTATGGGTAATAACACAGATAAGCTGGTGACTTAAGAATTTTATTAGGAAGGAGGTGGCATTCATCATACAAGAAACACCTTTCACTATTTAATATAGATGTCTTATTTACTTTATTACCTGTCTTTCAAGAATTTGGTCTCTTGTGATTCTGTGTATTGTAACTCATCTGCACAAAATTCTGAACTATATACATTTATCATAAAATGCAAAACTACAAATTATCTTTAAACTATCTTGCTAGTAAAGAGTTGTCCTTCCAAGCTGTTACAGTTTTAGAATCTACTCTGTGAATCAATTAGTATATTTCCTTTTTATTTATTTCTAATTTTTCTAGCTTTTTTTAAACTTTGGAGTATTTTTATATATCATTTACAGGTGTACATTACAATTCGCCATCTGTATACACTACAAAGTGATTATACCCCAAAGTCTTTTACCACCCATCACCCTACAATTGACCCCCTTCACCCCTTTTTGCTCACTGCCCAACCCTTTTCCCCTCTGGTAACCACTAATCTGTTCTCAATATCTATGAGTTAGTTTTTGTTTCTTTGTTTTGTTTTTGTAGATGTAAGGGAAACCATATGGTATTTGTCTTTATCTTTCTGATTTATTTCATTTAGCATAAAACTCTCAAGGTCCATCCATGTTGTTGCTAATGGCAAGATTTCATTCTTTTTATGGCTGAGTAATATTCTATTTTATGTACTAATATACCAGACTTCTTTATCTATTCATCCATTGATGGACTTTTAGGTTATTTCCATATGTTGGCTATTGTAACTAATACAATGAACACAGTGGTGACTATATCTTTTCAAATTAGGTTTTTTGTTTTTTGTTTTTTGTTTTTGTCTTTACACAAATACCCAGAAGTGGAATTGATGAATTATGGTAGTTCTATGCTAAAATTTTTGAAAAATCTCCATACTGTCTCCTGTAATGGCTGCACCAATTTACAACAGTGTACAGCGTTTCCTTTTCTTCACATCCTCATAAACACTCATTATTTCTTGTCTTTTAGATAATAGCCATTCTTTGAGATAATATCTTATTGTGGTTTTGATTTGCATTTCCCTAGTAATTAGTGATACTGAACATCTTTTCATGTGCCTATTGGTCACCTGTATTTGTTCTTTGGAAAATATATCTATTCAGATCCTCTGCTCATTTTTTATTAGGTTGTTTGGGTTTTGTTTTTTTTTTAAGATTTTATTTATTCATTTGACAGAGAGAGAGATCACAAGTAGGCAGAGAGGCAGACAGACTGGGAAGGGGAAGCAGGCCCCCTGCTAAGCAGAGAGCGAGATGTTGGACTCCATCCCAGGACCCTGAGATCACGACCTGTGAAGGCAGAGGCTTAATCCACTGAGCCACCCAGGCGCCCCTGTTTGGGGTTTTGTTGTTGTTGTATAAATTCTTTCTATGTTTTGAATATTAACTCCTTATCAGATATATGATTTTAAATATCTTCTCCTATTCTCCTATTCAGTAGTTTGCCTTTTCATTTTGATAATGGTTGCCTTTGCTGTGTAGTAGTTGTTTTAGTTTGATATTGTCTCATTTATTTTTGCTTTTGTTTCCTTTGCTTTGAGAGTCTGATCCACAAAAACATCACTAAGACTGATGTCAAGGAGCGTACTGACTAATGTTTTCTTCTAGGAATTGTATAGTTTCAGGTCATACAGTCAAGTCTTTAATCCACTTGGAGTTAATTTTTGTGTATGGTGTAACATGGTGATCTAGTTTCATTGTCTGGCACATGGTTGACATGAATTTTCTCAACACCATTTACTGAAGAGATTGCACTTCCTTTATTGTATGTTCTTGGTTCCTTTGTCATCCATATGTGTGTGGGTTTATTTCTGGGCTCTCTATTCCATTCCATTGATCTGTCTGTGTGACTGTTTTTGTGCTAGTACCATACCAGCACAAAGTATGATTTCAAAGTATCATACTTTGAAATCATGAGATATGATACCTTCAAGTTTGTTCCTTCTTTCTCAAGATTCCTTTCTCAAGATTCCTTTCTCAAGATTCAAGATTCCTTTGGGATCTTCTCTGGTTCCATACAAATTTTAGAATTATTTATTCTAGTTTAGTGAAAAATACTATGGGTATTTAAATAGAGATTACATTGAATCTATGGAGTGCTTTGGGTAGTACAGACATTTCAATAATATTAATTTTTCTAATCCATGAGCACTGAATATCATCCTATTTATTTTTGTCTTCTTGGATTTCTTTCACAGTGTTATCATTTTCAGTGTCCAGTTCTTTCACTCCCTTGGTTAACTTTATTCTTAGGTATTTATGCTTTTAGATGAAATTACAATAGGATTATTTTCTTAATTTCTCACTCTGATAGTCTCTTATTAGTATATAGGAATACCATAGATTTCTGTACATAGATTTTGTGTACTGTGACTTTAATAAATTCATTTATTACTTCTAACAGTTTTTTAGAGGAGTTTTTAGGATTTTTCTATGTATAGTATTAGTGACAGTTTTACTTCTTCCTTTCCAATTTGGTTGACTTCCCCCCTAACTTTTTCTTGACTAATTACTGTGGCTAGAACTTCCAGTACTATATTGAATAAAAGTAGTGAGAGTTGCTATCCTTGTTATGAATTATTAATGCATTGTTTTTTCGTATAGTTCTATACTAAGTATTTTTATTTTAGTACTTATTTAAAATTCTGTTGTTTCATCTAGAAAACAGACATGGCATGCGTGTTTTATTTAGTTCTACACATAACTAGAAAATATCTTATAGTGCAAAGCAAATACAGGTTGTGAATATCTACCACAGAGGACTCTTGGGGGAAAAATTAGATAAAAAATAATCCTCTCACAAATTATACCATAAAATTACAGTATGATGTATAATATTATTCACTTCCCTTGAAAGAGGTAATTCTATATTGTTTTGGATAGCTATCATGAATACCAATTGTTTTCAGGCATATTACATTTGTACTGGATACAAAGAAAGGAGAGCAGAAAATGTATGTATCATATTTGAATTATCCAATTATTTTCTACATGAATTCTAAATAGCCATACATAAAAATAAATAATAAAAATAGTTCTCATTAAAATTTTCCATATGAAAAATATCAAATTTACTTTGATCTATTTAATATAACACTTAAATGTAATGTCTAAATTAGAATATTTAAAACAAATTTAAAATAAATTATTTCCTTGAATGTTAGTCTTACAAATTGTATCCTTAATTGTAGTCCATCTCTTAAACAACCTCTTACTGAACTTTTAAAAGCAAAATAATAAGCAATAATATATTTTTTTCTATTAATAAAATACCACCTATACCTCTTGGCTGCATACCATAATAAGTCAGCAGGGTAATTAAAGTTGGCACTTGCAAATGTCAATGTTGCTCTCATTGCTTGGATCCTATGTGAATCTCCTAAAAGAAAATCCTACTAATAGCTTAGCTACCCATGTAGTTTTTCTAAAATTCTAGTGTAAGGAATACACTGTCCAAGATGATTCATTGAGAATCATTTGTATCATTGGAAATTGACGTTCTATATTACACACCAAAATGTCTTGTGATTTTGGTTAGGGTGAGTCACTGGGACACTCAAGATCAGGATTCTAGGCTTGAAAGACCATCAGATCTTTCCCTGGAGATTCCTGAACTTACTGACAGCCTCTGCATTTGAACACATTAACTAATAAATTGAATTGTTTTAAGTTTTGATTTAAAGCTATTTGCAGGTGTCCTAACATAATATGTCATTTTCTTATCTCTTTAATATGTTGTAAATGACAACATTTGTATTGTATAAATTTGTAATATATATGGAATTATAGAACAAGGACCTCAGAGATTTACAAAGTCAAATTTTCTCTCCTTTATGAGTGAAGTGATATTTTAATGTCATCTGTTGTGGTAAAACTTGAATGCTGGTCTTTAATTCTACTAGTCATTTATCAAAGTAAATACACCTTTTACCAGATGATATTTAAATTCTTGTTGAGAAAATAAGTGAATGCAAGAATACAAATATCAATGAAATAATGAATGAATAAGATATAACATATTCAATTCACACAAACACAGAAATTCAATCCCCATAGAGACAAGATTTGTTTAACAAGCTTCTGAAAATTATCATTCATGACCCTGACAGCAGTCCTGTTTAATACTGCATCGATTTACTTTAAAATACATATCATAGATTATTCAATCTAAATACCAAAGTGATCTTACCAGTTGCCGATAATGCAACATTTCTTGAGCTTGATATAAAATATTAGACATTGGAATTCTGTAATCTTTTGGTCTTGCCTGCTTCCTTGTAGTCTGAGAAAGTACTACATATGTTAAGGACAAAGGAAATAGTGCTGCTTCTACTCTAAATACATTGTATACTTATTCTTTGATGCATTATTAAAATAACATTACTGTTAAAACCATTAAATTTTTGGTATAATTATAGGTACATGGGTGTTTAAAAACTTTAGGTCCTCTTTTTTTAATTAATTTTTTTTATTTTTTAAATTTCTTTTCAGTGTACCAGAATTCATTGTTTATGTATCACACCCAGTGCTCCATGCAATATGTGCCCTCCATAATACCTACCACCAGGATCACCATTCTACCAATATTCGGCTAAAAAACATCCTATAGGAACATAGTAGAAAATAACAATGCACAGAATTTCAACCCAATTTTTTACATTTCTTTGCAAGAATACATTTCTGGCAAGATATATTAATGAAAGAAATATTTTCTGTCTTATTTCTATATATAGAAAGGTGCTTAGTAGTATTAGCTATTAGTATACTTTAGTTATAAAAAAGATAATGTTGATTTTTCCAGATTGTTCTTATTATATGTAGTATTTTTTTAGAAAATAGGTTATATTTTTAAACACAAAACAATTTAATACATATTACGTAAATGGAAAAAATACTTTAAAATGGTGAGAGATAATTCAAACTTATTAGTGATGAGCTAGCTTATATAGATCAATCTTGTTATAAACACAACAAAATACTTCATAAAACATTATCAAGACTCCTTCAAACATTAATGAGCTAACAGAATAATAAAGAACCACCAGACCAACATATAAGAAAATTTAGGACCCTAGAGCAAAAATTGAAATTGCAGAGCACCAAAGCTAAGATTGACCAAGATCTTTTTTTTTTTCTTTCAGTGCTATAGATTGGAATAACTAACATGATGTGGGAACTCAGAGGAAACTGTGAATCATTGCTATGTGTAGAGGGCAGAAAATTGCAAAATATTAAAACAGGTGGCTTTTATGTGGGCCTTCAGGAATGGAAAAATCTTGAAAACTATTGTATCTTATTTATTCATATTCGTAGAAAAATTACAAAATTACAAATGTTGATCAGTGAAGAGCCTTACTTAGTCCCATTAAAAAAATAATCCACTACTTAGAAAAAAAATACCACTTTTTCTAGTTTTATTGAGAAATAATGATATATAACAGTGTATTAACTTAAAGTATACAACATAATGATTTGATAGATGTATATATGGCAAAATGATTACCAAAATAAGTTTAATTAACATCCACCACACATAGCTACAAATTTTATTTTTTGGGATAAGAACTTCTAAGATTTATTCTTAGCATTTTTCATATATATAATATACTATTGCTAAGTTTAGTCATCATGTTGCATATTCCATCCCAAGAACTTACTTATCTTCTAACTGAAAGTTCATACCCTTTGACCATCTTCACCAATTGCTTCCACTGACCTTCCTCCATATCTGGCAAAAACCAATCTGTTCTCTGTGTTTATGAATTTAGTTTTTTTTTTTTTCATTCCACATATAAGTTAGATCATACAGTATTTGTCTTTCCCCATCTGACTTTTTTTACTTAGCATAATGCTGTCAGGGCTCATCCTTTTGTGACAAGTCGCAGGATTTTGTTGTTTTTCATGGCTATATACAAAATATTTTCTTTGTCCATTCTTCCATCAATGATACTTGGGTTGCTTTCATGTCTTGGCTAATGTAAATAATGCTGCACTGAACACGTGGACATCATTTAAAGCTAGTAATATTGTTCCCTCAAATATATACCTAAAAGTTAAATTGTTGGCTCATATGGTAGTTCAACTTTTAATTTTTGAGGACTCTCCACACTATTTTCCACACCAATTTAAATTACAACCAACAGTGTGCAAGGATTCCTTATTGGCTACATCCTCACCAACACTTGTTATCTATTATCTTTTTGATGATAGCCATTGTAACAAGTGTGAGGTAATATCTTGTTGTGAATTTGATTTGCATTTTTCTGATAACTAAGTGAAGTTGAGCACCTGTTCATGTATCTTTTGCCTAGTTGTATGTCTTCTTTGGGAAAATGTCTATTCAAATCCTCTACCTGTATTTTATTTAGATTGTTTTTGCTGTTGTGTTGTATGAGTTCTTTACATATTTTAGATACAAGGCACTTATCACATACATGATTTGGAAACAATTTCTCTCACACACAGGTTACCTTTCCACTTTGTTGATGGTTTCCTTTGCTATGCAGAAGCTTTTTAATTTAATGGTAGACCCACCATTCAATTTTGCTTTTGTTGCCTTTGCTTTGATCATCAAAACCAAAAAGGTCATTACCAAAACAGACGTCAAGGAGGTTACTGTTCATGTTTTCTTCTGGTGTTCCAATGGTTTCAGGTGCTATGTGAAAGTCTTTAATCCATTTCAAGTAGATTTTTGTTTATGGTGTAAGATAAAGATCCAGTTTCATTCTTTTGCATGCAGCTGATCAGCTTTCCCAAGACCATTTATGGAAGACTATCATTTCCTCATGGTGTATTCTTGGCTTCTTTGATGTAAATTAGTTGACCTATATGCATGGGTTTATCTAGACTCTCTATTCTTTTTTGTTGTTGTTATTTAAATTCAATTAGCTAACAATAATACGTCATTAGTTTCAGAAGTTGTGTTCAATAATTCATCAGTTGCATATAACACCCAGTGCTCATCACTTCAAGTGCCCTTCTTCTTTTTTTTTTAATAAGATTTATTTGACAAAGAAAAAGGGAGCTTGCACTAGCAGGGGGAGCAGCAGGCAGAGGGAGAGGGAGAAGCAGGCTACCCACTGAGCAGGGAGCCCGATGCAAGACTCAATCCCAGGACCCTAGAATCATGATCTGAGCTGAAGGCAGCCGCTTGACTGACTGAGCCACTCAGGCACCCCTCAAGTGCCCTCTTTAATGCCCATCACCCAGCTGTCTCATCTCCCCACCTCCCCTTCAGCAACCCTCAATTTGTTTCCTAGATTCAAGAGTCTCTTATGGTTTGTCACCCTCTCTGATTTCTTCCCATTCAGTTTTCCCTCCTTATCTCTATAATCCTCTGCATTATTTCACTCTATTACACATATGAGTGAAACCATATGATAATTGTCTGATTGGCTTACTTAACTTAGCATAATACCCTCCAGTTCAAGCCACATCTATGTAAATGGTAGTATTCATCCTTTCTGATAACTGAGTAATACTCCATTGTATATAAGATCCACATCTTCTTTATCCATTCATCTGTTGAAGGACATCTTGGCTCCTCCCACAGCTTGGTTATTGTGGACATTGCTGCTATAAACATTAGGGTGTAGATGCTCCTTCATTTCACTACCTCTGTATCTTTGGTGTAAATACACAGTAGTGCCATTGCTGGGTTGTAGGGTTGTTCTATTTTTAACCATTTGAGGTATTTCCATACTGTTTTCCAGAGTGACTATACCAGTTTGCATTCCCGCCAACAGTGTAAGAGGGTTCCCCTTTCTCCCTTTCTCCGCATCCTCACCATTTGTTGTTTACTGTCTTATTAATTTTAGTCATTCTAATTGGTGAAAGGTACATCTCATTGTGGTATTGATTTGTATTTTCCTGATGACAAATGATGTTGAGCATTTTTTCATGTGTCTGTTGGCCATTTGTATATTTTCTTATAATATAGCTTGAAGTCAGGCATTGTGATGCCTCCAGTTTTGGTTTTCTTTTTCAACATTCTTCTAGCTATTTGGGGTCTTTTCTGGTTCTATACAAGTTTAAGGATTGTTTGTACCAGATCTGTGAAAAATGTTGATGGTATTTTCATAGGGATTTCATTGGATGTGTAGATTGCTCTGGGTAGCATAGACAGTCTAACAATATTTATTCTTCCAATCCCTGAGCATTTAGTATTTTTCCATCTCTTTGAGTCTTCCTCAATTTCTTTCATATGTGCTCTGTAGTTTTTAGAGTATAGATTCTTTACCTCTTTGGTTAGGTTTATCCCTAGGGATCAAGATAACGCTGGATCTCATAGAACAAACTTCGAAGTTTACCTTCCATGTCTATTTTTTGAAACAGCTTCAGTAAAATAGGTATATTTTTTCTTTAAATGTTTGGTAGAATTTCCCTGGGAAGCCATCTGGTCCTGGACTCTTATTTTTTGGGAGGTTTTTGATTTCCGCTTCAATTTCCTTGCTGGTTATTAGCCTTTTCACATTTTCTGTTTCTTCCTATTTTAGTTTTAGTAGTTTATAAGTTCCTAAGAATGCATCCTTTTCTTCCAGATTGCCTAATTTGTTGACATATAGTTGCTCATAATATGTTCTTAAAATTGTTTGTATTTCCTTGGTGTTGGTCATGATATCTCCCTTTTCACTCAAGATTTTCTGAAGTTGGGTCCTTTCTCTTTTCTTTTTGATAAGTTTGGCTAGAGGTTTATTGATCATATTAATTCTTTCAAAGAACCGGTTTCTAGTTACATTTATCTGTTCTACTATTCTTCTGTCTTCTATTTCACTTACTTCTGCTCTAATCTTTATCATTTCTCTTCTCCTGCTTGGTTTAGGTGTTTTTTTTTTTTAAGATTTTATTTATTTATTTGACAGAGATCACAAGTAGGCAGAGAGGCAGGCAGAGAGAGAGGAAGGGAAGCAGGCTCCCCACCAAGCAGAGAGCCCGATGTGGGGCTCAATCCCAGAACCCTGGGATCATGACCTGAGCCGAAGGCAAAGGCTTTAATCCACTGAGCCACCCAGGTGCCCCTTGGTTTAGGTTTTATTTACTGTTCTTTCTCCAGCTTCTTTGGGTGTAAGATTAGCTTGTGTATTGGAGATTTCTCTAATTTTTTGAGAAAGGCTTGCATTGAAATGTACTTCCCTCTTGGGATTACTGTTGCAGTATCCCAAAGGTTTTGGACAGATGTGTTTTCATTCTCATTAGTTTCCATGAATTTTTAAAATTCTTCCTTAATTTCTTAGTTGACCCATTCATTCCTTAGTAGGATGCTCTTTAACCTCCAGATGTTTGAGTTCCTTCCAAATTTCCTTTTGTGGTTGAGTTCAAGTTTCAAAGCATTGTGCTCTGAAAATATACAGGAAATAATCCCTTTCTTTTGCTATCAATTGAGACCTGATTTGTGACACAGTATGTGATCTATTCTGGAAAAACTTCCATGTGCACTCAAGAAGAATGAGTATTCTGTTGTTTCAGGATGGAATGTTCTGTGTTTATCTGTGAAGTCCATTTGGTCCTGTGTGTCATTGAAAGCCCACATTTCTTTGTTGATCCGCTTAGATGACCTGCCCACTGCTGTGAGTGGGGTGCGGAAGTCCCATACTATTAATGTATTGTTATCAGTGTGTTTCTTTGCTTTGGTTACTAATTAGTTTATATAATTGGTGGCTCCCATGTTGGGGACATAAATATTTACAATTGTTATATCTTGAAAGATACGAGTTTAGTGCCATTGTATTGCTTGTAAAGTCCCTGTTTTTTTCTGTATAATGTATCTGTTTCTTTCTGGTCAATGTTACTCTTGAGATCTCCATTCGCTTACAGGATTCCCTTAATATTTCTTGCAGGACTGGCTTGGTGGTCACATATTCTTTCAGTTTCTATCTGTCATGGAAGATCTCTATCCCTGCTTCCATTCTGAATAACAGCCTTGCTGGACAAAGTATTCTTTGCTGTATGTTCTTCTTATTTAGTACTCTGAATATATCATGCCAGCCTTTTCTGGCCTTCCAGGTTTCTATGGATGGATCTGATGTTTGTCTGATGTTTCTCCCTCTGTAGGTATGGAGCCTTTTGTCTTGAGCTGCTTTCAGGATTTTTTCTCTTTCTCTAAAATTTGCAAACTTCACTATTATATGTCAGGGTGTTGATCTATTGTATTGATTTGGGGAGGAGTCCTCTCTACCTCTTGGATATGAATGCTTGTTTCCTTCCCCAGATTAGGAAAGTTCTCAGCTATGATTTCCTCAAATAAACCTTCTGACCCACTCTTTCTTTGTCCTCTTCAGACAATAACTATGATATTGGTATGTTTCATGACATCACTGATTTCTCCAAGTCTCTTTTGACGGGCTTTTAGTTGTTTTTCTCTCTTTTCCTCAGCTTCCTTCCTTTCCATCAACCCATCTTCTAGATCACTTACTCTTTCTTCTGACTCATTTACCCTAGCTGTTAGAGAATCCAATTTAGACTGCATCTCAGAACATTTTTAATTTCAGCCTGATTAGATCTCATTTCTCCACTAGTAGATTTTCTAGTGTCTTTTATGCTTTTTTCAAGCCCAGCTATTAACCTTCTAATTGTTATCCTGAATTCCGTCTCTGACATCTGACTTAAATCCATATCAGTTAGATCTGTTTCAGAGACTATTACCTCTGGTTCTTTCTTTTGTTGTGAATTCCTCCTTCTAGTCATTTTGCCCAGAGAAGAATGGATGAGTGAGTGAGCAGAATCAAAATTATCAACCATGATCTAAGCAAATACACACTAGAGAAATCCAAAGAGGCTGGAAACCAGAACAGAAAAGCAAACAAAACAAAACAAAAGGAGCAGGGAAAGAATATAATCTCACAGGGTGGACAAAATGATCCACTTGTTCCTGAGTGAATTTTGGCCTCTGTGTTAATCACAAAATTGCAAAACATATATATACAAAAATAAAACTGAATAGAGTGAAAAAAAGGTTAAAAATGAAGCATATATTTATAAAGTGTAGATGTAAAAAATAAAAGTTAAAAAGCTACTTAAAAACAAATCATTGATATAAATAAGAAACTAGTCCAAAGGTAAAAAGAAAAAAAAGTGGAAAATTTTAGACTGAAAGGTAAAAGAATTAGGAAAAAAAGCTCGAGTTCTATATATTATTTTCCTCTAGTGCTGGAGTTTTAATCTTGTGGGATTCTTGTGCACCTGATCTTTGAGTTGGTATTCTGGGAGAGGGGCCTGCTCTGCTGCCTCTTGGGTGTCTTTGCTTGGGCAGAGTTGCACCACCCCTTCCCAGGCGGCTGGGCTCTGTGTAAGCTGGTCCTCTGTGTGGGCTTTGTTTCCTGAAAGCTATCCCTATCTCTTTAGAGGATCAAAATAAAAATGGCCATGCCTGATCTCTAGCTCCAGAGCCCAAAGGCCTGTCCCTCCCCTTCAATATACCCTCTGGGACAAAGCATCCTCACTTTTATGTGCCAAAGTCCACAGACTCCTGTGGTGCATGCAACAGTGATCCTCCCAGGGGGAGTCCAAAGGTCCCTGGTACTGCCATTTGTAGGACCCTGGTGCAGCAACCAGTCACAGAATCATGCACTTACTCGCCCCTCCACTCCAAGGGGATGGCAGATGGTCCCTATGGTCCAGTCCATTGCAGGGTGCCCAGGCAGAAAACTATCACCCAATCCAGCCAGCTCGGGGTTTATGGTGATCCAAGCTGAGCGCCCCCTTCTAGCCTCGCTAACCATAACTAGTTTCCCTAATCCACTGCTTGGGAACTCTACTGGCTCAGGTACCCACCTTAGTTCTGTGACTCCTGGGATTCTAAGAACACAGTAACCCACCTAGATATCTGCCCATTTCATCCCCTGAGCCCCTTTCAGACAGGGATGTCTCTCACTGGAGCAGATTTCTAAGGGTTCTGGTTTTGCCCTCTGGGGCTCTATCACTTTCCAGTAGCTGGCTTATGGAGGCTCCTCCCCCCACCCGCCCCTGTTTCTCTTCTGATATCTCCCTTCAGATTCACTTCTCTGTATCTCCTACCTTGCAAAAAGCAGTCACTTTTCTACTTCTAAAGTTCCAGGTGTTTTTTTCTTATATCTCAGGCTAAATTCATGGATGTTCAGAATGGTTTGACAGTCATCCAGCTAAATTCAAGGGACCAGATGAAACAAGGTCCCCTACTCTTCCACCATCTTGCCTCTTCCTGGATTCGCTATTATGTCCCATTAATTTTTGTGTGTATTTTATGCTACTACTATACAGTTTTCATTACTAAAGCTTTGTAATATAGTTTGAAAACAGAAAGTGTGATGCTTCCAGCTCTGTTGTACTTTCTTAAGGTTACTTCAGCTATTTGGGATCTTTTCTGGTCCCACACAAATTTTAGGATTTTTTTCTTATTTCTGTGAAAAATGTGAAAATTTTTTTTTAAGATTTTATTTATTTATTTGACAGACAGAGATCACAAGTAGGCAGAGAAGCAGGCAGAGAGAGAAGGGGAAGCAGGCTCCCCACCGAGCAAAGAGCCCAATGAGGGGCTCGATCCCAGGACCCTAGGATCATGACCTGAGCCGAAGGCAAAGGCTTTAACCCACTGAGCCACCCAAGCGCCCCTGCCATTGAAATTTTAATAGGGATTATACTGAACCTTTAGATTACTTTGGGTAATATGGGCATTTTAACAATATTAATTCTTCCAGTCATAAACACAGAATATTTTCCATGTGTCTTCTTCAGTTTCTTTCATCAGCATCATAGTTTTTAGTATACAGGTTTCTCACCTACTTGGCTAAATTCATTCCTAGGTATTTTATTATGTTCAATGCATTTGTAAATGGGACTGTTTTCTTAATTTCTTTTTTTTATACTTCACTGTTACTGTATACATATGCAATTGATTTTTGTACATTAATTTTGTATTCTGCAACTTCACTGAATTCATTTTTTAGTTCTAACAATTTTTTTTCTTTTATGGAATCTTTAGGGTTATGTCATCTGCCAATAGAGGTAGTTTTCTTATTCCCTTCTGATTTTTATGTCTTTTACTATTTTTTTCTTGCCCATTACTGTCTAGAACTTTCAGTATTATGTTGAATAAAAGTGATAAGAATGGGCATCCTTACATTATTCCTGATCTTAGAGGAAAAGCTTCATCATTTCACTTTTGAGAATGATGTTAGCTGTGGATTTATCATATATGGCTTTTCTTATGTTAAGGTAATTTCCCGCTATACCCAGTTTTTTGAAAATTTTTATTATGGAGGGATATTGAGTTTTGTCAAATGCATTTTCTGCACATTAAAATGAAAATGATTTTTTTTAAAAGATTTTATTTATTTATTTGTCAGAGAGAGAGAGAGGGAGAGAGAGCAAGCACAGGCAGACAGAATGGCAGGCAGAGGCAGAGGGAGAAGCAGGCTCCCTGCTGAGCAAGGAGCCCGATGTGGGACTCGATCCCAGGCTGCTGGGATCATGACCTGAGCTGAAGGCAGCCACTTAACCAACTGAGCCACCCAGGCGTCCCTTTTTATCCTTCATTTTATTGATGTAGTATAGTACATTGATTGATTTGTAAGTGATGAGTTATTCTTGCACATCTGCAATAAATCTCACTTGATCATAGCATATGATCCTTTAAATGCATTGTTGAATTTGGCTTGTTAATATTTTGTTGAAGATTTTTGCATCTGTGCTCATCAGGGATATGGTGTGTAGGGTTTTTTGTTTGTTTGTTTATTTATTTGCTTATAATATCCTTGTCTGATTTTGGTAACAAAATAACTGTGGTCTAGTAAAATGAATTTGGAAACAATCAAAAGACAAATCAAAAATATCTTGAGACAAAAGGAAATGAAAATACAACCACCAAAACTTACAAAATGGAGCAAAAGCAGTTCTGAGGGGAAAGTTCATAGCAATAAATACTTACATTAAGAAAAAAATCTGAAAATTTTTTCTTAAAAAGCTAACTTTATACCTCAAGGGCTTAGAAAAAAAAAAGATCAAATGAAGGTCAAAGTTAGTAGAAAGAGGAAAGGAATAAAGACTATAGGGGAAACAAATGAAATAGAGACTAAAAAGACAATAGAAAAAAATCAATAAAACTAAGAGCTAGTGTTTTGAAAACATTAACAAAATTGACAACCTTTAGTTGGACTTACCAAGAAAAAAAGAGGATTCAAATAAATAAATTAGAAGTGAAAGAAAAGACACTAGAGCTGATAATATATAAATAAAAAAAAACATGAGAGACTATTATGAACAATTACAGCACTGACAAATTGGACAACCTTTAAGAAATAAAAAATTCCTCTGGGATCGAGACCCACATCTGGCTCTCTGCTCAGCGGGGAGCCTGCTTCCCTTCCTCTCCCTCTGTCTGCTTCTCTGCCTACTTGTGATCTCTGTCTGTCAAATAAATAAATAAAATCTTTAAAAAAAAAAAAGAAAGAAAGAAAGAAAAAATTCCTAAAAACATACAAGATACCAAGATGGAATCATGAAGAAATAGAAAATGTGATCAGATCAATTACCCGTAATTTCAAACATGGAATCAGTAATCAAAAACCTCATAAAAAGAAAGTCAAGAATAAGATGGCTTTACTGGTGAATTATACCACATGTAGGAAATAATACCAACCAATTTGCAACTCTGACTAAGATCATTTGATGATGCAGGATCAAGAAGAGATTCTTCAACCTTAGGAAAATGTGGGCTTTAGTGTTGGTGATCTCAAGGAGTAAAGGAGACATAATTCAAAGCCCTCGCCTATGCCAGGGAAGATTCTATTGTTTCTGAATTGGTTAAGCTTTTACACTCCATATTATAAAAGCCAGAGTCCCTCTTTGAATAGCACAGCATACTACTTGACTATATAAGTGTGCTCTGCTCCTGAGTGCAATAGACAGAAAAGATCTCTATATTTGCTACTGTTCTATTCTCGGTGATCTTCTGCATGTGAACATTGTTCTAAGCCTGATATGTGTGTTGCATTGATATTTATCTTGTTTGATAAACATCTTACTCTGCTCAAGATTACCTCCCCAGATCTCCTGGGAGTGAAGAGAAGAATGTAGATTCTAATTTCAACTCTTACTACAAAGCTTTAAATCAAGGTAAAGAGATGGATCAATAAAACACAACTGAAATAAAATAAATAAATCAACAGGTGTATGTCAATTAATTTTAGACAAAGAACAAAACTATTTCAATAGAGAATGTATAATCTTTTTCTAAAGTACTAAAACAACTGGATATACATATGAAATAAATAAATTATAAATTGGGCCTCAATTCATACCTCTCTACGTATACAAATATTAACTCAAAATGGATCACAAACATATGCATAAAACCAAAAGTATAAATAATTTAGAAGAAGACATAGGAAAGATCTTCCAGACCTCAGTTTAGGCAAACATTTCTTAGCTTTCTTGGCACCAAGGGCACAATCCATTCAAAAAATAGATAAATTGGATGTCTTCTGTTAAAAACCCTCTTCTCTTTGGAAGACACCATTAAGAACATAAAATTATGTTAAACAAAATAAGTCAGAAAGAGAAATACCATGATTTCACTCATATGTGGAATTTAAGAAACAAAACAGATGAACATAGGGGAAGGGAAGGAAAAATAAAATAAGATAAAAATAGAGAAGCAAACTGTAATAGACTCTTTACACTAGGAAACAAATTGAGAGTTGCTGGAGTGAAAGTTGGGGGAGCATGGGGTAATTGGGTATTGGGCCTTAAGGAGGGTACTTGATGTAATGAACACTGGGTGTTATATACAAATGATGAATCACTAAATTTTACCTCTGAAACTAATAAGACAGTATATGTTAACTAAATTGAATTTAAATTAAAAAAATTTTTTAATAAAGAAAAGAATATGTCAAGCCACAGACTGAGAGGAAATACTTCCAAAACACATCTGACAAAGGATTTTATCCAAAATATATAAGGAATTCAATAATAGGAAAACAACCAACAAATTAAAAAATAGTTTTGAATATATACATCCCCAAAGATGATATACAGATGGAAAACAAACACATGTAATAATGTTAAACATTATTAGTGATCAAGGAAAGGCTATTATAATCAATGAGATACCACTATACATCTACTAGAATGGTTGAAATGATAAAGATGCTAAACATCTGGAATTTTCATGAATTATGGCTGATAATGCAAAATGATACAGTCAAATGGAAGTATTTGGCAATTTCCTATAAAGTTAAGCATATCATTACAATATAATCTTACAATACCATTCTAAGGTATTTATTGAAGTAAAATTAAACTTATGTACATGTAAAAAACTGTATGTGAATGTTTATAGCTGTTATATTCATAATTGCCAAAAATTAAAAACAACCCAAGGTACTTCAGCTAGTGAATGGTTAAACAAACTGTGGTACCTCATTCAATGGAATACTAGTCATCAGTAAAAAGGAATGGATTATATACAACAGCATGGACAGGTCACAAAAGCATAAAGCTAAGTGAAAGAAGGGAAACTCAAAAGACCTGCATACTATCATTCCAGAAAAGACAAGACTATAGGAACAGAAAAACAGATCACTAGATTCCAGAAGAAGGAGATGAGAGAGGAACTTACTAAAAAATGAAAAGAGGAAATTCTTTGGGGTGTTGGCAATGTTTCATATCTTAATGTTGGTGGTGAAACATGGCAGCATGTGCTTATGAGAAGTCATGGAACTCTACACAAAATAGGATAAGATTCACAGTATAGTGATTATAGCTCAATAAAAATCAAGCCATAAGAATTTTTTATCATAACAATTTGACCAAAACAAATTCTTAAGAGTTTACTACAGGCAGAACAAAAGACTAACAGAAGAGTCTGAGCTACAAGAAAAAAATAATGATTTATGAGCTTATATATATGTAAGTAAAATTAAATGAACATTGTATAACACAATAATATTTTGTGGGATTAAAAATATCTAATTAAGATGCATACCAACAATTATTTGACATTTGAGAGGAGTTAATGGAATAATTAACTTGATCTTCTCAGTGGAAGGTAAAGGAGAAACTTTAGACTTTAACAAGTATGTATGTTTTAACTTCTATTATAGTTAAGAAAATAATAACAAGAAAATATGTAACTTCAAAACTGGTTAAAGAATAAAAATGACAAGAATAAATTACACCATCATTTCAAAAGGGGAAAAAAAGTAGAAAAGCAATCCACAGAAGCAGAAGTTTTACTTCTAGCAAAATATAGGATAAGATAAACCATTGTTCCCACTGTAGCAGATGAAAATAAAGAAATGGCAGTTTTTTTAGAAAAACAAAACAAACAAACAAAAAAAAAACAACATTTCCTAAGCAAAGAAATCGAAAGAAATTTTATTACAAAGAGAAAAAAGACCTCCCTAAATGACTAAAATTTAGTAGCTATTCCCTTCACTAGTAATATTGCCTAATAATATGGAGAGCAGAGAACTGATATTCCTGCAAGCTGAGATACTCTACTGAATTAAGGAATTACTAGCAGACTTTTTAATGACAGTGTAAGTCGGTGGGATGAACTGGAATTTGTAGAAACTGAAAACACCCAGCTAGTTCCAACATCTCACTGATTCTCCCCAATAGACTTTTGCTAAGAGCGTGGAAAAAGTTGAACGGAAAAAAACTGGATGGTAATAACAAGTAAATACTATTTTCCTGATTTTATATGGGTGTATTGTGTCTTTTTAGGAGAAAGTCCTTTTATAGAAAACACATACTAAAATGTTGGGGCATGATAGGGCATCATGTCAGCAACCTACTCTACAACAAGTCTTTTTGAAGTTCATTATTCTCTTCTTACCATTTTTTGTAAGCTTTAGATTATATTAAAATAAAATTTAATATGTTTAATTCATTGAATGAGTTAAGAGCTGAAGAAGGACCAATAATTCTAAGATAACTCAATAGAAATTATCCAAAATGAAACACAACAAGAAAAAAAGGAATGAAAACCCAGAATACCAGAGAACAGTGGAATGATATCCAATAGTGTGATATAATTAGAGATCCAGAAGAAAAAACTGAGGGAAAATAAAGCAGAAGAAATATCAGAAGAAATAAGACAGATTATTTTCCAAAACTGATGAAAGATATCAAGCTCCAAATCTTCAAGAAATTCAGGAAACCTGCTACAGGATTGAGAAAACACACAGCCAGTGTGCCTGGATGGCTCAGTCAATTAAGCCTCCAACTCTTGATTTTGGTTCAGGTCATGATCACAGAGTCATGAGATTGAGCCCCACAGCAGACTCCACACTCTGAGCAGAGTCTGCTTGAGATTCTCTCTCTTCCTCTGCCTCTCTCTGAGCTTGTGCACGCTTTCTTTAATTAACAAGTTATTTTTTAAATTTTTAAGTAAAAAGCTAAAAATTAAAAAAACAAATAGTGAAAAAACACATGTGGTCATCATCATAAAACTGCTGAAAAGCCAAAGATAAAGCGAAGCAAGAAAAGGACATTACATTCAGAAAAGCAAAGATTAACAGTAAAAACAGTGGAAGACAAAAGACAAGATAAAAACATTATGAAAGTGCTGGGGGGGAAAATGTCCATGCCAAAACTCAACAGCCAATAAAAATACAATTTAGAAATGAAGTGAAAAAACATAATGATAGTGATATGTCAAAGGGACATAGAAACCAAATGAAGTAGTACCCAGTGGCCAACGCTGGAATATTTTCAGCAACAAAATAAAATAGTTTGGGGTTATAACAGCATAAAATAAGTCCCCATGAATCCATACTGATATAAATGATTCAACAGGTAAATGGAAGAGAAAAGACAAATCTCCCATACAGAAGTATTCTCCCATACAGAAGAGTCCAAATAATTTGGAAAATTATTTTCCAATTTTCAGAGTATCTGCAGAGCAGACACTCTGCCTTTAGTGAGGTAAGACAAAACTCCCTACTCGTTCATCTTCCCGTGGTGCTTTTTCCCTGATAGAAAACTTCAAAAGGGAGGTTGTAAGAATGAACTCTGATTAGTGTAGTTAATTCTGGAGAATTCTTGAGGCTTTAGTTATGTCATATTAATGTCATATTAATTGTTCAATTTGGTAAATATTTTATGAATGCTTAAGAAAGATACGAGTTGTTTATGGGGCATTTGTGTGGCTCAGTCAGACACTCAGTGTCTGACTCTTGATTTCAGCTCAGGTCATGATCTCACATAGGGCTCCCCACTCAACGGGAAGTCTGCTTGAGATTCTCTCTCTCTCCCTTTCCCTTCACCCTTCTCCTCCTGCCGCTCGAGGGAACACATGCATGTGTACTCTCCCTAAAAAAAAAAAAAAAAGTTTCAGGGTGCCTGGGTGGCTTAGTGGGTTAAGCCTCAGCCTTTGGCTCAGGTCATGATCCCAGTGTCCTGGGATCGAGCCCCACATCGGGCTCTCTGCTCAGCGGGGAGCCTGCTTCCCCTTCTCTCTCTCTGCCTGCCTCTCTGCCTACTTGTGATCTCTCTCTGTCAAATAAATAAATAAAATCTTTTAAAAAAAGAAAAAAGGATGATTTAAAAAAAAGTTTGAAGAATGATTGAGTTGTTCAAATTTTAATTACATTGTATCCACTTTATCAAGTTTATTAATTTTGTTCTATATCCTTATTAATGTGTGCTTGATCCATCAGTTATTGATAGGTATGTTGAAATCACATGATGATGGTTAATTTCCCCACCAATGTTTATAGTTATTTGAATTTTTTCTCATATAACCTGAGATTATGTTATTACAAACTTAATGTTCCAAAGTAAATTACGTTCCTGGATACCTGAACATGTTGAAATTATATTCTGACCTTTCCTTAACAGCCTTTGCTATAAAATATATTTTGTATTGACATAATGATACAAATATTATTTTAGCAATTAAAAACATATAATACTAAGTAATATTAACTTATTCTCACCTATTCACCAGGTTAAGCCTTATATAACACCTGACTAGGAGAGACTACACCCACGTTTTATTTAAGAGTAGAAAAGAGATTATTTTCTCACTGTAAATATTATATTCTCAAATGTCAGACTCTTTTGTATCTTCCCCTTTTCCACTGAACCAAGAATATATATCAGGAAGTAACAGAAACAGATACAAACCCAGTAAGATATGCATAAAAACACCATTAAAAATATCTCAAAAAAAGCAAAAAGGATCTATTCATATTTTGGTTAAATATCAGAAAATGTCACGTTTTTGGTCAAATATTGAGTAGATTTGTATGTATTTGGTTACTTTCAATAGCTCCCATGATCTATTGATTTTTGCCACATGTCAGGCAATAAACTATGCATCGTGCATGCATAATCTCAGGGTGTACACTTAAGCAGGTTATTTGGTTTTACCTTTGCCCCAATTTGTACATCTTTTAAAAAACACAGTAATATGAATTTATTTTTTGAGTTGCTTTTTGGTGTTATAAATTTATTAGAAATACCCTCTTCTGTGAGTTCTTCTGAAGGGCAGAAGAGAAGCCTTTGTTAAGTTAAAAAACAAAAAACCCCACAAAACCTGTCTTGTAATACTGTACTAAAGGCATGTGAATCATAAGGGTGAAACGTAAGACTTCAATAGGTAGCTTTTTTGTAAAAAAAATAATGCACACACATGTACACATACACATACACAAAGAACCAACAATTTTTTCTTTAAAAATATTTTCAAGTAATTAACATACTGATAAAAGGGTAATTTAATAATAACAGTAACTGACAGACTTATTTCCAGAATTTTATTGATCTACTTGTCTACAAGAATAAATCTCTTTTCACACTTCTCATCTGTTTTATGACTGTACTTACAAAATTTTTCTCCTCTGCTAAGTGTTTTGTATATCAAGAATTAAATGTTTTCCTTTAGTTTTTAGATTTAAAATATTCATGCATCTCATATGATCACTTTATAATATTAGAAAAAGGTAAGAGCATAGTGCCTATTAAATAAAAAATTATTTATTAAGCTATACTGTTTTTCATTTTCTGTGTTTTATGATTGTGCAAAATATAACCTTTGTCTGAGTTTCACTTTTAATTCAGCTTTGTATATTTTTCAGACTCATCAATGAGGAAAGACAGAGCAATCATAGAACTGGTAAGAGCCAGCATATACAGCATACCAGGCTTGAAATTAGTGGTGGCAAGGATAATTAACAGATAATGTCAATGCAATGAAGTATTGTCACAAGATAACGGTCTCCTGCTGCTATATAAATGTTGAAATGGAACCCATTTTTCAAAAACAAATGTCAAAGTTGAGAAGGGAATTTTTATCTCATAAAATAATAACCTTTAAACAATGTTGTATTGCAATAATTTATTTTGGATACATTATACCTTCCTCTAAAAAGTTTTAGAAAAGCAATTATCTTATAATAGAGATGTTATAATTGTGTCCTGATAGTTATTTGTTATTATATTTAATGTTGTGGTTATACGCATTGATCAAAATGTAGCTTCTTTATTTTTAACAATTCAGAAATATCTCTTTTAGTATATTTTCCAGCACAGCTGGTTATCATTTTACTTCTTGCACAGGTATGCTGGATAAACTCTACTTGAAAATAATGATTAGCATCTGAGAGACTAAGTGGAAAAATTATGTGCTAATTTATTATCAGTAAGCATGACTTAACTGATGCTTTTAAATTCATTGTTATATTTTTATCTAATACCGTCAGTTGAATATTATAGTTTAATATGTCTATTTTTTAACTTACATTTTTTCTAAGGAATGTAACTTTCCAATTCCCAGAGGATGAGAAGTAATATCACAAACCCAAATGACAAGTAAGTAATCACATATGAATTATTACATGACTCATGAATTAATATTAGAGGCTATTGCCAAGATAGAGACCTTTGTGTATCTTATTTGATCCAAACTTACTTTGTTAAAATAATTTTGTCCCAGTTAAAAATTTATTGTTTCTCAGCTGAAAGCTCTCTTTTCCTTCCTACTATGCAATAGTGGAAATAATAATGTAGCCTTTTAAACATTTTCCTTTGTCAGTTGGCTTATGATAAAGTTTGTTAGAGCAGAGTGCTGTAAGGACGCAGCAGCAGGAAGGGTCTTTTCTTGGTTTCAGAATGCTCTTCGGGGTAAACTGCAGTGCCCAACAGCCAACAGCACTTCTTGGGCAGTTTCCTGCAGCAGGCAGTTTCCCGATCAACATCCTTGCAGGAGGACTGCCAGTAAGTTCCATAGCCCAGGACCTCAGCAAACATTTTCACCATTGTATAAGGTATTGCTTATACTTTCTCTCACTAGGTCTAGGTCTCAGCGTTGGTAAGAAGGTTCTCCATATTTGTTCCTTTCTTCACCGCTCTTTCTCAGCCAAAAAGGTAGGGGTTCTTCCTTATATCTGCTCTTCTTGTATTCTTTATTTTGGTAAGTGATCTATTATAATTCTTTATATTAAACCTTCCCTGATAAAATTACTATGTAGTTTCTCTCTCTTGACTAGACCGTGGTACAACTGGACGCTAGTACAACTTTTAGTTTCTTCCCATGATTTAAAAACAAAACAAAAAAAGGAGTGGCTGGGTGGCTCAGTTGGTTAAGTGTCTGCCTTCAGTTCAGGTCATGATCCCAGGGACCTGGGATCCTGCATGGGACTGCATGGGACTCCCTGCTCAGTGAGGAGCCTCTTTCTCCCTTTCACTCCCCCTCCCCCGCTCATGCATTTGCTCTCTAATTCATTCTCACTCTCTCGATCAGATAAATAAAATCTTTAAAAAAAAAATAAAAACAAAAATAAAAACAAAATAAAACGTACCAGAATGTAGTGGGTTATGTATTTTCTTATTGAAGTATAATTTATTTAATATGAAATTAACGACTTAAAAGTATGTAACTCGGTGCATTTAATGCATTCACAATGTTGCTCAAACACCACATACCTCTATCTAGTTCCAAGATATTGTTATCTCAAAAGAAAATCCTATTCTTATTAAGTGGTCCCTCTCCATTCTCCTTTGCCTCATTCCTAGAAATCACCAATCTGCCTTCTGTCTTTATAGCTTTACCTATGCTGATTATCTCATATAAATGGAATATATGTGACCTTTTCTACCTGGCGTCATTCATATAATGTTTTCAAGCTTCATCTACATGGAGGCATGTATCAGTACTATATTACTTTTTAGGGTAACATTTCATTCTATTATACACCACGTTTGTTTATCCATACAGCTATTGAAAAACATTTGAGTTATTTATATCTTTTATCTATTGTAAATAGTGCCACTATGAATATTCATATACAAGAATTGGTCTGCATCTCTGTTTTTAATTCTTTGGCGTATATACCCATGAGTTCCAATACTAGCCATATGATAATTCTGTTTAAACTTTTCAATGAACCACCAAACTGTTTTCCATGGGGGCTGCACCAATGTACAATGGTTTCAGTTTCTCCACATTCTTGCAATTTATTATTTTTCATTTTTTTACATTATAGCTATCCTACTGGGTGTGAAGCAGTAGCTCACTGCAGCTCTAATTTGGATTTCCCGAATGATGTTGAGCATCTTATGTTTGTTGGCCATTATATATTTGCTCTGGAAAAATGTCTATTCAAGTCCTTTACTCATTTTCATTAGGTTGGATGTCATTGTGCTGAGCTGGAAGAATTTTTTATATATTCTGGATAATGGACTTTTATCAGATATATGATTTACAAATATTTTCTCCTATTGTTTAGGTTGTCTTCTTACTTTCTTGATAATGTCCCTTGGTGCACAAAAGTTTTAATTTTTTATGTAGTCCAATATATCTATTTTTTCTTGTGTTGCTTATGCCTCAGTGTTATATTGAAGAACCCACTGCCAAATCCAACATCATGAAGATGTATCACTATGCTTTCTTGTAAGAATTTTATAGCTTTAGCTCTTATTTTTACATAACTGATCCAGTTTGAGTTAGCTTTTTTGCATCATGTGAAGTAAGCATTAACTTCATTCTTCTGCATGTGAATATCTACTCACGATATCACCGTTTGTTGAAAAAAAGCCCACTATTTCCTTACTGAATGGACTTGTCACCCTTATCAAAAATCAATTGCACACAGAGGTGACTGGTTGACTCTGTCAATAGAGCTTGCAAGCCTTGATCATAAGTTCAAACGTCACGTTGGCATAGAGCTTACCTAAAAACCAATTGCACGCAAATGTATGGGTTTAATTCAGGACTTTCAATTGTCTTCCATCTACTGCATATCTGTATGCAGTAGCTTTTATATCATGTATCCTGGACAATGTTCCATGTGCACTTGGAAGAATGTGTATTCTGATGTTTTGGGATACAGTGTTATATATATATATGTCTGTTAAATCCAGTTATGCTATATTGCTCTTTAAGTCCTCTGCTTCCTTATTAGTCTTCCATCTAAACGTTCTATCCATTAATGAAAGTGGGGTATTTAAGTCTCCAATGATTATTATACAGCTGTTTATTTCTCCTTTCAATTCTGTCAGTTTGCTTAATACATTTTAAGGCTCTGTTGTTTGGTATATGTTTATAATTTTTATAGTTTCTTGATTAATTTTGACTTAAACTCTCCTTCTCTCATACTGTAAGAGCTACATTAGCTCTCTTGTTTCTATTTGCATATCTTTTCCATCACTTCATTTTGAACCTACTTGTGTCTCTGGATCTAAAGTGAGTTTCCTGGGACATGTTTTGGGTTTTTAAATCTGTTGTGCCAATCTCTGTCTTGAATTGGTGAATTTAATCCATTTACATTTAAAGTAATTAGTGAAAAGTAAGGAATTCCCTATTTTGAAATTGTTTTCTGTATGTCTTAACTTTTATTGTTCTTCAATTTCTCTAATACTACTTTATTTTTTGTTTGTTATTTCCAGTATATCATTTTGACTTCCTCCTCATGTTTTCTCTGTATACTTTCAGTAATTTTCTTAATAATTTCCCTAGGGATTACAATTAGCAACATAAATTTAGAATAGTTTATTGTGAATTGATACCAACTTGACTTCAATAGCATGCACAAACTCTGTTTCTATATAGTTCCATGACCCGTTTATGTTATTATTGTCAAAAATTACATCTTTGGGGCACCTGGGTGGCTCAGTGGGTTAAAGCCTCTGCCTTCAGCTCAGGTCATGATCCTAAAGTCCCGGGATCCAGCCTCACATCAGGCTCTTTGCTCGGCAGGGAGCCTGCTACCTCCTCTCTCTCTCTCTGCCTGTCTCTCTGCCTACTGTGCTCTCTGTCTGTCAAATAAATAAATAAAATCTTTTTAAAAAATTACATCTTTGTACATTGTATGTCTCTGCTAAAGATTTAAAATAATTATTTTATGCATCTGTTTTTCAAATCACATATGAAAAGAAAGAGGTGTTACAAACCAAGAATACAATAATACCTACTTTATATTTACCTCTGTGGTTACCTTTATTAGAGTACTTTATTTCTGTGTACACCTTCAAGTCACTTTCTACGCCTTTCATTTCACCATAAAGGGCTCCCTTTAACATTTCTGATAGTGCAAGTCTACAGCTTTTATTTTTCTATTAATATCTTAATTTCTCTTTCATTTTTGAAAGATAGTTGGCTCAGATATAAACTTCTTGGTTAACAGCTTTTTTTTTCTTTCTTTCAGCAACTTAAATACGTTATTCACTCTCTGCTGGACTGTATGATTTCTAATGGTAATTCAGTTATTAATCTTATTCAGGATCAATGGTTGATGATGACTCATTTCTCCCTTGCTACTTTCAAGATTTTTCATCTTTGGTTTTTCAGTTTTATTATGTGCAGCAGTGTTACTCTTTGAGTTCATGCTACTGAAGTTTAACAAACTTCTTGTATTTGTAGATTCACTTCTTTCATTAAAATTGTGACTTTTTTTAGCCATTATTCTTTATATATTGCTTTTCCTCTTTATTTCTTCTTCTGAGGCTCCCATAATGCTAGGCTAGTCCACTTGATAGTGCCCAAAAGATTTCTTAGGCCCTGTTCATTTTACGTCATTTTCTATCTATTCCTCAGAGTGGATAATTTGAATTGTCATCTCTTTGGTTTATTGATTCTTTCTTCTCCCTACTCAAATACACTGTTTTTATCACTCTAGTGGATCTTTTATTTCAAATATTGTATTCTTTTTCAGCTCCAAAACTTCTATCTGATTTCTTTTTTACAATCTGTATGTCCTTACTGATATTCTTTATTTCATGAGATATCAGTCTCCTGGTTTCTTTTAAATCTTTCAATGGCTTCTTTCAGCTCTTTGAGAAAATTAGGACAGTTGATTTAAAATGTTGTCTATTAAATCCAATGTCAAGGCTTTTTCAGTTATGGTTTCTGTCCTTTTTTTAGGGGGAGAGGGGGAGTGGGCCATACTTTCCCATTTCTTTGTATGTTTTGTTTTGTTTTGTTTTGTTTTTTGCTTTCATTTGTTTGTTTTGCTGAGAAGTTGATATTTTGAATATTATACTGTGGAAATAAAAAATCAGACTCTTCTCCTCTCCCTCTCCCCAAGTTTTGCTGTTGTTGCTTGCTGAGGGCTGCACTTATCCATTCATTTAACGACTTCTCCAAAGCTATTTTAGCAAAATTTATTTTCCTTATTGTATATAGTCACTCATTCTCTGTTCCATTGCCTTAAGATTTAGCCAGTGACCTGGAAACATTTCTTTAAATGCTGAAACTTAGCAGACTTTTCCTTCGTTAAGTACTTCCTTGGTTGTTACAAACGTTTCATAAGATTCTAGAGTTCTAAAAAGGTTACTCTGTTTTTGTCAGCTTAATAATTTCAGTGGAGTGAGCTCCCTACTCTATTTTCCATATCGTCACTCTTAACATATATTTTTAAATGTTTTATACCAAAAAAGTGACAAAGTATTGACAGAATCTTGAATTACAAATGGAAAGAACTATCCTACTTGAATTAATAACTTACTTATCAACATATTCTCTATGTATGACCTAGATGATTGACACACTGCTAAATCTTTGAATCCTATAAATCAAGTTATTTTTCCATGCTTACCCTATTAAGAACACCCATTATGTTTTCTAGAGATCTTTTCAATGGAATTTAAAAGTAGTAAAATTTTTTAAGCAGTTGTCTTTTAAAGGGATCTTATTTCATGTACTTTAATACATTTTATCAGAATTCAAGATACTGTATTACATAAAATTTATAAAAACTACAATTATATAAAATCAGAAGAACATTTTACAGGCATTTACTATTTTCTATTCTTTTAATATAATGATGACTATAAGTTTTTACTTGGTATGACCAAGACAAAATGTCTTAAAGGGGTGGGGGTCTATGATTATAAAAATCTAAATTCTCCCCTAAAGAATCATGCTAGCACCCCAGAAACAAGAACCTCCCATATAATAATAATGTCACACTGCAAAAACTAGCATACCAGATAATTTTTCCCTCTATATTTCATTTCAATTCAAATGAGAAATAAGCTCAGAAAGACAACTTATTTTATAATAAAAAGATTTTTTAAATCTTAATTCCATTTTTGTTCACACTGCTATTCAAATATTAACCAGAAAATTGCCCATATAGCAAAGAAATTTTGTCTATTTACCAACATTCACATTATAAGAAATAAAAGGGGGGATAAGAGAGAGGAAACATATTACCCACTTGAATTTTATTGTAGACAACAAAATAAAAAGACAATGCAAAAAAAATTCTATACATATTTAAAATGAGAACATTCAGAATGGGTGTGCTTCTTTAATTTAGTGGCTCTGCACAGCTGATTTATCAATGCTCTTCCAGAATTCAGCTAATGGAAAGTAAGTCATTTGTATTTGTTCTCAAAATGCTGTTTGTTTCTTCCCTCCAAGGAAGGAAGCAAGCAAACAAACTCAAGGAAACTATCTAGATACTAACCCATTTGTGTATATATATATATATATATATATATACATATATATGAATAAAAACTCAATAAAAACCCAAAAATTTGGGGGCACCTGGGTGGCTCAGTTGGTTAAGATCTGCCTTTGGCTCAGGTCATGATCCCAGGTTTCTGGGATCAAGACACGCATCAGGCTTCCTGCTAAAAGGGAGTCTGCCGAATGGATAAAGAAGATGTGGTATATATACACAATGGAATACTATGCAGCCATCAAAAGAAATGAAATCTTGCCATTTGCGACGACGTGGATGGAATTAGAGGGTATCATGCTTAGCGAAATAAGTCAATCAGAGAAAGACAACTATCATATGATCTCCCTGATATGAGGGAGAGGAGATGCAACATGGGGGGTTAAGGGGGTAGGAGAAGAGTAAATGAAACAAGATGGAATTGGGAGGGAGACAAACCATAAGTGACTCTTAATCTCACAAAACAAACTGAGGGTTGATGGGGGAAGGGGGTTTGGGAGAGGGGGGTGGGATTATGGACATTGGGGAGGGTATGTGCTATGGTGAGTGCTGTGAAGTGTGTAAACCTGGCGATTCACAGACCTGTACCCCTGGGGATAAAAACATATGTTTATAAAAATAAATAAATAAATAAATAAATAATAAAAATAAAAATAAAAGGGAGTCTGCTTCTTCCTCTCCCTCTGCTATTCCCCTTGCTTGTTCTCTCTCTCTCCCTCAAATGAATTTAATAAAATAAAATAAAATAAAATAAAATAAAATAAATTAAATATTCACCAAACCAGAACTGATATATGCCAGGGCTTTACAAGAAGCCAGAATTTAAAAAAAAAATTCCTATCAGGCCAGGAGGGTGGAGTTAAATAGAAAGTCCAAAATTAAAGTGGTGGCAAAATAAATCTAAAGATGAACAGGGATGTGTGTGTAGGATGGGAAATTGAGTTTATAAAGAGGGAGCAGAGTAGAAAAAACAATTGAGTCAATTGACTTGCAAATTTTAAAATTTCTCTTTTCTGACCTCTGTATTTTTCACTACTGGCCATGAATCAAAGCCACCTGTGGCACTTTGTAAAAATGCAGGTTTCTGGAATCTCCCCTTCTGGGAATCTTACTCATAAGTGTTTGGTGCAATCCAGGCATGAGTATTTTAGGAAGCCCTGCAAGCAACTCTGATGACTATTAAGAGGTGCAAATCGCTAACTTATTTATGTAGATGTTTAATGAATATAAATATATATATATTTAATATTTTTGATTTTATATATCTGTGCCCATTTTATTGGCAAAATTCTAATTTCTGCTCTTTTTTTAAGATTTTATTTACTTATTTATTTGAGAGTGAGAGGGTGCACACACTTGCATAGGCATGTGAGAGCCGGGGAATGGCAGGGGAGAGAGAAAATGAAGCACACGTCACACTGAGCATTTAGATTAAGACCGAGCCCAACTTGAGGCTCCATCTCACAACTGCAAGATCAGGACTTGAGCCAAAACCAAGAGTCAGATGCTTAAACAACTGAGCCACCCAAGTGCCCCTAATCTCTTCTTTGAAACTCTGTAATGTTAATAGATGCATGAATTTAAATAAATTTATTTTGTGGGCTACTTAAATTTTATTTAATGATCAAATAAGAAGTAGAAACTGGGAGATATTTTATAGTCCTACAGAAGAGTGAATGCAAGTCCTAAAATTCAGTAACTACTCAATGTAAACTACCAGGTTTGCCTGAACTGCAGAGTTTTTGCCTAGAAAGTCAAATAAAACCTGATGTGTATTTAATTCATTTCCTATAATGTCTAACATGGAAGCAAAAATGTCTGCTATGTCCTTTTTCATGGTCTGCTATGTCCTTTTGGTACAATGTCATTACAAGCACCAGGAATTTTGTTTCATCTGTTAATAAGTAAGATTATAAATGTGACAGAAAAATTGAGTTTTGACTCTGTTAACATGTTGAGTGTAGCCACTCTGGGTATAAAAGGGTGACCTTAATTTTAGAAAATCTGAAAGGACATTAGGCTGATAGTGAAGTAAGAGCCATTCTTGCTTAGTAGAGTGTGACTGTGAGTCTTAGGCTTTCTCACCCAAAAACAGATTTCCAAGGAAAGGCTACAAGTATCTATCACTCTTAGAAGACTGAACTTTTGTTCATGCAGTGGAAACTTCAAAGATTTTACAGTCTTACTAAACTACATTTATATTCTAGCCCCGGTATGTCCTAGCTGGGTAAGTATTTGGAGTATCCAATGGCAATATTTCACATTTCTCTATAGCCACATCATGCCATGGGTTACCAGTGTTCTCTTCACCATTCAAGATAGAGTCATTAATGCCTTTAAATCTAATGAGATGAGAGAGAATCAATTCCAGAACATCAGAACCAATTTTAAAAATTCACTGTAAAATTCTTTTTCTAGAATCACTCCTAGTACCAAAATCTGTATTAGTGAAGATTCTAACAGAGAAATAGTACCAGTAAGAAAGATAAATGATAGATAGATAGATGGATAGATAATAGTTAGAAGACAGATAGAGATAAATGAATCTTTTTTAAGAAAAAAGGATTTGTTTCAAAGAATTAGCTTACACAGCTGTGGGGGCTAGCAAGTCTGAATTTAATTGAATTAAAAGCTAACTAAATAAAAAACAATTTAACTTAAAAAATGGGTACTACAGCCTAGTCATGTTGATATGAAAACCAACCATAGCAGACCGCTATGCTTGGAAATGACAATAGCAACTCCTGAGTAAATGATTAATCAACTTGGATGTGTTCACATGACCCATGTCTTCCTTATAATGTAATATCATGTAATTTGTTGCATATAATTATCATTCCATTAAAATCATCTTTTATGTTATATCTAATGTATAATTAATATTTACATCTTCATTTCCACAGTTACATTTTTCTAAAAATCACTATTAGTCGTTTACTTTATTCCAAAATTAAAAGCATGTGACAATATCATGATATTGATATTTCAATATGAGGACAGGCACAGAGTGATATTAATTTCTGTCACTTCCTAAAATTTTCTATAGGCCATGGCTATCTTCCAAGAAATTCTGATGTAAAATTATAGGAAAATATGTTTCTATAAGCTCCTGAGATGTGTTGATCCATCCTAAATGTAAGGAGTTTGTTCCATCTCTTTAGTGACACCTTCTGTCATGCTACAATTCCTTACAGAATACTGTAGGAAGAAGAATCCTACCCCTTTTATATAATAGTACTCCGACCATAATATCCAATAATTATTTCCTTTAGTTAAAGTTTGTTCAAATATAGAGCATGGTCTTTCAATTTCAACAGCATATATTAAAAATGATTAACTCTGTAAATGCAGATTTATACTTTTTGACACCTGCAGTATCCCTAGATTCTTAGATATTACCTGGCATAAAGAGGATTCACAATTAATTTTTTAGTTTTTTAAATATAACAGCTTTATGAGATATAATTCATACGCCATAATATTCACCCTTTTAAAGGCGTATAATTCAGTGATTTTTAGCATTATCACATATTTGTACAAATATCACCACTATATAATTTTAGAACATTTTTATTCCCCCAAAAGGAAACCCCATATTCATTAGAAATCATTTCCCATTCCCTCATTTTGTCTCTTATAAAGACTCTGAGAGCTGGTAATCTACTTTCTATGGCTATGGATTTGTGTACTCTGAACATTTCCTAAAAATCATACAATATGTGGTTTTTGTGATGGGTTTCTTTCACTTAGCACAATATTACAGGTTCATCCATGTTGTGTTATATATCAATATTTCATTCATTTTTATTGCCCACTGTATACCAGTATAAGGATATACCATATTTATTTATTCATTCATGAGGTGATGGATGTTATCACTTTTTAACTATTAAGAATAATGATACCATGAATATAATGTACAATTTTTGTGTGTATGAACATGTTTTCAATTCTTTGGGGTACGTTCCTAGGAGTGGAATTTCTGGTCATATTGGGAACCATATATTAAACATGTTGAGGAACTTCCAAACTGTTTTCCAAAATGGCTGCACCATTTACATCCCTTACTTATTTGGTTCACTGCTAGATCTCCAGCACATAGAAGATTGCCAGTACGTCTCATACCTATATGTACTGAATGCATAAATAGATAGATAGATAGATAAATGGGTAAACAAACAGAGTTTTCCTTCTTATTAACAAGTTCTCACTATAACAAATTATTGCTAAGCATTTATTTAAAAGAAGAAGTTGTAAGGAGGCATTCCTAATCTCACTGTCCTTAGTTAAAGCAGAAAGGAATTTAAATAGTTTCTTACAACTCAGGAGCACAGCAAATCAGCTCAGTTGGTTAGTGTATATGCCAATAAAACCAAGGTGATAAATTTGAACCCCATGGAAGGTGGTTTTCTATTTGTTTATGTACTGGCTACAATAATTCATTATTTTCCATTGGCAACTTCACATTGCCAGAGAATAAGGTGAATGCAGTTACACCAGCAGAAACCATTAGCTTTACTAGATGAAGTGCTTTGAGTTCGTTGACAGTTTCAAGAGATACATCTGTAATCATATAATATTCATGTGTAAATATTTAATATTCAAGGGTAATATTTACCCTGTGTATCTGGATACTTGAGTTAAAAACAAATCAGAAGCATATTCTTATTTTAAGTTCCTAACAAATTCATTGTGTGCCTCATTTACTCTTAACTCTACTAAAAGCTATGCATGTGGATCCCCAAAGCATAGACCCCTTAATTACCAGACATTGATGTGTTGCCATATTTTGAACAGGCTGGCACTTATTTCAATTTGAAACAATCACTGTACTGAAAGAATACTAAAATCATTTAAAGTAGAATTTGTTTTCTTAAGTAACATCAAGTGTAAAATACAAACTCACATGGAGAAATAATTTTCATTTAATACTTTCATGAGATTAGGACACTTATTTAAATTTATTTTGGGGTAGTGTAATGAATATAATGAAATGTAGTTCAAAGCAAAGTATTTCAGAAAGATATGCATGGATATTCTTATAACCAAGATAGAGAAACGTGAGCTCTATGAAAGTTTAAGAGAGACTGCAAGGCCACCATTTATTGAATTTCTATAAAATATTCAGCACTGGGATCTCAGCTTTACATACATTATCTCATTTAATCTTCATACCATAAATAAACTGTTCTAATCCTCAATTTATAGAAAATAATTCTGAGGTTTTAGAAGTGCTATTGCTTAAGAATACTAAAGGAGGAAGCTGGGATTTAAGCTTATGAAATCTCCAGAGCCCAACTCTTAACTACCAAATTATAATACTTCTTCCAAAAGCTATAATTTTAAAAGAAGCCCCTTTGTAAGAGGCAAATAATCTATACTCAGAAAACTATAAAGTACTCATGAAAGAAATTGAGGAAGACATAAAGAAATGGAAAAATGTTCCATGCTCATGGATTGGAAGAACAAATATTGTGAAAATGTCTATGCTATCTAAAGCAATCTACATGTTTAATGCAATCCCTATCAAAATCCCATCCTTTTTTTTTCTTTTTTTTTTTTAAGATTTTTTTTTTTTTTTTTTTTGACAGATCACAGGTAGGCAGAGAGGCAGGCAGAGAGAGACAGGAGGAGGAGGCAGGCTCCCTGCTGAGCAGAGAGCCTGATGCGGGGCTCGATCCCAGGACCCTGAGATCATGACCTGAGCCGAAGGCAGAGGCTTTAACCACTGAGCCACCCAGGCGCCCCCCATCCTTTTTTTTTTTTTCAAAGAAATGGAACAAATAATCCTAAAATTTATATGGAACCAGAAAAGACCTCGAATAGCCAGAGGAATGTGGAAAAAGAAAGCCAAAGTTGGTGGCATCACAATTCCAGACATCAAGCTCTATTACAAAGCTGTCATCATCAAGACAGTATGGTACTGGCACAAAAACAGACACATAGATCAATGGAACAGAATAGAGAGCCCAGAAATAGACCCTCAACTCTATGGTCAATTAATCTTCAACAAAGCAGGAAAGAATGTTCAATGGAAAAAAGACAGTCTCTTCAACAAAGGGTGTTGGGAAAATTGGACAGCCACATACAGAAAAATGAAACTGGACCATTTCCTTACACCACACATGAAAATAGACTCAAAAGGAATGAAGGACCTCAATGTGAGAAAGGAATCCATCAAAATCCTTGAGAAGAACACAGGCAGCAACCTCTTCAACCTCAGCCACAGCAACTTCTTCCTAGGAATATCGCCAAAGGCAAGGGAAGCAAGGGCAAAAATGAACTATTGGGACCTCAAGAAACAGTTTTTTTTGCACAGGAAAGGAAACAGTTAACAAAACCAAAAGACAACTGACAGAAGGGGAGAAGATATTTGCAAATGACATATCAGATAAAGGGCTAGTGTCCAAAATCTATAAAGAACTTAGCAAACTCAACACCCAAAGAACAAATAATCCAATCAAGAAATGGGCAGAGGACATGAACAGACATTTCTGCAAAGAAGACATCCAGATGGCCAACAGACACATGAAAAAGTGCTCCACATCACTCGGCATCAGGGAAATACAAATCAAAACCACAATGAGATATCACCTCACACCAGTCAGAATGGCTAAAATTAACAAGTCAGGAAATGACAGATGCTGGCGAGGATGCGGAGAAAGGGGAACCCTCCTACACTGTTGGTGGAAATGCAAGCTGGTGCAACCACTCTGCAAAACAGCATGAAGGTTCCTCAAAAAGTTGAAAATAGAGCTACCCTATGACCCAGCAATAGCACTACTGGGTATTTACCCTAAAGATACAAACGTAGTGATCCAAAGGGGCACATGCACCCGAATGTTTATAGCAGCAATGTCCACAATAGCCAAACTATGGAAAGAACCTAGATGTCCATCAACATATGAATGGATAAAGAAGTTGTGGTACATATATACAATGGAATACTATGCAGCCACCAAAAGAAATGAAATCTTGCCATTTGCGATGACATGGATGGAACTAGAGGGTATTATGCTTAGCGAAATAAGTCAATCAGAGAAAGACAATTATCATGATCTCCCTGATATGAGGAAGTGGAGATGCAATGTGGGGGGCTTGGGGGTAGGAAAAGAATAAATGAAACAAGATGGGATCAGGAGGGAGACAAACCATAAGAGACTCTTAATCTCACAAAACAAACTGAGGGTTGCCAGGGGGTAGGGGGTAGGGAGAGGGTGAAGGGTTATGGACATTGGGGAAGGTATGTGCTATGGTAAGTGCTGTAGTAGTAGTAGTAGTAGTGTAAAGTAGTGTAGTAGTGTAAACCTAGTGATTCAGAGACCTGTACCCCTGGGGCTAGTAATACATTATATGTTAATAAAAAAAATAAAAAATTATTAGAAAAATTATTAGAAAAATTATTAGAAAAAAGAAGCCCCTTTGTAAACTTCAGATTTATTCTAAACCAATATTATTATATAAATTTCTATATTATAATAGTAATATGTAGTTGTTGCAAATGTATATAATACATATAAGATAAAAATTGAAAATAAAAATAACCCAACTGTATCCATGTTCAGACACCAACTGTAGAGAACCGAATCCTTTCTGCCAGTGTAAACCAAAAGAAATTTTACAATTAAGTGGCTTACAGAATTATTGTAAAGGGTAAAGAGAAAAACTCTAGGTTGGGCTTTCAGAAATGAATCCTACTGCTGTACCACAGTTAACTACTGATTCTTCAAGATTAGAAGTTAGGATGCAAAATCATAACCTCACAGCCAGAACTAGCCACAAGCTCAGCAATCTCTTCTGTACCTGCTGTACTATACAACAGCAAAATGGATGTTCCATGGATGTCCCAAGACATTAGAGTGATAGTGAAGTACCAGCCATTTTTTCTTGGTAGAAAAGATTTCCAAAAAAAGACACAAGTATCTATCACTTTTAGAAAACTTAATCATTGCTTCTTAGCAATCATATTATAAGTGGGGACCCTGATGATGCTGCAACAAAAAAAAATCAAAAGCTTCTCCAGCCCTGTTTAGAAAATGGCGAGAGTAGTAACTTCCACTTCACCTGCAGCTTGGAAATCTCCTGCAATGACATGGTGTTCATGGACGTTAATCAGCTACAGAACCGAGCTGTAATGGAGTTTAGAAATGGAATTTCTAATTTTCTAGTCTCTACAGTATAGGAACGCCTCTGGGAAGAGGTTGGAAGCCATCACAGCCACCAAGCCAAGCCCAATATCTGACATAACCACTGTGATCATTTTGTTACTTTTTTCATTACTATTTCTTGCTATTTATAAATCAATAAGTTTGTACCTACTTCTCCACAATCATTATTTTTTATTGAACAGCTGAACAGTGTTCAATTTTATGGATATACACAAGTGATGTCATAAATCCATTTTGGAAATGCAGATAGTTACAACAATATAATGTGTTCTAATATTACAATGTTTCAATAAATATTTTTGTGGCTAAACCAATGAACCCATTTATGATAGCTTCCTTAGGATACACTGTTAGGGAATTTCTAAGTAAAGTACGTAAAACTGTTAAATGCTGTTAAATAACTTAGAGAAATACGGTATCAATTTGTTTTACCAGCAGTGTATACAATTACCCAGTTTTATCCTAAGTCTGGCCTACACAGAATCTTATCATTTTTAAAAAGATTATCATACTGATAAACTTTGTAGTTATTTGACTATTAATAAAGTTATTTTTACATGTTAATTTGTCATGTTATAGGTTCTTAAATTCATGTTTCGTACTTCATAAAAATTGAGCTTTTGTTTTAATTGATTTGTAAGAGATGTTTTATTATTAAGATACTATTATTATTGTCATTAGCCTTTTTATTGCATATATGCCACACACATTTTTCTCAAATTTTTTTTTAATTTATTTGACAGAGAGGGAGAGAGAACACACAAGCAGGGGAAGTGGGAGAGGGAGAACCAAACTTCCCATTGAGCAGGGAGCCCAATGTGGGTCTCAATCCCAGGACCCTGGGATCATGACCTGAGCTGAAGGCAGACGCTCAACCGACTGAGCCACCCAGGTGCCTCCTTTTTTTTGTTGTTTTTTAATTTTTTATTTTTCTCAATTTTTATGGTGATTTTCAGTTTATTTTTGTCTTGTATATTATGGTCTTAATTGTTATAATTCAAAATTCTCTAAAAGTAATTTTCATTTTATAATTAATTGTAAATATTTAAGGCATTCAAAATTAAATAAGCTCCATGGTGACATCAGCATTTTACAAAATACAACAGCTTTGGTGAGATCTACTTCCTATATCAGAATAGTGACACTTTAAAGTATATAACTCAGTGGGTCATAGTATATTCAAAGAGTTGTGCAAACACTATCACTATATAATCTGGGAACATTTTCAAACGAAAATGGAGAAATCCCATCTCTATTAACAGCCACTGTACATTCTCTAGTTCTCTCTACCCACCCAGATCCTAGAAGCCACTAATTTACTTTCTGTCTCTATGTATTTTGTATTCTGGATTTTCATACGAATGGCTATCACATAATATGTCTTCTTTTATGACTGGCTTCTTAAAACAATCTTTTTAGGGTTCATCCATGCTGTAGAATCTATCAATAATGCATTATTTTTAATTGCCAAGTAATATGCCATTGTATAGATATACCACATTTATCAATTAATGGACATTACCATTTTCTAGTTACTAGAAATAATGCTGCTTGAACAGCAGTGTACATGTTTTTATATGAACATGTTTCCAATTTTTTTGAGTAGAGACTAAGTAGTGAATACTAAGTAGTAGATACCTGATAGGAAGTTCCACATTGTTTTCCAAAGTGGCTACACCAATTATATTCCTACCAGAAATGTAGGAGCGTTCTAATTAGTTCATTCTCTCCAAAGACATGTTTATCTTTTTAGTAATAATTATCTTACTTACTTTGAGGTGGTATATTATTGTGGTTTTAATTTCTGTTTCCCTAGTGGCTAATGATGTTGAGCATCTTTTCATAAGCTTACTGATGATTTGAATATTTTCTTTGGAGGAATATCTATCCAAATACTTTGTCTATCTTTTTATTGTTGACCTATAAAAGTTCATTATATACCCATCACCCAGTTTCCCAGAGCCCCATTTCTCATGGTTTGTCTCCCTCTGATTTCTTCCCATTTAGTTTTCCCTCTACATTATTCCTTATATTCCACATGTGAGTAAAACCAGATGATAATTGTCTTTCTCTGCTTGACTTATTTCATTTAGCATAATACCCTCCAGTTCCATCCATGTTGATGCAAATGGTACGTATTCATCCTTTCCGATGGCTGAGTAATATTCCATTGTATATATGAACCACATCTTCTTTATCTATTCATCTGTTGATGAGTACTGGGTGTTATATGTAACTAATGAATCACTGAACACTACATCAAAAACTAATGATGTACTATATGTTGGCTAATTGAACATAATAAAAAAAGAGTTCATCATATTTTCTAGATAAAAATCCCTTATTATCTATGTTTTGCAATATTTTCTCTAAACATGTAGATTGCCTTTTCACTAGCTTGATAATTTCCTTTGAAGCACAAGTTTTAATTCTCATTAAGTTCAACTTGTTTTCTGTTGTTGATTGAGCTTTTGGTGTCATATCTAAGAAATCATTGTCTAACCTAAGGTCATAAAAATATACTCCTGGGCGCCTGGGTGGCTCAGTGGGTTAAAGCCTCTGCCTTAGGCTCAGGTCACGATCCCAGGGTCCTGGGGTAGAGCCCTGCATCGGGCTCTCTGCTCGGCAGGGAGCCTGCTTCCCCACCCCACCCCCGTCTGCCTCTCTGCCTACTTGTGATCTCTGTCTGTCAAATAAATAAATAAAATCTTTAAATATATATATATATATATATATATATATATATATGCTCCTATGTTTTCTTCTAAAAGGTTTATAATGGTAGCTCTACATTTAGTCCTGTGATCCACTATGAGTTAATTATTGTGTATGATGTGTAAAAAAGGTCTAACTTCATCCTTTCATTTGTGGATACCAGTTGTCCCAGAGCCCATTTGTTGACAAGATTATTCTTTCCCCATTGGGGTTCTCAATTCTATTCCATTTATCAATACAAGTACCTCATTGTCTGAATTACTATAGCGCTTTCAGTAGGTTTGAAAATGGGAAGTGTGAATCCCCCCAACTTTCATCCTTTTCAACATTGCTTTGGTAATTCTGAGTGTGTTAGATTTCCATATAAATTTTAGGATCATTCCATCAATTTTTGCAAAAAAAAAAACAAACAAAAAACAAAACAGCTGTGGGTCAATTTATTGACTCATATACGCAGGATACTTTTCATTTATTAAAGTCTTCTTTAGGTTCTCTCAGCAATGTTTTTCAGTTTTCAAGGTTCAAGTTTTGTGCTTCTTATGTTAACTTCATTCTTACATATTTTATTGTTTTGATACTATTATAAATGAAACTATCTTTAATTTCATTTTGGAGCATTCATTGCTAGTGTATGGTAACACAGTCTTCTAAAATATTGGTCTTATATCCTGTAACCTTGCAGAACTCACTTATTAGCTGTGATAGTTTTGATATAGATTCCTTAGGATTTCCTATATAGAAGATCATGTCCTCTGTAAATAGAGATAGTTTTATTTCTCTCTTTTCAATCTGGATGGCTTTTACTTCCTTTTCTCGTCTAATTTCCTTGGCTAGAACCAATCTTGGATAGAAATGGCAAGAGTGGACATCCTTATTGTTTCCTGATCTTAGGAGGAAAGCTTTCAGTCTTTCACTGTTAAGTATGGTGTTAGCCGGGGTCATGTTTTATTTTTGTTTTTGTTTTTGTTTTAAATATTTTACTTATTTGACAGAGAGAGACACAGTGAGAGAGGGAACACAAGCAGGGGGGTGGGAGAGGGAGAGACAGGTTTTCCGCCGAGCAGGGAGCCCGATGCAGGGCTCCATCCCAGGATACTGTGATCATGACCTGAGACGAAACAGATGCTTAATGACCAACAGACAGAGGCACCCAGGTGCCCCATGTTTTTGTTTTTGCTTTTGTTTTTTAATCAGCTTGAGTAAGTCCTCTTTTAAAAGGTCCTAGTTAGTTCAATGCTTTTACCATGGAAGAATCTTGGATCTAATTTTTTTAAGTTGACATTAAGCAGCCAGTATTCAACATTGATAAACAAAACATTCAATCAAATTACACTACTACAATTTAGGTTTTAAAAAATGGTATTATCCTGAAGTTCTCTGGTATTCTTGAGAGCAAGTGAATTGATTCTGAAGTCAGTCCAAAAAGAAGAAATCCCAAAATATTGAGTAAACATAACATGCTGATAATTAGTGATAATCCTATGAAAACGACTATTCAGAAAAACAGTACGCTCCTTATTTTATAACCACATTCTATATTCTAGCACTAACTCTTTAATGTTTGGAGCCAAGAATGCTACAAATGCTTCTTCTTCTTTTTTTTTTTTTTAAGATTTTATTTATTTGACAGAGAGAGAGAGATATCACAAGTAGGCAGAGAGGCAGGCAGAGAGAGAGGGGGAAGCAGGCTCCCTGCTGAGCAGAAAGCCCAATGTGGGGCTCAATCCCAGTACCCCAAGATCGTGACCTGAACCGAAGGCAGAAGCTTAACCCACTGAGCCACCCAGGAGCCCTATAAATGCTTCTGCAGAAAATTTATTTAACAAATTAAAAATGAAATATTATGAGAGTAATAATCATCATCAGAAAGTTATTTCTAACATTCACTCAAAGTTATCTTCCTAGAATTTTCACCATTTAACCTACTTCTGCTCCCAAGAGTAGACACAACAACTTTATCACTTCTTCTGCTGGGAAAAGTATACTTGATATTAGGAGAATTGGTTCTAGCATACCAAACTAGAATTGCATTTTTCCCAAGCAAGCTTTCTTCCAAGAATATGTCTTGAAATTAAAAAGTTGCTAAAAACTTATAAACTGTTAATTTT
This sequence comes from Enhydra lutris kenyoni, assembly GCF_002288905.1. NCBI lineage: Eukaryota > Metazoa > Chordata > Mammalia > Carnivora > Mustelidae > Enhydra > Enhydra lutris. The sequence goes on from NW_019154168.1 coordinate 2,509,771, forward strand.
ATCATATAGAAATTACATGAGTATTTGTTCAATGAATGCATAAATTGTAATCATGGTGATTTACAAAACATTTGATCCTATATCCTTCCTCTGGAACTTTCCAAAATAACCAGTTTCAAGTTTCTGATGCTTAAGAATTGGCATAGCTCATTCTAAGTGACTATTTCAAACTTGTCAGTCCCAGATAAGACCTACTTATGAACTATGATACAGTTTTATTTGGTATCTAAAAAGCTACACTATTTCACTGCTACTGTGGCCATCATTCTTCTCAGTTCTGGGGAGGCAGTAAGTGAAAAAACTCAGAGAACTCTAGCTCTCATGGAGTGTGGACTTTAGTATGGGGAAGATACATTGTGAACACATAAACAAGATAATTTCAGAGAGGGGCTATTGCTACAGAGAGAATAGAATATTCTAATATGATGTGGAATGACTGGGACCTCCTTGATGAGTGGGAAGTGGAGAAGAGCACTGTCTAAAGATGAATTTTAGGGAAGGGTGCGCTTGTCTGGTAATATATAACTTATCTCTTGAGAAACATGACTGTTACTTTTTAAGACCTCTGTGGTACTCCATTGTTTATTTATGAATGAGATGTCAGTTTGAGAAAAGCCTTGACAAGGAGTGATAAATTGTAACTTGTATGATTTACATATCAAGTAATCCTAATCCAAAGAATGATGGTGATAACACATTCGCATAGTATTTGATAACTTTTTTTTTTTTTCCCCAGCATTTTCACATTTGTTGCCTCTATTGAGCCTTAGGACAATCCTTTGATAGAAAGTAAAACATGGTATTATTCTAACGTTTATAAAAGAAAAACTAAGTTCAAAGAGTTTGAGTAAGCTATGTATAACACAGTTGGCAAGTGATTCAAACCAAAACTAAGGTTTCCTACTTAATTTAATTAACACCTTCAATCACTGACCGGGTATGATTATTAGGGAACTTACTTCTGGGGTAAATTCTTAGGAATACTTCTTGACTTTATTTTGATTGTTTTTAAAGATTTTTTTTTTTTAAATGAGCATAAGAGAGAGATAAAGAGAGATAACAAGCAGGGGGGAACAGCAGAAGGAGAGGTAGAAGCAGGTTCCCTGTGAGCAGGGAGTCTCTTGCCTCATGCGGGGCTCAATTCCAGGATCCCTGGATCATGTCTTGAGCCCAAGGCAGATGTTTAACCTTAACTAACTGAGCCACCCAGGCACCTCTACTTCTTGATTTTAAAGAGGCACCACAGAACAATTATTTTCAATGTGTTATCCCTGGACAAGCAGCATTGTCACCTAGGAACTTGGAAATGCAAATCCTCAGACCCCCACCTTAGACCAACTGAATCAGAAACTCTGGGAGTGGCGCCCAACAGTTTGTGGTTTAGCAAGCCTTCCAGGTGATTTTGATACATGTGATAGTTTGAAGTTACTAATTTAAAAGATGGGTAACTACTATCCCCAGATTCTTGTTTTTTTAATTGAAAATAAATGTTTAAACTTTAATTTTAACTTCATTTATATAGAGAGACAAAATTATTATATAGATAAAAATTTACAAAGATGTATAAATATGACCATTTAATTCATGTCTTTTAGAGAAATCTGAAAAAAATTCACACAAATTAGTGGCAAGAATTTGTAACATCTACTTTTGTTAAGCAAGAGGTAAAAAAAAAAAAATCATACTGTGTATATTCCTGGTAGAAATATGATTCTAAATGTGATTTCATATATCAGAATTCTCTTCCTTGGGAATCTAGATGAAATAAATAAAATTCTTAGTGTGTAAATAAATATTACAAGGAGGTTTACTGCAACATGCACTACACACTACAACATATACTACTCCTCTATAAAGAGATCCACAGTAGTAAATAACTAAAAAGTAAAGTGAATTCCTATCAGTGAGTAAATAGTTAAACAAATTATATCATCATCACACTGAATAATTTATAGTCATTTAAAATACTTAGTTAAAGCTACTCAGGTAGACTAGAGACATTATCATTACTTGGGCAAAAACTGCACCTTTCTGGAAGATAAACAATAACAGAATATCTATGCATATGCATGTCCTTAATTATATGAGAGAAGAGAAGAATATGACAAAAATGCATTCTAAGTTCTTAAATGGCATAACCATTGGGGCAGGGACTGACTGCTAATGTGAAGTAGATAAAGGTCATAATTTATCATTATACATTTTTACCAATTATAGCTGTCTGGCTGAATAACCCTTTAATTTCATCCTGCCCATTCTATAAGTATGTCATAAGGATAGATAAGAAGCAGCATACTACAATAGTTAGGACCTAAATTCTGCAACCTTAATACTTAGTCTGAATCCAGGCTCTACTACCAATTGCTGTGTAGTTTAAGAAACATTCCTTAACCTTTCTGTGACTCAGTTTCCCTACCTATAAAATGAGAACATAGGCCCTATCTCACAAGCTTGTTGTAAGAATTAAGTAAGTATAGGGGCACCTGGATGGCTCAGTCAGCTAAGCATCTGACTCTTCATTTCAGCTCAGGTCATGCTCTTGGGGTCATGAGATCAAACCCCACATTCAGCTCCTCTCTGGGCATGGAGCCTACTCAAGATTCTCTCTCTCCCTCTCCCTCTGCTCCTCCACCCCACTCTAAAAAGAAAAAAGAAAAGAATTAATTAAGTCGATATATCTACAAAGGTTAGTACTATGCCTATCACTGTTCTATATGAGTTAATATAAGAGTTACTGTAATAATTAGCTTACAGAGTATTTAGTTTTATACCGTTTACACATCAAACAGACACTATCATTATTATTATTAGTAAACCACATATAGAATATACATAACAGACTTGGTACAAAGCAGGTTTTCAAAAGTTAGTGTCAGTTCCGAATATATAAATAACCATCTTCATCCTTCTCAAAGGACATATTCTACTACTATCACTCACTCTTCCTTCTCACCCCTCTTCTCTCAACTTCCCAAGAATAGAAAAGTTTGTCAGTTTCTACTATAGCCTGGCATTTCTTAAACAAGTAAATAAAGGCTTTTATTTATGATAACTAGAGGGAAAGAGGGAAAGAGGATTAACAAAAGATGTACATTAATTTATTTATTCAGCAAATATTATCAAGTGACTGTTACAGCCGGCACAGTGAAGGCTCAGGGAAATAAGCAGTGATGAGGGAGGAAAGGTTCTCTACCTACTGGTTTATATCATATTAATTAATGTAAATTACATTATGTGCTACAAAGGAGAAATAGAGAATGAAAAGAGAGCACAAGTCAAAGAATTCAGAAAAGGACAAACAAACTAGGCAGAGGCCAGAGCCCCTTGGGTTCTGCAGGCCACATTCAAGGTATTAGATGTAGCAAAAGCACAAAGGGAAAGCACTGGAAGTGACATAAATCAGAACTGCCTTTTTAAACAGTTAAACATGATGGATTGAAAATGTTTGTGTGTTCCTGCCTGTCCTGAAAAGACACTGAGATGACAATAAAGCAATATAAAGCTATCAACTCAAAAGGACAGAAGAAAAGGAAAAGACACAGGACAAAAGCTGTCAAATGCTTTACAAGATGGAAGCAGTGAAGGAGTACTGACTGAGCAGAGAGAGCTGAAACTTCCAAACCAGAAGCAATGAGGCCAGAGTCTCAGAAAAACTCGGAAATGGAGGTACCTCATACTGACTCCACAGAGGATGGCAGTAGAGGGAAAGGCTAAAAACGCAGGGAGTGGGGTGCCTGGGTGGCTCAGTGGGTTGGGGCCTCTGCCTTCAGCTCAGGTCATGGTCTCAGGGTCCTGGGATCGAGCCCTGCATCGGGCTCTCTGCTCTGCGGACAGCCTGCTTCCTCCTCTCTCTCTGCCTGCCTCTCTACCTACTTGTGATCTCTGTCTGTCAAATAAATAAAATCTTAAAAAAAAACAAACAAACAAAAAAAAAAACGCAGGGAGTGTTACTCTGAATGTGTCTAGAGGCTCAAGTCTCCATCCATACAACTCCTTTGGTCAGGTGGTGACCTTTCCCCAAACTTGCAAGTAAAATAATTTTCCCCTGAAGATATCAAACTAGAAAAGCTCCAGACTTAAGGCACCAGAACTATAAGAGGCCAGAACCATGAGCAGCTACAGATTAGAAAATAAAAACAGGTCGACTTGAGTTATTGCCCCATAAGCCTAACAAAAGATTAGATAGTCTTTCTTCATATTTGGGGGTGCTCCAATTCAAAATACTCTGAGTCACATTGCAGTGCAGCCCCTGGTTATAAGCCTTATTAATATATTTGGGGCTTCAACTCCATATCTTCATGGTGAATATTTATACTTCATTATTTAGAGGAGCAAACACCTGAGAAACTTTTACAAGAAGAAGAACAAAAACAAAACAAAATCAAGTTATTCAGAGAAAAAAGATACAATGTAGAAGCGGGGTGGGGAGTAGTTAAAAATACATAATTAATATGGTCAGATAAATAAGCACAGACTGTCTCCAAAAAATAAGTAACCCAAACAATTAGTAAACAAAAAAAGTATGTATTTCTTTGAACTCTAATAGCTGAAATTGTAGTGATTTGATAGAAGGTTCAGAAAAGAAAGCCAAGGAAATCTCCCAAAACTTAGAGCACCAGGATGGGGTAATAGAGATGGAAAGTAGAAGAGAAAGGAAAATTAGCGATTCCATCCTGGCAGTCAAAACTTCAACATAAAGGAGTTCCAGAGAGGAACTACCCAGAAAAACAGAAGGCAGAGAATTATTGAAGGAATAAATCATTAGCATTTCTCAAAATCAAAGGATTCAAAACTGAGTCCGTTTGAAATGCTCACTGAGTATCCATCGGGATGAATGAATAAAATGAACACGCTGGAAAGAGAGAAGACACCAAACCTTCAGAGTGATGAATCAGGCTGACCAAAGGATCTGGAGTCAGAATAGAAATGGACTTCTCAATAGCAATACCCATCCATGCAAACCAGAAGTCTGGTCATCTTACCAGCTGGGAGTGAGTGATGATGCCACTCTCCAAATTAAGGAACACAGGAGCAGGCCCAAGTATGTACAGGCAGTTAGAATTGGGCTTGTATGAATCTGAGCAGCAGAATACAGAAAAGCAAGATAGGAAGGTTTAAGTAAGTTACAATTTAATCCTTGTCTCTGATCTTCATTCAGACTGAACTCAGCCATTCTGAAATTTCCTCGTTTACCCATCTTCTCAATGCTTGATATGGGGGTCAAGTAATATTGGAAATTACAGTTTTAGGAATGATTCCCAAATTCCCCTTACCTTAGAGAGATCTCTACCTAAGAAGTGACTCCCTCCCCTCCAGATTTTGAAAGAGCCATGGAAAGGGGGAAAAAAAAAAAAGAATTGAGAGAGGATTGAACAATCAGGGAAATCTTAGAGTTAACCATTTAAAATTACCTCTCAAGAGGCTGGCTTAGCTTATAGGGATGGCAATGAGTACTCCTGGGCTCTTCAATTCCATACCAATTCCTCCTCTACTTAATGCAGAGATCATTCAGAAGAAAGCTGTGTCAGCGACCTACCTGAATATTTTGACTATCAATGCCTCATTTATCACTTAGTATAGCAATTGGTGCTTAGTAAAATCAGTCTAACCTGCTCTCCCCTCCTTTACTATTTCAGCAACTCCTTCAAGTGTGGGTGGGGAAATAAATGCAAATCTTTATTGCTTGGGTTATTTGATGGATAGGCTCTTGTTGAAATAGTTCATAAACATTTCTTAAAGATTGTAAATTGAAATTCTTGTCATATTATCCTTCGGCATTGAAAATAGTGACCAGTTTTTACATTTCCCACACCTCTTACCAGAGCTGTTAATAAGTGACAAGAAAAAAACTGGTTTGATTCACCTGTTAATGAGCTGTATGAGATGGTCTAGTGAAGAAGGGGGGAAAAAATATCCTTAATAAAGGATATTAACTTTAAATGAAAGCAAAAATATTTCAGACAAATTCAGAAAAATGAATATACAAGTGAAATTAACTCTGCTTGTTGTGGAAACACAGGTGAGAGTAGTAACAGGCCAGGAACAGCATAAAAAATACCAGGAAAGTTTTACTCAGAATTCATTTACCTAATAATATTGAACGCCAAAATCAAACATAAGAGGGTCATGAGAGAGACCTGCATTACTCCACTTAAGCAATTAGAGTCTGCAAGTAGTATAGAGATAAATTACTCATTTGGACTCCCACACAACTGTTTGCTCATACAGTAAATATGAAAGAACAGCATTGCATTTCAGGTTGTCTTACATGGATCTATCTAGACTGTGGAGGACTAGAAGGCAAGGACAATTAGAAAGGGCCCTATTAAAGTGTGTTACTTTGTTTCAAAGATACAGCAGATATTTAATATTTTTTGACAGTGAAATTATTTCAAAATAGTCAATCTTATCTAAAAACCATTCAAATCAATATGCATAAAAACAAAAAACAAAGCCTACAGAGTTTAGTTTGTCTTGATTCATGATAAAAATAGTCCTGGTTATACCAATTGTCCTATGAATCAGGTCAAAATGATTCAACTAATGAATGCTTAGCTACTTGGATGCTAGGCCTAGTATTTATAGTAAATTTACCATAGTGTCCTTACACAGGAAATAATTTATCATAAACTGCCTAGCAGTTTAAAATAAGATTACTTACTCTACTAGTGTAAATACACTAACAAAGTCCTGCTATTCCACTTCAAAAATAAAGATCCCCACCTAATAAAGTTTAAATAAATCTTTAGGTTATAAGAGGGTATCAAACTGTGTCTCAAAACAATTTAAGAACAATATAAATCCATTTACTGTAACCTTGCGGCACACACTTACTAACATTATTTTGTAGTTGTAGCTCCATGAGTGCTTTTCACCCATTTGCATCAGAGAATTAGAAGAACAGGAGAGGCCCAGCCCTTCCTTTTACAGATTGAAAGAAGGACCTGAAAGCAATTTCAAGGTTAAACACAGGGGTGTGTGTGTGTGTGAGAGAGAGAGAGAGAGAGACAGACAGATTTGAACTTCATTCCCCTCACCTTTAACACTCATGCCTTATTATATTCAGTATTTACGTGCAAAAGTGATAAAGAAGACAAGTTGTGCATTCTTAATTGCCCATTACGGATCAGTCGACAGTGAATATTAATACAAGCAACATTTCGTTTTGCGCAATACCTAACAGGGTTTAAAGAAAGAAAAAAATCAAAGGCAACAAATTAAAATCTGACAAAAGAATTTCTGCATAAAGAAAAACTGAATTGGCTAAATAGGAATTTATCTTACTGTGAATTTCAGTGATAGCAATAAAAAGAACTCTCGGATTAAATTTTGTCTCTAAAATCATCATCATTAGAAATCACTTTAAACATGCTTTCCAGGCACATCTTTCTTTTCTGTATTCACGTCTGGCTTGATTATTCATCTGTTCATTTTTGTAATTTAACTTATTCAGTTTATATTCACTTGAAATGACTTTTCAGAAAAGTAAAACCCGAGAAACCAGAGAGAGCAGCACACATGTGTAGCAAAGTTGGAGAGGTAGAGGACTGAGGTTCGGGTGGGGGCGGACCGAGGCTGGGAAAAGTACGGAGAAAACGGAGATTTCTCTAATCCCCGCCCCGCTGCATCCAGTACCCGAAGCCTAACCAGGGACCCCAGCATGGGCGCTGGGCCGCGCGTGCTCCGGGGCCAACTCCATCCCCAGCTCGGCGGGGAGGGGGCGCTGCGGGTACCGCCACGGGTCGTCCAGGCCCGCGCCGGGCTGCGATTGGACGCGCCGCCGCCAGACACCGGCCAGCAGCACAAACACGCTTGGAAGAGGAGGGGGGCGGTCTAGCGAGCCCGGGGCTTAGCCTTTTTTACGTCTCCCGCCGCCTCACCCCCCCCCGCACTCCATGCCGGGTCTCTTTCTCCAGCTCGCCTCGACTGGCTGGCACGGCGGGAGAACTGGCGCAAACCTCGCCGCCGCAAGCCTCGCGCGGGTTCCAGCCCCAGCCTCTCCGCCTTCCCCGGCGCCCTCCACTCCTGCCATGGGGCTAACTTGCGGCTCCTAAGAGTTGCAGTTTCTGAGCGGCGCACTCTCCCGCCCATTTCCCCGCGGGCGGGCGATGGCTTAGGGCGCCCGAGGGGCCAGCCTAGAGGTAACGGGAAGGGGAAAGGGACGGCTGAGTGGGGAGTAAGAGGCCAAACAATGAGTTTCCACAAGGAGGACGGAGTGAGCAGCCTGTGCCAGAAGGCGCTGCACATCGTCACCGAGCTGTGCTTCGCGGGCCAGGTGGAGTGGGAGAAGTGCTCGGGCATCTTCCCCCGGGACAGGGGCAGCCAGGGCGGAAGCAGCACAGGTAACCGGGGAGGGCTCCTCTCGCTTCCGCGCGCCCAGCCGGGACCCCGCGCGGCGCCAGGCGTCTGTGGGATGCCGCGCCTTCCTACCTTGCTCCTTCTTCCGCGCAGCTCCTGGAGACTTCGAGCGTGGGCTGTTCGGGTTTGGCGTCCTCGTCTCCACCTGCCCGGCTTCTTCCACTTCCCTAGTCTGCTCGTTGCCCGCCGCGCCGTCCCTACTTGCTCCCCGGCTCCCGCACCTCCACTCCGCCGCTCTCCCACGCCTGCGGGCTCCCTTCGGGGTGGCGAGGCGAGCGCGGGCGGCTGCGCCCAGCCGGCTTACCCAGCGCTGCCCGCGGTAGCCGCTCGCCCGCGGGACTAGCGCTGCGCTCTCTCATCTCGCCGGTCGCGGGTCGCGAGCTTGGGTAAGGGGCCGGACCCGAGAATCCCAGCTTGGAAGTGAAGAACCGCCTTGCAAATGGGGCTGCCTTGGATTCCGGGAGCGGAAAGGTTCCCAGGAGGGGTAACTAGGGGCTGCAACCTGTCGAGCTTTTGACAGTGTCCAAGTCCCTTTATTAAGTATGATTTTGTAGGGCTTTTTGAACGTTGGCAAAACAGCAGGGCTTATTGATCCCATTTTTTTCAGGCGGCAACTAAGGCTCTGGTCACAGATAAAGCGGAAGGTCAAAAAAAATTTATAAATCCTTCCCGCACACATGCCCTCATACACACCCAAACACACGGGCATTCTCCCTCTCCGTTCAGGAAACTTGTAAAAAAAAAAGAAAAAGAAAATGGGGTGGGATGGAGAAGGACATCGACCGTCAGAAATCTGCAGGTGGAAAGTAGCCTCAGGCGACAGGTTTTTCTCGGGGAGTGGGGGGAACCGTGTCAGAACTACTGTTTGGTCACGTTTGGGTAGGGTTTTAACCACCTGCGCAATGTTTGGTTTGTGCAGCCTGTTGTGCTGTTCACACGAATGAGAGGGACTCCAGAGTTGCGGGCTGCGTGATTTCAAGAGTCCCTTGCGAGGGTCACTTGTTGCTTTGGGAGACAAACACTGGTTTCAGGATTTTTGGCATCCGGCTGGAAGATTGCCATTCCTAATGTGGGTCTCGTTTCCCTCTCTTTGCTCTCCTGTCATTGTTCTCTCCCGGCGGGGCTTCGTGGGTTGAGGGTAGCCAGGGCAACAAGTAAGAGCTGGACCGCTCGACGCGAGTGGAGCACAACTACTGAAAGCCTGGGAAGGCGGTCAGGAGGACGCTGTTAGCGACTCTCTCCTGCCCACCACCATCGCTGAAGAAAAGGGAAAGGAAATGGAGTGTGTTGGGGGGGGGGGGTGGATAGATGTGGTTTATTTACATACCATTTCGTAAACGGAGTATCTTTGGTGTTTTCATATTTTCTGGTCATGGCCCCAGAAACCAAGGGAAGCTTCTTTCTGTCTGCAGAGATTCTGCTACTTGGAGCAGAATGATACATATAATTGGTGCTGTCCACATGCTGGAAACTTAGACATTTTGCAAATATACAAACACAAGTCTTTATCTCTTGTTCAGTGGGTGTCAATTCATAGGAATGTATGAAAAAACTATTAGTGGAAGGGACTGGTGAATACTGTGTATATGCGCGTCCTGCGTTTGGTTGCTAAGGATGAGATAAACCCTCAAAATAGTGTGACCTTAGAAGTCCTCTGTGGTGCTATTGGATAAAGTCTTCTGAACTGTCTTTAGCAATATACATGCTAAAGATAAGACTCAGAGGAGGGGGTAGTGGAAGAAATTAGAGTATTTAAACTTAAAGACCTATAATTTGGTCATTTAACAGTTGATGCTGTGATCCAACTGTGATCACACACCAAGTAGTGGTTTCCTGGGTCTCAGAGTGTCTGGTAATGAGGACAATTTGTGAAGGTTGGAAACCAATTACTAGCTTATAAATCTTTCTAAGTACACAACCATATAAACTTAAGGTATAACACAGTATACGAATTGCAGAAAGGATTTGGGCTTGTTCTAAGCAATACAGGAAGTAGTTGTAGTCCTCATTCCTGTTGGAATTTTTGGACGCTTGGATAGAAAAAAGTGTGGAAAAACTAGCCTAAAACAATTACATGGATATTTTTCTCCTGTTCAGTGAAATATATATACTATCCAAATGGGGTATTTGATTTAATATATGAATATATTTTGAGTGGCTACCACTAAAGAAGACATTCTATTAGGTTGTATATTAGATATAAAGATGTCTAAGATTACTTTACATATTCTATTTGTAAATCTATGGAACAGTCAAAAATAGAATACTTTAACCCACAAATCAACTCCCAACACCAATCGATAATGGTGAAATGGATTCAGCTATTATTTACTGAATCTTTGTATTAATTAGCCGCTCAGCTTCGCATTGTTCATTTTCTTATAACTTATGAACATGTGCCCTTTATTATAAGTCCCTAAATAAAAACACTTCTTATAGGTGATCCTTCTACTCACTGTTTGTTTAATGGGAAACACATTATTGGTAGGAGGACATTGACATTGAATGGTACAGTGGTTATTTACTTTACATGTTAATCAGCACTGCCCATATGGTGTCAGTTATTCAAAGGTTGCTGTGACAATTGCAAGCTTCCAGATTGAGTGTATTTTTAGATTCCTGCACATAGGAGTAGAAGGAGAGAAATTCCAGTAATCCCAATTAAAGCCATTCTACATTAAAGAACTAATAAATCAGGTATATAAATAAGATATGCTCCTACTGGTTTTTCAGATGCCAATAAAAACATCCTTTTTAGTATAACAGCAGTAGCAGAAGCAGCAGCAATGTTACTGGCATTAAGGATCTACCAATCAAATAGACCAATGCCAGGTTTTCATACAAATTTATGAAGATGTAGATTGAATCTGCCAACACTAGTTAGTATACTTTCTTGGAATAGTTTGTTAGAGACATTATTGATGTCAACATTACCCCTTCACTAGAAAGTTGATCACGTGCAGTTTTTAGAAAATCAAATTTTTGCCCTCTTTTTACCACTGATACTCCCCTCTCCCCATGGACATGTCACCCACTAAGTTCATCTCCATGTACAACATGATTTAATACTTGAATGCTTAGGGAAAATACAAAACAATATAGCCACCTAAAATGTTATTTTTCAGATATACTGTAAATAAGATACATAATAGTTTTTGAACTGCATTTGGGTTCATTGCTGGTCAGTCTTTAACTGCTACTCCATATCCAAATGTTTATGAGGTTTTAGGAAACTATGTTGCTTAAAAGGCAGACCTCATAAATCATAAATAATCAAACCCAGTGAAGCACTCAGTCACATCCTAATTGTATAGACCTATTTTAAATAAACATTTAATTCATCATTGTTTTAACTTTGCATTTTTAACTTTCAATTTGGGACTAAAAATTCTAAAAAAAAAAAGTTTAAACAAATTTTTCTAAATTCATACATGTGTTCCTCAATTTTTTAGATGTGGAGATAAGGAGGTCTATCGAAGAATTTCCTTAAAGTTACTTGACTAATAGAAGAGATGGCTAAGTAAAATTTTAAAAGTATATCATGATTGTCCTCTGAGATTAAAGCATTTTAAGTCTATGATAAGGACTTAAAATGAATAATGGTGTTTCATAGGTTTTCTCTACAGATACAAAGCAGATGACTACTCAATTCATAATTCTTGTATCACTACACCACTGAGTTTTGTACATTCTAATGGTTGTATAAAGAGTTACAATTTAGAAATATAGAGGAAATTTTTCCTTAAGACTAATAGGTCTGAGAAAGAGTAATTGAACCATAATGAATTCAGATAGGCCAATATGAAGAAGAATGTGTGAGAGGATTTTTTCCTTCTTCACAGTCATTCCAGTGAAAAACGGCCACCTTCTATTTCTAGTCTTTTTTACATGATCATCAATACATATTGTGCTTGGTCTCATTTGCTCCAAAGGGAAATAAACAACTACCTTCAAAGGCCAAGTCAGTCTCAGCAAACATCTATTTTTGTTAATTCTGAGATACCAATATTTTGGCAATACTGACTGGACCTTTTTTTGCTTTAATCTTTTTTTTTTCTTGAAACAAATTAAGATCTGTATTTTCTCTTTATATGAGCTGTAGATCTCTGAAATATGGTTCTTACAAGGTCTATATACAAGGTCTATAGCTGCCCATTTCATTCAAGTCTCTTTTCTTTAAAAGTTAATCATCATTGTTACTTTGTTTTATGCAAAAAACAAATGGAATGCACTTGCATTCACTTATAAGATTTCATTTTTACGAAATGCTGGTAGAAGATAAACATTATCACAAATGTTATCATTATCACTTTCTGTGACTTCCAACATTGATGCTTTTGCTTTAGCACATACTCAGAATAAATTATGACACACTTACTTCCTGGCTATTAGTGATTGTAACAAGCCATTGATACTAAGATATATTCTAATTTCAGAAAATGAAAATCTTTTAAAATGTGCATTTTACAATCAATTAAGTATAGTATTAACATAAAGTTGTTTATGTTTACTGAAATTCAAGAAAAACGCAAAAGTCAATACAGTTAAATGGAAATTAAAGAAACACTGTTGCAAGGATGATATGTTGATTATGTATTGGATTGATAGATGAAAGAGACTGCTAGTTGTTTCCTAGTATTCATTTTCCTCTTTCATTTCACAGTATCAGAATCCTTTATTTTTAGTTAGGTATGTGACAGCATTAAAATAAATTTAAATTTTTTTAAATTTAAGATGACAACTTTTCTGAGCTTTCTTTTTGGTTTGGTGCAACCACGTGACTAAATCCAACCATCAGGGGGTGCCTGGGTACCTTAGTCAGTTAAATGTCTGCTTTCAGCTCAGGTCATGATCCTGGGGTCCTGGGATGGAGCCCTGCATCAGGCTCCTTGCTCAGCAGGGAGCCTGCTTCTCCCTCTGCCTGCCACTCCCCCTGCTTGCTCTCTCTCTTTCTCTGACAAATAAATAAATAAAATCTTTAAAAATCAATCAGTCAGTCAATCAGTCTGACCACCAGCAGGTTAGCAGCAATGATATGTACTACCTCCAGGCTGTGCCCTTAAAATAAAAGTACATACTCTCACCTTCCCTTTCCCTTGTTATTCTGCCACTCAACTGCCTGGAATGTAGACATGGTTAACTTGCCTTCTTGGACTTTAAGGAAAAGGCAAAAACCTTTGAATAGCAAAACAAATTGAAGAAACCAGGATTCTAGACACCTTGAAGCTGATGTGTATGCCCTGGCCTGCTTATGTTGGGACAATTAATCACACAGTTAATTACACTGAGAAATAAACTTCTCCCTTGTGTAAGTCATTGTTAATTTGGCCCCTTGTTACAAAAATCAGAATTATGCCCTGTTATAACACTAGAGCTGATCCTTGAACAACATAGGATTCAACTTTGCAGATCCACTTATATGTGGATTTTTTAATAGTACAGTAAGTACTCTAAATGTATTTTCTTTTTATGATTTACGTAATAACACTATTTTCTCTAGATTACTTTATTGTAAAAAGATAGTATTTAATACATATACAAATATGTGTTAACCAAGTGGTTATGTTATTGGCAAGGCTTCTGGTCAGCAGTAGGCTATTAATAGTTAAGTTTTGGGGACACTTGGGTGACTCAGTCAATTAGGTGTCTGAATTTTGATCTCAGCTCAGATCATGATCTCAGGATCCTAGGATTGAGCTGCATGTAGGGCTCCACACTCAGCAGGGAGTCTGCTAATGTCTCTCCATCTGCCCCTCTCCCCACTTGTGTTCTGTCTCTTGCATATAAATAAATAAAATCTGTTTAAAAAATTAAAAATGAAATATAAATAAAGTTAAACTTTTAGGGAGCCAAAAGTTATATGGAGATTTTCAACTCAGGGTAGTGCCCCAGTCCCCTCTTTATTTAAGGGTCAACTGTAATACCATTATGAAGAGGATAAATAGGTTAACTTTAAAGATAATTCCAAATTTTTATCCTAGACCCAGTTTTCCTCAACCTTTTTTTTTTAAGATTTTATTTATTTATTTGACAGAGATCACAAGTAGGCAGAGAAGCAGGCATAGAAAGAGGAGGAAGCAGGCTCCCTGCCGAGCTGAGAGCCTGACACGGGGCTCGATACCAGGACCCTGGGATCGTGACCCAAGCCGAGGGCAGAGGCTTTAACCCACTGAACCACCCAGGCGCCCCTCCTCAACTTTTTTTGAATAAGAGTTGCAAATTTGAGTTTTATTCCCCCTCTTTATGGAATGATGCCATAAATGTGGTCTGTGTTCTAGCAGTAATGGGAAGCAACCAAATGAAGAAAGAAAAGGTTTAGAACACCAATGAACTAAATTGTAACTTTTTAAAAAATATTTTATTTATTTGACAGACGGAGATCACAAGTAGGCAGAGAGAGAGGGGGAAGCAGGCTCCCTGCTGAGCAGAGAGCCCGAAGCAGGACTCAATCCTAGGACCCTGAGATCATGACCTGAGCTGAAGGCAGAAGCTTAACCCATTGAGCCACTCAGGGACCCCTAAATTATAATTTTTTGATTAATTATAGGAAATCATATATTTGTACATTTTGAAAACCAAAGAACTAGAATTTTAAAATTTTTAAAAATGATACAGAACAGATAAGAATATCAAGGCAGTAGTGATGGAAATTGAGAGCATGCCAACTGCTCTATGCTTTTCTGTGTGATCTTTTCTGTCTGCATAGGTAGTAGGCAATTAGATCTAACATATTTTACAGGCCTCAGAGAATTCAAATGCTATGGTCTAGATATAAAGACTATATAGTAAAGTTCTGCTTTACTAAGTTTCTGAAGAATCACATTTTTTGGCTTATTCTGTTTTCTGATGAGAGTTGTCTTAGTTTTTTAGAAGTGGGTCACTTTATTTTGAGATATTAAGACACAATAAGAGAGTAAGATCTCTATAGCAAAAGTGAGTCAGAGATATCCAGTCAGAAAGATAAGTAAATAGATAGTGGTAAAGCAATGGTTATGCATATATACGTAATCAAACCAGAGTTTGAGCAATTTTAAACCTGATTATCTTGGTACCTAATCTAATATCTGTATAATTCATTAACTCTTAGTCTTACCAAGATATAATACGATGAACGTCATATAATGGATTCTTTTTAACTATCCAGAGACATTGTAAATTTGAGATAGATCCTACTCATCAAGTTTGCCATTGCAAGGAATAACTTCAGAGGCTCTGCCCCGAAGGCAATCCATTTATATTCATCACTCTGGCCTCCCAGTGTTGACCCCTTTTCTCCAGTGATCTTTTCTCTACCTAACCTCCCCAGTCCCCAACCAAAAGTTCCTATGCTTTCACCTTTTCTCATTTGGAAACTCCAGCCCATTCACCTTTTCTACTTCTCTGAATTCTCTGCCAATAAATATGGCACCATACTTAATGTTGCATCATTTCGTCATCTCAGTCATTTTTTTCTTTTGAAGTATATTGGTTCAAAAGAACCCTCAATTCTGAACAGAAATTTGAGTTTCTCCTGTTCTCTACAATTCTTATTTTAAAACTTTCCCAGTGTGTTCAAATATTCCAAACGATTCCCCCAAATATCACTAAATAACTGGCAGTTGACCCTAACTTCTACTTTGGAGAGAAGATACTACTTATAAGGAATTCACTTGACTTTCTGCCCAAAGACCTATAAACTTACGTGATTCCAGAACCATCTACTTTTTCTTGCAAAGGAAAAAATGAGGCAGTCCTTTCACCCTCGCTTCAGACCCCATCCATCCATTGTCTCCTGTTTTGGGACTTCACCATTAATTATGCATTCTGCTTAACTTTCTGTGTACTCTTGTCTGATTCCTTCCCCTAATTTTTAAAACATGCTTGAATACTACACATCCTGATAAAACATCTTCATCAACTCCATGTGCTGTTCTAGTTATTCCTTTCTCTCGCCTCCTTTCCTTCATCCGGTTTCCTGAAGGAATTATCTACTCTTACAGAATCCACTTCATCATTCCTATCATTTATTTAACCATATTAAACTGGTTATACAGCCTCTGCTTCACTAACTTCATTGAATTCATCAAAGACCTACTTGTTAATGTTAGTAGTTACTTATTCTAATTGAACTTACTTTAACTTTTTTATATGGTTGATCACTTCTTAAAATATTTTTCTCCAAACTCTGTGAAAACACATTGACCTGATTTTCCCCCCATACTTCTCTACTATTTTTTAATCTCCTATGCACATAGATTCTTTGTTCCTTTAAGTTCTTTTTCTTTAAATATTGATGTACTCAGTTTTCTATAGAATTTCTGTCTTCTTTCGTGGATCCAGATTCCACTATTTTAAAAAGTCCCTTAATTTTATCTTTAGTTGCAGTCATCCATGACCAATAGCTTCCTTAAAATTTCTACTTCCTGATCACAAGTACTTCAAACTCAGTATGACCAAAGCTGAAAGTCATGGTCTTCCTGACTTTGTCATTCTATTTGTCTCCCGCTAACTCACATTCTTGTCCTTCAGTCTTCACACTCCTTAACTAGAGTTTTAAACTTCCAATGATTTCCTGAATCTGCTCTTTTCCCCTTTCCAGCAAACCTCATTCAGAACCACTATAATCCCTTTGTGGATGACTACTATCATAATCTGTTAGCTAGTTTTGCCTCTTCTAGTCTCATTTCCACTCTGATCTTCTCCCTAGCCAGAGTGTTACTTCTGAAATGTGTATCTGACCTTTTCAGTATCCTGACTGAAGGTCAAGACTGAAGTTACTGATTTTCTTTGAACTAAGTCTAGACTCATAACGTTTTTCATGCCGTGGTTAATTATTGACTTGTAATCATAAAAAAATCATTTAAAATATTTTGATGACTTTATAAATTCTTCCAGATCCTCCATTAATATTTTTAAATTCAGATATTTTTTTATTTTGCTAAGCACATTTTGTTGAAAAAAAATATCATAAAGACCTAAGGATTAAACAGTTGGTTTGGGTTTTTAATACTTATAATTTAATTACTTACAATTATAATAGCAATGTAAAAATGTAATGTAATGTAATGTAAAAATATATAAAATATATATATATAAAATACAATAAGCTTACTTTTATAACTTTAGTTTTATTTTTTCAGGATAAAATTGAAATTATCCCAACTTTTCTCACTCTTTGCTGTTGAGAACAAATACCTTTTCCCCTTTGCTCTGTTTTTGGATGAAAGGAGCTATAAGATAGGAATAATCCTGGAATGTTGGCCAACCCCCATCTCTGAGAAATGCCATTTCTCCCTGTCTCTCCCTTCTTTGAGGTGTAAGCTTCATATCCTCAGGAAACAAATATTCTCTACTCCTCCATGTAGTAAATTTTACAAGGTCCAGTCCTCATGGGGAATACCTTTGGTGGTCCAGCCAGGCTTGTGACTATATGGACAAGTGTAATTAAATTCAAGGTAGTATATTAGTGAGTCCACTTTCTGCTACACCTAAGCTGATAGCTGCTAGTATTTATTTGCTACCTGTTTGAACACTGTGTCTGCCTCTCAGCTGTTCTGAGCACATATGGGTAGAAAAATGGGATATTATTTGTTAGCTTCCTGAAACATTAGCATTTACTTAGAAATAATGGTGTTCATTTTAAACAAATTCACTCCTTTCAGTACCAGATATCATTAGATGAGTCTCTCCTCTTCTTACTAATTTGTGAAATCACCATTCAATCTGCACCCCATCTATAACTATGCCTCTTTTTCCCTCAGTACTCTTGTTTAAAGAAAAGTAAATAGTTGATAGCAACCCATCACTGTACTTACTATGCAAATTACAATGCTAACTATTTTATATACATTTACTTAAACCTGACAACACCCTATGAAATAAATATAAATACCCCTTTTTTTTCTGAGCCTCTTAAAACCTAACCAACCTGCCCAAAGTCACAGTGGTGGAGTTGACATTTGAACCCAGATCTATAAACTATATTGTAAGCTATATTATAGGCTATATTGTACTATCTTCCTAGTATAAGGATTTCTGAATATTCCCTCCAAATCACTCAATTTTTTTCATCCAGCCACCTTGTAATCCACAGATATTTGAGTTCCTTGTCAGATAACTCCCAAAATATGTATGCAGTAACTCCATAAACACTTTTGACCATGTAATAAATACCAGACACTAAAACAGTGAGTACATTCGGTTTCTGCTCTGAAGATCAAGGAATGAGAGTATATGTAGGACGGGAACATCTGGAAAAACATAATAAGTACAGATTCATAATGTCTTATCCACAATTATGAAACCTCAAAATGCTGAAAACCAAAAAATTATTCTGTAAATTTTAGCACTTTGGCATCAACACCTTACCTGAATTGGCATTAAGCTACTTATAATCTTCAGTGATCCCACTCAGCGTGACTAATTCATACATTTCATTACAGATATATTGATGTGTTTGGTTACTGGATGTTATCCCAGATAATGTGTACCATGTTGCCTTTCTAATGTCCAAAAGAAAATAATAATTTTTGAAAAACATCATGTCCCAGAGATGGGGTAAAGGATTAAAAGACAATCAAGTTATTATAATAGCAGTGTTACAGTGTTCAAAGCTCTTAGGAATGGCAGAGGCAGAGAGGGTCAAGAAAGAGGAACTATTGGATCTGATTGTTGAATACAAATTTGCCAGGCAGCCAAAGAGGAGAAGAAAATGCAGTTACATGGAGCTACATGAAACAGCCTGAACAAAATCACAAGACAATAATATGTGGTCAGGGGAAGGGGATTAGGTGGGAAGGTGGCAAAAGAATAAAGCTGATCAATACCAAGTGGTCAAATCCCAGAAATGCTATGGAATGCCTTACAAAGTTTGGATTTGTCCCAGATGGTTAAAAAGTGACCTGGAAGGATGTTAGGCCAAGACAGGTAAGGCAACCATATGTCTCAAATGCCAGGACAGGATTGGGTTCTTCCTGCTATCCTGGCATGACTGGTAGCACAGCTTTTCACTTTCACAAGTAACTAGTGTGGATGAAATAGTTTATGGTCCCCTAAAAGGTAGAACCAGATACTGATTTTATTTTTTTATTTTTTAAAGATTTTATTTATTTATTTGACACAGAGAGAGAGATCACAAGCAGGCTGAGAGAGAGGCAGGCAGAGAGAGAGGGGGAAGCAGGCTCCCTGTTGAACAGAGAGCCCAATGTGGGGCTTGATTCCAGGACCCTGAGACCATGACCTGAACTGAAGGCAGAGGCTCAACCCTCTGAGCCACCCAGGCGCCCCCAGACACTGATTTTAGAAAGAAAATTGTCATCAGTAGGGAAAATGGAATTAAGGTCAGAGATTTCCACAGCACTTTTTCCTAGGATGAGAACAACCTTGTGAATGCCAAAGCCCATCACTTGGGAATGGTGGCATAAATGAATGCCATCAAATTTTTGTGGGTAGAGCATAAGTTCTCTAATAACCATAAGTAAGAAGGGAGGCATTTTCAGTTGTGAACTGAAAACTACTTGCATCCTTGCCCTACCCACATTGTCCTGCAGTTTCCTTGTTTCTTGGCTTTTGGCTCCAACTGGGTAGAAATGAGCAGATTGAGCAGTTAAAATAGCCATAAAAATATAATATAAATGGAGCCAAATATACATAAAGATTATGAAACCATAATTATAGTATTTACTCCTCCATTTAAAGCCATAGTTAATCATCAGGAAGCATATTTTATATATTTTTTCTTTTTTTCCTCAAGTCCTAGGACTAATGAACAATTAAAAAGTAAAAATAAGGTAAACTACAAAATGTAAAGTATGATCACCCATTCCTCATCAATGGAATATAAATGGGAAAGATATTCAATGGTTGCTTTAATAAGCAACTGGAAAAATGAGGTAAAATATTAATATCTATGTATAATAGCGTGTCAAATTAATTTTTATTCTTATAATTAAGTAGAATTAAAAACTTGGAATTATTTCAATTTCTGAATAGGTTTCCATTAGCTACAAATTAAGAGTTTAAGCACAACCATTTTATCTTACTAATCAGGAAAATGTAAATTAAAGCAAGGTATCATTTCCCGATCGTATTGGTGAAAATTAAAGTACATCAGCATTTTTTGAGACTGTAGGAACTGGTAAACTCATAAAATGTTTTTGTTATAGTTACTCTGGAGTTCTTTTGGAAATATCTAGTAACATTAAATACGTGCATAACCTATGACTTTACAATTCTATTTTTAGATACTGACCTTAGAAAGATATTCACAATTACAAGAAGTAAGGTGCAAGGATGCTCATTGTAGGTAACTGTTGTAACAGCAAAACACCGGACATAATCTAAGTAGCTGTCATGAGGAAGTAGTATGGAATAATGTGAGATGATGTTAAACCTCAAGGATCATTGCATTTTAAAAAAAAATTGGAGAAATATATAGCAAGCTATTTATGTTTTTTAAAAAGTATATTAAACAATTCTATGTTTTTGTGAGTTTTTTTTTTTTTAAAGAAACACCTTAGTGCTTGGGCTGGACAGATACACACCAAATGGGATCAAAGGTTGCTTCTAGAGAGGAGTGGGAAATCCTGAATTTGCAGTAGTAGTTAAAGGAAATTAGATTTGTTCTTTATTAGTTTGCTAAGTCTTTCGTAACAAGGTACCTAGACTGGTGGCTTAAACAACAGAAATTTATTTCTCCACGGTTGTGGAAACCAGAAGTCTGAGATCAAGGTGTCAGGAGGGTTGATTTTTTTATCTGAGGGCTGTTCCCTTTGGCCTGTACGCAGCCACCTTCTCCGTGTCTTCACGTCGTCTTTCTCCCTGAGTATCTTTGTCCTCATCTCCTCTTCTTATAAGGACACCAGTCACTGGAATAGGGCCTATTCACAGGACCTCATTTTGCCTCAGTTACTAATCTAAAGGTTCTATTTCCAAATGCAGTCACATTCTGAGGCCCTAGGATATTAGGACTTCAACATAAGAAAGTGGAAGGGATAAAGGAACAGTTAAGAATTCAGCCTCTAATATATTCCTAACTTTTTATTTTGAACAAATAAAAGATTGGATTCATATTTTACAAAAATGAGGCTAAGCAAAGTTGTAAAAGAAAATTACAAGGTTATTTACATCTAGAAAAATCTCCCTTTACAGGAACTCTACTTGATTCTGAAGAGTGCTAGTATACCAAGTTGCTAACATTGGTTATCTTAGGAGGTTGAAAATGGAAATGGATAGCGGAAAATCATTAACTTTTTTTAAAAACAGACTTTACGGTTTAGAGCAGTTTTAGATTTACATAAAAATTAGGGGAAATAGTACAAAGGTCCCATGTACCCGACACCCAGTTTCTCCTATTATTAACATTTAACATTAATATGGGACATTTGTTATGATTAATGAACCAGTATTGATACATTGTTAATTGAAGTCCATACTTTATTCACATTTCCTTAGTTTACCTAATATCCTTTTTCTATTCAAGGAGTCTGTCTAGGATACTATCTTTTATTTAGTTGTCATGCCTCCTTTTGGCTGTGATAATTTCTCAGGCTATCTTTTTATCTGCGAAGCTTGGCAGTTTTGAAGAGTACTCATCAGATACTTTATAGAATGCCCTTCTACCAGAATTTGTCTTATATATTTCTAATGTTTAGACTCGGGTTATGGATATGGGGAAGAAGACAACAGAGTTAGAGTGCCATTTTCATCACTTATCAGGGGTGCATACTATCAACATGATTCATTATTGTCAATGTTCACCTCGATCACCCGGGTGAGGTTTCTAGAGTTACCCTTTTTTTTCCCCTTACTTTTTCCATGCTCTCCTTTTCGGAAGGAAGTCACTATGTGTAGTCCACACTTAAGGAGTCGAGAGCTGTGCTCCACCTCCTTGAGAGCAGAGTATCTACATAAATTGTTTGAAATTCTGCACAGATTTGTTCCTTCTCTCCCATTCATTTATTGACTCAATCTTACTTTTTTTTTACCATATTTCTTTAAATTATTTTACATAATTATCATGTATTAAGTTTGTGAATATTTTAAAGTAAGTTTATTTTAGAGATACTTAGGTAACACATCATTAATTTGGAACTTTAAAAAGAAGGAACATGCATGGTTATCAGAAAGGACCTGGGGAATTTAAAAATATGCTATTACTATACCCATTCTCTGTTAGTAACATGTTATCCTCATTTAGACTACAGAAAGTGGTTTATGCAAATATTTAACATTATTCCCTGCTTCAAGAGTGAGAAGTTTGCATGTTTAGATAAAAGATGAAGCAAACAGAAGCCTTTCCTGCTGTATGCATTCTCCAAGTTTCTTTCTTTTTTTTTAAGATTTTATTTGTTTATTTGATAGAGAGTGAGAGAGCACAAGTAGGCAGAGAGGCAGGCAGAGAAAGAGAGGGGGAAGCAGGCTCCCTGCTGAGTAGAGAGCCTGTTGTGGGGCTCGATCCCAGGACCCTGAGACATTGACCTGAGCTGAAGGCAGAGGCTTATCCCACTGAGACACCCAGGTGCCCCTCTCCAAGTTTCTTAAGCTTTGTAACTTCAAGACAGATTACAAGCTGCCACCTTCAGTTTGCAAACTCTTTTTTTTTTTTTTTTTTTTTCAGTTTGCAAACTCTTGAACCCCTTGTAGTGTTCCTGGAAGTGATATGCTTTTTCTGTGTAATTTGAAGTTTTCATATATCTCCTTTGAGAATTTTCAGGCACAGTTATTAATCTTTCCTCCCTACAAAGATAAATTAAAAGTAAATTTTGAAATTCTCAGTCAAAAAGCTATTAATAATAATCATAGGTAAATTATCTCACCATTGTTGCTCTTTTATCTACACTATCAATGAATTAACATTTCTTTACATTGTAATTTCTTCCAGATATTTCAGTCAGCTTGTTAGCGGTGGTTGTCAGCTTCTGTGGCCTGGCCTTGTTGGTTGTTTCACTTTTTGTCTTCTGGAAGCTGTGCTGGCCTTGCTGGAAGAGCAAACCGGTGACTTCCAACATCAGTACCCTTCCACAGAGCATTTCAAGTGCTCCTACTGAAGTTTTTGAGACTGAAGAGAAAAAAGAAGTTAAAGAAAACGAAAAGCCAGCTCTAAAAGTTATTGAACCTGCTATAAAAATCAGCCACACTTCCCCTGATATCCCAGCAGAAGTCCAAACTGCTTTAAAAGAACATTTAATTAAACATGCACGTGTGCAAAGACAAACTACTGAGCCTACATCTTCATCCCGGTAAGGAAAGATCAAATACATAAAACTGGGCATGTGTGTGTGTGTGTGTGTGTGTGTGATTTCATAAGAGAAAAAAAACTGAGGTGGGAAAGGAGAAAAGAAAAGACAAACAGGAGAAATGAGAAGGATACAGGAAACAGATAACTGAATAAGGAGGAAAAGGACAGAGGAAGGATCAAAGAAACTCAGGACAAAGGAGCCAAACAGGGAGAAGTACCAAGAAAGTTTAGTAGATTCTGAAGTCTCAGTAAAATCATATAACTACACATTATTATTTATGAACTCTTTCCTTTAAAATATCATGGCTCAATAGATGCTACTTGCAGTCTTTCAATTTAGTTTAAGTCGACCAATAAATACCAAGAAAACAGCCATTTGCAAAGTCTGTCATGAAATCATTGAGAACTTCACAATCAAAATTGAGTAACAGACACTAATGTTTAGTTTACAGTTGTTTAGCAACTACATTGTCAACATGGAACCACAGGAAAATGTTATTTGAATCCACACAGACCCAACTCTTACACTGGGCAGAGTGCGAGACGCTCCGCCAGGCTTTTGGTGAATATCGTGAGTATACTGAAGAGCATACAGAAAATGAGAGAAAATGGAGGCCTCTTTGTGGAGATACATTTTAACTCTGCTTGGAAAAATCAGCAGAAGATCTCTTGAATAAAAATAATTTGCTATAGTGTATTTCAAATTACACTAATGTAAAAAAAAATTTTGTGTGTGAAGATAAAGCTTTAAAGACACTCAAAAAATTTAGGGTAAAAATGTTCAATTACCTTACAAAACATTTTTTTTTAAATATTAGCAGCAGCTATGGACATCAGTGAGCTTAGCATTTAGAATTATTCAGCTCTTTTAACTGATAAGTGCACCCTACACAAGGACACTTTCTCTCTTGATCCTAAAAAAAAACATAAATATTGAATTATACATATCTCATATTTTCTAAGAGAAAAAGTAGAAGACAAATTCAAAGTTTTACTAGAACTTTGATATCATTTCATCTGCCTCTTTGAATTTTCTTGTTTATATGAGTGGGTAAGAACGGAAGAAGGAAAGAATTATTTTGAGCACTTGCAATTTAGCCACTATGCCAGGCAGCCTTCCTGCTAATCCTTGGCCAACCTGCATGAGGTAAGTATTATTAATCATTCCCATTACTTGTGATTTAACTCAAACCCAGAGAGATTTAAGAATTTGCCTGAAGTCATGCGGCTGGCAAAAGTTAGAATTCAAATTTATCCAGATTGATAATTTCACATTTTAAGTGTGAAAGCCAAGGGGATATAGTTTTCTGAACTCAAAGATGTTGGTCACAAAGTCTGCTGAGGACAGACGGTTTGGAGATTGAAAAATAAGGGTATCTTCCTGCTCATTATTCTCAGAAATCTAAAATTGTAAGTGGTTATTGTGAATGATCAGAGTCATGATTTTAATCTCTTTGGCATTGAGATGAATTCCTTGCAGAAAACTTGATTGTGTGTAGTTCTCAAAACCCCTCAGCTGCATTAATTACTTCATCACACCCGAAATGACCTTATATGAAAGGAGGAGGAAATTGCTGAGTGCATTAGGCAGCCCACGTGGACACAGAGATCAAAGATCCATTATCATAGATCAGATTATTCTGATCAAATCCTAACTTTTCACTAAAATGTAGCAAAATCAGACCACACACATGCACACACACATACACACACACACACACAATTAATTTAATGCTTGATTTCATCACCTTATTAGGCTATGCCAGCTCCAGTCTGCTCTTGGGACTCCCTTTGACTTGGCTCAGACAGTAGAGGACAAACTTCTTAGCCTTTCAAGCTTTATTTGTCTCTATAATTTCATAACATTTTGATTGGTCCAGAACTTAACAGCATTGCTGGAAACGGGCACATTTTCCAGGTTCTCATCTTCCTTTTCAAATGCCTGTACATTTGGTCCCGTCAGCCTGCCAGAGACCAAACAGCCAGCCAGGAGGCATCCGTGTATTTCTTTATTACTAACATTCTTCTAGCCTATATCTTGATCGACTGTTCATTCATCCTGTAGTCTTATTCAGTAGATATTTAGTGATGAGTATCACCAAATATTATGCATACTCCGTCCACTCTGTAAATCCAAGGGAGCTGGAAAAAAATTTACAACATAATGCAAAGATAAGACATGAAAGACCAACTTCAATATGAAGAATTACAAGTGCAAACTGTGGTAGAGAATGTGGAATTCTGAGAACAGAAAGATTATTTCCAGCATGAGGCTGAGAGAAGGGCCATTAAGGAATCCAGGAATTCACATGAATGGCTACTGGGAAAAGGTGTGCATCCCATATGGAAACATTTTATGTGAAAAGACACAGAATAGGAAACATTACCGTGAAAACAGCAGGTAAAATACCTTGATCAGAAAATGGAGTTTAGTGGAGGAATAAAGGAAGAAGAGAAAGTCAGCTAGAATCAAAGTATAAGAGGCCTTGAAATCATAGCCAAGATGTTCAAGTTCTGTCCTGTCAAAAAATATTTGGCACAGAAGAGTCCCTTGTATAAAGAGCTGTGTTTTAGAAAAATTAATTTGGCAATAGCTTAAAGGACAGACTAAAGAAAATGACATGTATTTAGAAACTTATGTAATAGTTAAAGCATGATAAAAATTAGGAACAAGCAAACATGTAACCAAAAGACAAAAGCCTGAGGGCAGTTGTAAAAAAAAAATATCTAAGACCCCTTATAAAAAGCACTGTGACTCTTCCAATCATTACGAGCATAGCCTAAACCTCTTCAAAGCCTGCCATTTGAACTATTAAAATTGGATGATACCAAGCTACATGCAGGCATTTTAATTCCATATTCCCCCACACATACAGCTCTGTGTTGCTTTCTTAGGCAGAAAATCTGCCAAGTTCACTTTGGTATTGTTCTTGACACCTAGATAAAATACTGAAGGAACTCGGGCTACATTTTTTAGTTTAAAAAAAAAAATAAATGAATTTGATAACCTCATCTATCTATCCAAATGGATATTTTATGACTGCCCACGAAAGGAATGCTTGGTCTTTGACTGTCCTCCTGTAGACCTCACCTCTCTGCCTCTGTGTTTTTGCTTGTATTGCTTCCCATGTCTGGAATGGTGACCTGTTTTTTATCTACTATAAGATGTTTAAGGAAAATGTATCTGAAAGTCTACTTTTTCTGGCCAGTTATAAGCTATTATTCTTTATTACTTAAAGGAGAGTTGCTACAATCTAGCAATTATTGATTGTCCTAATATTAAGCTGTACTACTTGCCAAACTCAATGCTACCTTCCCAGAGAACAAGGCTGTGTAGCCTACTTTCATGCATTCCTAGTTTCTATCACTGTGTAGGCACTTAATAAGCATCAAGTGACACTTTTGATTGATTGGTCATCTCTCCACTTCACTTTGCTCCTTTAATAACAGTGTCAGGTTGTGAGATAAACTGCTCATTTTAGAAAGAGGTTAATGATGGTATACTCCTAGGATGAGTATGAGGACCAATTTTCCATGCATTCTATTAATGATGCCCAGAAGAGGTGAATAATAAGTGGCAAAATAAATTGTTGAGGATGAGGAGTTATGTAGGTTAGCCACTGCTAGAGAGGGGTCTAAGTGTCTACTGAAAAGTAATTAGGAAACCTAATGGCAGAGCCAACTGAACATGAACAAAAGCAAGAAAGCATTCATGGGAAGAAATCATTGACTTATATGTGCTCATGGATTTACAATAAGCTATGGTTGCTTGGAAAATAATTTTTAAAATTATCACATAAGAGAAATGAAAGAATTATGTAAAAATACATAAAACTGGATTGTATAGTTTGTTTTTTTTTTAATTAAATTCCTCTGAAAAGATAGCAAAAATTGCAATTATCCATTCCAGGACACTGTAAGGAATGGAAAGCAAGATGTGACACAAAGGGAGAGTTTCAAAGATAGAACTTAGCTAGGATATCAAGAAGCAACACTTACCCAAAACTGCGAGGACCTCAGATCTAGCTCTTTGAATTAAAATTTTATGAAACATGCTGTGCAGGTGCTTGAGCTGGTTAAATAAGCCTTTTCATGAAACATGTATTCAATAAATACACCAATTTCTTTTCTGAAATGGGATGACTGTTTGTACCAAGGTCAGAGAAAAATCCTTATAAAATAAAATCAAAAGTGGGAGTTTTCTGGCACTGATAAATATCATTTCCTCTTTACAAACACTAATTATAAATTGATTGGGCCCTCCTTTATAATATAAATCATTCTTGGGATGTTTGATTTCATTTGTCACAGGAGTATTTGGGTAAATGATTTTTTTAAAGATTTTATTTATTTGAAAGAGAGCTTGAAAGAGAGAGAGAGCACAAGCACAGGGGAGGGGCAGAAGGAGAGGGAGAAACAGGCTCCTGGCTAAGGCAGGAGCCTGACATGGGGGCTGGGTCCCAGGGCCCTGAGATCATGGCCTGAGCCAAAGGCAGACACTTAATAGACTGAGCCACCCAGGCGCCCAGTAAATGGTTTTTTAAAAAGATTTATTCATTTATTTTAGAAAGAGAGAGAGCATGAGTGGGAAGGGCAGAGGGAGAGGGAGAGAGAATCTCAAGCAGGTTTCATGCTCAGTGCTGAGCCCTGATGAGGGGCTTGATCCCAGGACCCTAAGATCACAACCTTAGAACCAAATCCTAAAGTCTGATGTTTAATAGACAGCACCACCCAGGTTCCCCTAGGGTAAATTATTTTAATATAAATTCCAGCAAACATTTCCTGAATCCCAGTATATGTTAGTATGAAATTCATGAAAAGATGAATAATACATAGTCTCTACCATTATAAAGAGCACCATCTAGCAAAAGGGCTGAGGAATGGAAGAC
Source organism: Enhydra lutris kenyoni (assembly GCF_002288905.1). Taxonomy (NCBI): domain Eukaryota; kingdom Metazoa; phylum Chordata; class Mammalia; order Carnivora; family Mustelidae; genus Enhydra; species Enhydra lutris. Next base: position 2,538,235 of record NW_019154168.1, read on the forward strand.
CAATTTGAAAACAACTAGTTTCAATACACTGTTTGCAGACATCAGGAACAGCATAGTAGACTGAGAAGTAGACACTAATAGAGTAGGAGAAAAGCCAGGAAGGTATAACCCGGAGGCCAACTGAAGAGTGTATGTCAACAACCAGGAGAGATGAACTATTAAGTGACTCTAGTAAATCTGGCTGGGATGAAGACTGTGAATTGCCCTGTGAGTTTAGCAATGTGGGGAAGACATTGTTCAAATTTTCAAGACTGGTTTTGGTGGGGTTGAGCATGTGAAAAGCTAATTAGAATACGTTTAAATAGAATAGAAGGAAACAAATTAAACAGTGAACAGACTGTCCTCAACTCTTTCAAGGAGTTTTGCTACAAATGTGTCAGAGAAACATAGTAGTACAGAGAGAGGAAGTGCTATGAGGTTTTGTTTAAGATAGGAGAAACAACAGTGTCTTTTATGCAGATAGAAGTGACCCCACAGAGAGGGAGGATTAATAATGCAAGAATCAGAGGGAATATTCTTGAAGGTGACAGGAGAGAAAATGGGAGTTAGTATATAAGAGGAGGAATTGTCTTTAAGGCAAAATATATGGGTTACAGATACTGCTAAGAGGGTTGATAAGACGGTGTCTGTGGAAGGTTTCTGCTCTTTGCTTCAATTTTTCTGAGCGAAATGGAAAACTGGATTATTAACTGAGACTTAGCATGAGGAAGAAGGGTGATGAAAGTTTGTAGAAAGGTGAGAACGTGAAATAGTCTTCTTGCAAATCTAGGAGATTGAGTGGGAGAAGAGATTGCTGTGTTACCTTAGGGCTTACATGAGAAATGTGGTCATGAATTTAAAGTGGAGCAGAGAGAGTTGTTTTATGTTTTTCTCCATTTGCATTCACTCGCACATGTGCCGGTGTAGAGATGATGGAAGCTTGAATTCAACCGGAGCTGCAGTTATTTTTTTGTCCTGCAACTAAGAAGGTAGAGAGCAACGGGGAATTAGAGATGTGTCCCTGAGAGGGACTCTAATGACTAGCCATGGAATTAAAACTGGATAATGAGAGGGAAATAATATCAGGGAAGTAGGGATTATGAAATTGAGGTATAGTCAGAGATTGGAGGTTCTAGTAATTTGGAAAGGTTGTCTGAGGGGCTTAAGGGGGTCTGAACTAGAAAGATAAGAGGCATCGATCAGAGAGAGATATGCATGACATTGGGGTTGTGGACAGTTTGTAGCTAATTATGACAAAATCTATGTACATGGTAGTAATTTCAGTAAGTAAAGGGCATCATAGCAGGAGGGGAGTTCAAAGAACCTAGATGCCACAAGGTAGAAAGAAACATGTGCATTGCTAGATATCAGAACAAAAATATTGTCAAAGAGAGTGTTAGTGAACCAGAAAATGAAATAATGAAGATTTTAAAGGGAGTGATTTATTAATCAATAGATGGCTAACAATAAGTAGTAATGGGGATGTGACTAACTGACTTGAGCTTCAGGGCTGGTAGAGGTGGATGAAGGGAGAATGGGGTCAAAGTGACAATGGGAAAGAAGACGAATGCACGACTGCCCCACCTCCAGCCAGCGGAACAAGGACTGTGGGGAACGTATCAGCCACCACATGAGAGAGGCAAAGAGGAAACCGTGTCCTTAGAGAAAAGCTATGTTTCTACTGAACAATCAGGTGAGAAACATATTCAAAGAAGAGATTAAGGATACGGAGGATTTTGCTGATGTCCAGTTTTTATTTTTAAAAATTCATTGGGACATTATACAGCTTAGTCTGCCTTCATATATGCAGTACCTTGCCTTGGTTAGGTTTGGCAATACATATATTTGTTTGTTTGTGTGGGGGGTTTTTGCTGAGATTTTTGTGTGTTGAATGAGTCACTCCTGTTCTTGTTTCAAATTGAATATAAGAAAACAGGAAACAAAGATGAACTTAGTTTACCACAAACTGATTTAGTCTTACTACTCAAGCCTTCTTAACTGTGAAATACGGCTGTAATGTTTAATATATGCTGATCATTTTTGATAAAAAGTTCAGTAGTAACAAAAACAAGGAGAGATTAATTCCTTCTAAACATATTGAATAAATCAGTAAAATGCTGCTCAATATATTTTTGCTTTTCCTCTCTGAATTCTCAAGCAATATCTAAGGTAAACTTAACAAATGGTAAAGACGCTGCAATTAAGGGGTGTCTGGGTGGCTCAGTTGTTAAGCATCTGCCTTCGGCTCCAGTCTTGATCCCAGGGTCCTTGTCAGGGCTCTCTGCTCAGCCGGGAGCCTGCTTCTCCCTCTCCCTCTGCTTGCCTCCCTGCCTACTTATGCCCTCTCTCTGTCAAATAAATAAATAAAATCTTTTTTTAAAAAAGACACTGCAGCTAAGAGTAATAGGATGAAGGTTTCCCATTTAAGGAAAAGAGAACTGCTAGGTTCTAAGAAGTGAATGAATTGGAGGGCCAGTGTTACCCAGGGCTGTGACCCGGGATGTGCTCACCCAGGAATGACTTTCTGCCACCTGTGCAGCCCCAAACAGCAACCCTAGGCTTGCGATTGTCAGAATCAGAGAATTCATTACGGCATTCATACTTCAGGTCCTTGTGTCCTGAATTCTAGTGATAATAACTGTTACAGACTATGAGAAGTTATAGTTTTCAAAGTCATCTTATCTAATATCTCATTCAGTCTTCACACTGTGAAAGGACTGTTTTATAGAGGAGAGTAAAACTCCAACAAGTTAAGTGACTTGCCCAAAGTTGCTCTCACTTAATAGGGAAGCTGGAAGCAAACTGTCTGATTCCAGGTCAGCGTTTTTCCCACTCATCTCAGCGTTGTGATCTTTAAGCAGCTTCTTCTGGTTAGTAGAGAAAAGCTGGCTTGGTTTCCAGTGAGATCCCAGGACTCTACCTGCACAACAACCAGGCCAGCTCTGTCTTTACATATTCAGCTTCTGGCTTCTGATTCTGTTTGAAGGAAGGGATCTGTTGGTAATAAGCATTTGAAAATCACCATGTTAATGCATGTTATTCCTATGGCATCAAGTAATTTTGACTCTAGCTACTGTCAGATATTCGAGGTAAGGCAGGGAAAGTTTTTCCTTCCCTACCTGGGGAAGTGCCTGGGTGTTGCCCTTCTAGGTTTGAAGGGTACGAATGAGATCAGTATTAGTTAAGTGGCCTATACTTTGGTTGTATATTTGTGTGAGACTAGCCACTTATCATGTCATTCCAGAAAAGAAAAAGAAAAGGGGCTGGTGGGGTGTGGGGCGGGGGGAGCAAGAAGAAAGAGTCTGTTTTGTCATGGCACTAGTTTAGCATTGTAATAATTAAAGCTTCTCTTAACTGACTAGCTAAACTATGACTTAGAGTATACACTGTTTACCCTATAATTAGGACACTAGCTTACTGGAACAAAAACATTACTACTCTTTTATTCCTGCTGGAGGGGGTTTTACAGCTGTACAATTATATTCAGAGACGTAAGAAAGAAATTACTGATTTTTAGGAAGATGATAGAAGGTTAAAATTTTATGATATTGGAAAGTATAAGTGAGTATGAGTGGAATCAATCTATAAAATATAAGGAATTTACCTTTGGGGGGCTTTGTTTACAAAAGTCTTCTTTAAAAATCATTATAGGGGTACCTGGGTGGCTCCGTTGGTTAAGTGTCTGCCTTGGACTCTTGTCATGAACCCGGGGTCCTGGGATGGAGCCCCGTGTCCGGGTCCCTGCTCAGCGGGGAGCCTGCTTCTCCCTCTCCCTGCTGCTCCCTCTGCTTGTGCTTGCTCACTCTCTCTTTTTCTGTCAAATAAATAAATAAAATCTTTTTAAAAAATCATTATATAAGTGAATGTGATTTGGGCAGAAATATTAAATTATTTAACAAAATATCCTAATCTCTTAAGTACACTGAATATAGAACTAAGTTATATAAGACCCCTTTCATAATTCAGAACATATACTACTTGTATTCCTTTATTATTTTTTTAAAATTTACATCAACATTTTTATTGTCATTAATGGCTAATATTTGTTGAGTATTTACTACGTGCCAGGCAAAGGGCTGAATGTTTGGCATGCATCATTTCACATAATTTGCACCACACATTGTGGTGCAGGTAACACCATTACAACCATTTTTCAGACTGAAACCCTGAGAGGCCCTGCCCAGAGTCATGCACCTGGCAAGTGAAGGGAGTGAGATTTTTACTGTGGTTGGTGTGAACTTGTATTCCTTTTAAAATTCTTCTTACTTTTCCTAAATACTCTCTAATGGTTGCCTGTCCCTAATTTAAGCCCCTAGTCCTGTATATCAAAGATAGATACATAGGCTTAAAGAAATAAATGGTATTCCATTATCATATTAGTGCTAAAAAGTATCAAGAATTAGAATGGGATTAGCGGTATCACTTCTATGGTATTTAAGTAGTTGTTTAGTGTCCCAGCCTCAGCAATCAGACAACAAAAAGAAAAGGCATCCAGATCAGCAGGGAAGAAGTCAAACTTCCACTATTTGCAGATGACATGATACTTTATGTAGAAAACCCAAAAGCCTCCACCAAAAAATTGCTAGACCTGTTTTATGAATTCAGTAAAGTCACAGGATACAAAATCAGTGTACAAAAATCTGTTGCATTTCTGCATACCAATAATGAAGCAGCAGAAAGAAAAATCAAGGACTCAATCCCATTTAAAATTGTACCAAAAACCATAAGATCCCAGGAATAAACCTAACCAAAAGGTAATGGATCTATACTCTGAAAACTACAGAACACTTATGGAAGAAATTGAGGAAGACACAAAGAAATGGAAAAATATTCCATGCTCATATTTAATAAATATTGTTAAAATGTCTATACACCCAAAGCGATCCATACATTTAATGCAATCCCTAACAAAATACCACCAGCATTTTCCACAGAGCTAGAACAGTCCTAAAATTCATACAGAACCACAAAAGACTCCAAACAGCCAAAGTAATCTTGAAAAAGAAAAGCAAAGCTGAAGACCATCACAATTTCAATCTTCAAGCTATATTACAAAGCTGTAGTGATCAAGTCAGTACTGGCACAAAAACAGACACATAGATGAGTGGAACAGAAAGAAACCCAGAAATGGACCCACAACTATATGGTCAACTAATCTTTGACAAAGCAGAAAAAAATATCTGATTGAAAAAAGATGGTCTCTTCAACAAATGTTGCTGGGAAAATGGGACAGCAACATGCGAAAGAATGAAACTAGACCACTTCTTACACCACACACAAAAATAAATTCAAAATGGATGAAAGACCTAAATGTGAAACCAGAAACCATCAAAATCCTAGATTAAAACACAGGCAGCAACCTCTTTGACATGAGCCATAGCAAATTCTTGCTAGATACATCTCTGGAGGCAAGGGAAACAAAGGCAAAAATGAACTACTGGGACTTCATCAAGATAAAGATTCTGCACAGCAAAGGAAAAAAAATCAACAAAATTAAAAGGCAACCTTCAGAGTGGGGGAAAATATTTGCAAATGACATATCTGATAAAGGGTTAGTATCCAAAATCTATAAAGAATTTATCAAATGCAACATCAAAAAAAATAATAATCAGTTCAGAAATGGGCAAAAGATATGAATAGTCATTTTTCCAAAGAAGACATACAGATGGCTAACAGACACATGAAAAGATGCTCAACATCACTCATCATCAGAGACATATGAATCAAAACTATGGTGAGATATCACCTCACACCTATCAGAATGGCTAAAGTGAACAACAGATGTTGGCGAAGATGTGGAGAAAGGAGAACCCTCTCACAGTGTTGGTGGAATGCAAGCTGGTGCAGCCACTCTGGAAAACAGTATGGAAGTTCCTCAAAAAGTTAAAAATAGAACTCTCCTATGACCCAACAATTACACTACTATTTATCCAAAGAATACAAAAACATTGATTCAAAGGGGTATTTATAGCAGCATTATCAACAATAGCCAAATTATGGAAAGAGCCCAAATGATCAACTGATGAATGGGTAAAAAGATGTGGTACACCCACACAAAACATAAACACACACACACAAACACACACACACACACACACACACACACACACACACACACACACGAATGTTACCCAGCCATGAAAAAGAATAAAATGTTGCCATTTGCAATGACGTGGACAGAGCTACAGTGTATTATGTTAAGAGAAATAAGTCACTCAGAGAAAGACAAATACCATATGATTTCACTCATAAGTGGAATTTAGGAAACAAAACAGATAAACATAGGGAAAGGAAGGGAAAAAAGAGATGGAGGCAAAGCATAAAAGACTCTTAACTATAGAGAACAAACTGAGGGTTGCTGGAGGGGAGGTGTGTGGGCAGATGTGCTAAATGGGTGATGGGCATGAAGGTGGACACTTGTGATGAGCACTAGGGATTATATGTAAGTGCTGAGTAACTAAATTCTTCTGAAACCAATATTGCTCTGCATGTTAGCTAACTAAAATATAAATAAATACTTGAAACAACAACATAAAAAGGAAATATGGAAAGTGCCACATACAGAAAAAAAAAAGTTGTTTAGTATTTCAGTCCCACTAGTAGAAAATAAGCTAATTCAATGTAAGAGGATGAATTTGGAAAACCTCAGGTTATAATTATGTTTTTACATAATATATAGTTTACATAATAAAATTCTATTTTATTAATATACATAATGATATCTTAAATAAAATTATTAAAGAATCACAGAATGATAGAGAATTATAAAAATTAAGTGTTAAACACTGAGAAGTCTAGCCTCATCTCACTTGAGGCAGAAACCTTTTCCTTCAACATCTAACCTTTGTTTCTACACTTGGTGTCTGTGGAGGCTCATTACTTCACCATTTTGGACAGCTCTAGATATTTTAAATGTTCCACTATATTAAGCTGAAGTCTATCTTTCCCTGTAATTCTGCTGATTCTTACTAATTCTTCCATGACAGTCCTTCAGATATTAGAAGCCAGATTCCTATCCTTGCTAGGTTCAACCTCCTCAGCTCCTCGAACTATTTCTCAAATGGTATCTTGGCTAGGTATCTTAACTCTGGTTATCGCTAGTTTTTTATCCCTCTTAAATCAGTCATGTGCACATCAATGAGTCAAGTATTAGTTAAGCAGTGTCCTCAATATTATTTAGCACTTGCTGTAAAAAATAATGTAGATCTGATATAATAAACAACAGAAGGGGGTACAGGATTTAGAAATAATTGATAGATAGATGTTAAGTAGAAGAGAGAGCTAAAAGAAGGAAAATCAGCCAAAGGCTAGTATAGAAAGCCAAGTATAAGGTGATGAGCATCTGGACTGAGTAGCAATGGAAATGAAACAGAATGGACAAGTATATGGGATGTTTCAAAGCAAACATCAACAAGATTTAGAAAATTGGGTAAATTGCATGAATAAAGGAAAGGAGATTGAAACCATAATTCAGGCTTCTAAGCCTAAGTGACTGATAAAAATGTTAGAGCTATTTTCTAAGACTGGAAGGGAGCACCAGTTTGGGAGTAAAAGGCAGATAATAATTATTTTGCTTGAGTTTGGAGCAAAATTAGGATAAGCATTTAGAAAGTCTCTCTTAGAGATACAGAAATATGGAACTAGAAGCTTATATATCTGAGATAAAGGCAGGAGACCATCAGATTTAAGATGACAGTTATAGTCCGAGAAACGATTAATCGGATAGAGAGACCAAGGAGAATAAGAACAAAAGACCTGGGACTAAGCATTGAGTAGTCACATAAGTTGATATGGTTCCTGCCGGAAATCACAGAGTAGTAGAAGAGAAGCAAATCTTAGTACAAGTCACATTTAAGAGATACTGGTTAGGGGCGCCTGGGTGGCTCAGTGGGTTAAAGCCTGTGCCTTCGGCTCAGGTTATGATCCCAGGGTCCTGAGATCAAGCCCCACATCAGTCTCTCTGCTCAGCAGGGAGCCTGCTTCCCTTCCTCTCTCTCTCTCTGCCTGCCTCTCTGCCTGCTTGTGATCTCTGTCAAATAAATAAATAAAATCTTAAAAAAAAAAAAAAAAGACACTGGTTAGCTGGTGTCCTGGAAATGTTGACTAGATGAATAGTAACAGTGATAATAGGAAAGTCAGTTTGAATTCTAAAACACCCTATTATGTTGGCCCCGAATTCTAACATGCTACATTTTTTAATCCTCAGGATTTCTGAAGCACACTCAATGTTGAAAAAAGAAAAATGTACTAATTTTGGCTGTCACCATTAAATATTCTTTTTACAAGTAAATACTTATTTAGTTATCTTAAGTATTAGAAATAATTAACACTGTATAAGAATAGGTGGACTTATGTTTTTTATTGCAGTGGGGTAGTCTGTAAACATGAGATTCGTGAGACACAAATATGCAGATATAAAGAAACCAGCCATGTGAATGATTTGTCTACATAAGACTTCACCTAGATATACCCAGATGATTGATGATTCATGGTATTTTGTGGAATACTAAACTTTGTTGGTAATCCCGTTTTTTTACAATTGTATGTAATTATATGCTTGTGATTAAGAGTACAAAATTCCAAAAGCTCATAGAAAATGTACATTTGAGTGTTTCAGGTGTTATCATTTTAGAAGACTTTTCCTTTAAATATTGCATTTCTGATTTTTCAAAAGTAGCCCTTTGATTGTGTGTGTATGTGTGTGTGTCTGTCTGTCTGTCTGTGGGGTGGGGGGGGGTGGCTGTCCATTGATACAAATGCCTTGCTTTCATTATCCTGGGGATGGGAGAAAGTTTACATGCTACCATATAATGTTGTAATCAAAATGATCTTCCTGAATTATTTTGTGTGTGTGTGTGTATGTGTATGTACAGCCACAATTCCTTCAGGAGACACCTACCAAGGCAGATGCAGGTTTCCAGTGTTGATTTTAGCATGGGCACAGAACCCGTTTTACAAAGAGGAGAAACAACAACCAGCATTGGGAGGATAAAACCGGAGCTCTACAAACAGAAATCAGTTGACTCTGAGGGCAACAGGCAAGAAGATATCAAAACTTGTGGGAAACTTAACTTCACCCTCCAGTATGACTATGAAAACGAACTTCTAGTTGTTAAAATTATCAAAGCCTTAGATCTCCCTGCTAAAGACTTCACAGGCACTTCTGACCCTTATGTGAAGATGTATCTTCTTCCAGATAGGAAAAAGAAATTTCAGACCCGTGTGCACAGAAAGACTTTAAATCCTCTATTTGATGAAACGTTTCAATTTCCCGTAGCATATGATCAACTAAGCAACCGAAAACTACATTTCAGTTTGTATGATTTTGACAGATTTTCTAGACATGACATGATTGGGGAAGTGATTCTTGATAATTTGTTTGAAGTCTCTGATCTCTCCAGGGAAGCCACAGTGTGGAAAGATATTCATTGCGCTACTACGGTAAGTAATAATTCCCCCAATATATTGGTTTTTATTTGACCTGCAGTGGTACATAAAACTAATTATCACCCAGCTTCTTGGAGTAAGTTTACAAATTATAGAATTTATATGCTAAGAACCTGCAAAGGTAGGCTTTGATTACATACATAAAATAATTTAGGCACCTAACACAATATTAGTAATTATGTAAATAAAATATAGCTCTTTAGGTTACCAAAAATAGTAGTTGTTTCCTCTTAAAAAATGTTTATTTGTGGGGCACCTGGGTGGCTCGGTGGGTTAATCCTCTGCCTTCAGCTCAGGTCATGATCCCAGGGTCCTAGGATCGAGCCCCGCATCAGGCTCTCTGCTCAGCAAGGAGTCTGCTTCCCTCTCTCTCTGCCTGCTTCTCTGCCTACTTGTGATCTCTCTCTGTCAAATAAATAAGTAAAATTTAAAAAAAAAATGTTTATTTGTAACCTGTCTCCTCATAGTTAATACTGACTTTCATTATTTAAGAAAATTTTGTTCCTCAGATCAAACCTAAAAAATATTTTGATGCTGTTTTGAAAAGCCCTTGTTTGAATTTAAAACAGCCCATTCCTACAGAGGCTTTCATGCACTAGATAGGATTACAGAATCTGAAATGTTGAATGATCATAAGTGACTGTTTATATTAGGATTTTTCATTTACATTATAAAATGCTTTCTTTGAATATAAAATAATAACTTTAGTAATGAAAATTGGGAAAACAGTAAAAAAAACATACAAAATTAAAATACTCTATAGTGCTACCAATTATGTGTAATATTATGGCATATTGTTTTCTAAATTTTTTCTATACCTGTTTTAAAATTATTGAGATCAAACTAAGTTTAAAAATTCCTACACTGGTTTTCTTTCATGCTACATTTGTTTTAGTGCATGATGTTTAAATGTATGATCTATTTACCTAGCCATTCTCTTATTGTTGGACATTTGAGTTAGGCATAAATTTGTTATGCTAAAAATTATTGTGTTCTTTAGTCCATAAATCTTTATTTGAGATTATCTGTCTAGGACAGAATTATGGAATTGGAACTAGAGAACTGGTTGCTTAGGTTAGATTGCAGAATTGTTTGGATTTGTTTTGTTTTGTTTTGTTTTGTTTTGTTTTGTTTTTAAGAGGGAGGCAGATCATGACCTGGGGTTGGGGGGCAAAGGGAGAGGGAGAAAGAAAAACTTAAACAGGCTCCATACTCGGCACAGAGACCAACATGGGGCTTGCTCTCATGACCCTGCTCTCATGACCCTGAGATCATGACCTGAGCAGAAATCAAGAGGGGGACACGGCCAATTGAGCCACCCAGGCATCCCTGATTTCTTGATTTTTCAATGCAGTCATTTAATTTTTTAAATTTTTTTATTATTATGTTAGTCACCATACAGTACATCATTAGCTTTTGATGTAGTGTTCCATGATTCATCGTTTGCATATAACACCCAATGTTCATTACAACATGTACCCTCCTTCATACCCATCCCCCGACTCTCCTCCCCTCTAAAACCCTCAACTTGATTCCCGGAGTCCATAATCTCTCATGGTTCATCTCCCCCTCTGGTCCACCCTGCCCATCATTTAATTTTTTACCACCAGATTGTCTTTATGTATTTGCCATCTTTTGTCCAAATTTTACCAAAATTTATAATCTTAAAATGTAGCAGGGTTTGTTTTTTTTTTTAAGATTTTATTTATATATTTGAGAGAGAGAGTGAGAGAGAGCATGAGAGGGGAGAAGATCAGAGGGAGAAGCCGACTTCCCGCAGAGCTGGGAGCCAGATGCCGGACTTGATCCAGGGACTCCAGGATCCTGACCTGAGGCAAAGGAAGTGGCCCAACCAACTGAACCACCCAGGCTCCCAAAATGTAACAGTTTTTAATAGAGATAAGGGATTATTTTAAACATAAGAAAATTATATTTTAATTCAAAGTAATTCCTTTTTATTTTTCCCCCATCAGTGTTTTACTAATTAAAATCAGTATTTGGGGGTCATTCTATTTTTACTATAATTATTATATGGATAAGGTAACTTAAAATTTTATACTTCCAATTTGTTGCATTGCATCATCATAACATTTTCAATTGTTAGGTTTTTATTCCATGGTTTCCAAAATTTATAGGGAACGAAGAAATTTTCAAACTAGATCATATTTCAAAGGTACATTGGGCTGTTTTGATTTCACGGTGTTTTTCACCTTATTACTTATATTCCTACAGGGAAAAAATGGTGAGGGGTGATTTTTATGTTTTAAAAAGTATGACATTTCTGGAATTCTACAAATACAGATAATTATTAATTAATTGTTAGGTTATTTCTCTCTTGATTCCCCAATCTTATATTATTCTTTTATTCATCCAGCAAATATTTGCTAAGTGCCTACTATGGGTTTGGTATGTTCTAAGTAATAGGGATGCAAAAAATTGTTTTGAAACACGTTCTTGAGTCTATGTGGGAAATCTAGGATAACTTCCCCATCTCAAAGTTCATAGTAATCTTTTTTTTTTTTTAAAGATTTTATTTATTTATTTGACAGACAGAGATCACAAGTAGGAAGAGAGGCAGGCAGAGAGAGAGGAAGCAGGCTCCCTGCGAAACAGAGCACCCGATGCAGGGCTTGATCCCAGGACCCTGAGATCATGACCTGAGCCAAAGGCAGAGGCTTAACCCACGGAGCCACCCAGGCACCCCAAGTTCATAGTAATCTTAATCACATCTGCAAAGTCCCTTTTGCTTTGTAGGTAACATAGTCACAGATTCTGGAAATTAGGATGTGTTTATCTTTGGGGTGTCTTTATTCTGAGTACAACATCTATAGACATTTTTATTTCAATATTCTGGTTGCAAAAAGCAGTAGGTAGATAATAAAATATATTATTAAATTGTTCTAGCCAAATGATATTTCTCTGTAACTGGAACATTGAGCCATTGTTCTAGATACTGTTTATGGCTTTTCTGTTAGGAAGATAGTAATGAAACCTAAATTTCTTGACTATGATGCCAAAGCTCACAATATACACTAGCATCATCTTTATGGATAGTGTTATGTTTAAGTAAATCTTCTCTTCAGCTTTTGAAAAATCATTAAACAATTTTATATTTCAGATTAATAAAGTAAAATAATATAGGTTGAAGTTTGCTTAAGAAACTACCTTTACTTACACATTTTAACTTTAAATAATTTCATACAGAAATACAGTTTCCTACAGAAAGGGAGAAAGAAAGGAAACAAATAAAAAGAAATTAAAAAGAAATTAAAAAATAAAAAGTCATACACCTTCACTTATCCAAGTTTTATAGAAACCTGCAAAGGTGATCCAGCTATGTGAATACAGATTTAAAAGAATTTATGTAACAGACAAAACATATTTGAATTAAAGTATTAGTTCTTTTTATATCAGGAGACACTACTGACAAATACACATAAATAACTAGTTAAACATAGATTTTAAGCCATTCTTATAAAGTTCTTATTTGAAATAATCATGTGCAAGTTTTTTAAAAGAGGACCTTTATATACTGCAAACCTCCAACTCAAAAATTCTAAAATTTAGTCAAAAAATTTGGTCATCAACTTGAAATAGTATATCTTTAATGTTTAATGAATCTCATTAGTATCATTAGGTCCTGCTTTACTATCATATCGATATAAATGCCACGGGCTTCTTCTTACTTCTTCAGGCCAATGATATAATTATTAAAAATAGAACTCTATGGAAATCAGAGTCGCTGCTTTTTTGTGATTATTGTTTTTAATTATCTTGTGTCTCATTCCAGCAAATTTTTAACATAGAGTCTCTGTCACATTTTTTTTCCCCTATGTATCCAAAGTCCTGTTCAAGGCCTTATTCAAAAAAATCTTCCTAGGCCAGTTCATTAAATGAAATTGATTTTTTTTTTTCTGCATCATTGGATTCAAATAACTTCAATTTGACTATGTAAGTACTTACTGAGAACTTTCTACGTACAAAGCTTATACTTTGTTCTAAAGTGGAAATAAAGACTAGTAAAATACAAGTTTTGGTCAAGAACTTTAGCCTGATAGAAGAAACAAGTAAAGAAGTATATGCTAATATATAAATAACATTATATAATATCTTCCTGATAATCTCCACAAATGAGGTCTTGTTCACAAACACACACACACATTTGCTCTCAATCTCTCTCATACAGATTATGTCTAATATGAATATATTATAAGTGATCACCATATGAGGATGACAGAATTCTGAAAAAAGGAGATGTTTCTTGAAGAAAAAACACCATGAGGAAAAAGAAAGAAAGCAAGTTCTAGAACGTTTTCAGGGGGAAAACAGTAGGCTGTGAGTTCAGGAATATGAGATGAAGAAGGAATTAAAGAGAACCAAAAGTAGAATGTTCTATTTAAACTACATATAATCAGTAAGCCCTTTATTGCTATAGAGGTTTATATTTACTTTGTTTTTATAAAAAGAGTATAAACTATTGGAGCTGTTACCTTCTCTGGCATCATATGTACACTGGGTAGGAATAGGGGCTTCTGAAAAGTAAGGGGCCAGGTAGGAGTCTAACATGGCAGTTTAGGTAAGATGAAATAAAGACTGGCTGAGGCTGGTAGCAATGGAAATGGAAAGAAGCTAACATTTGCAATGGAAGTGCCATCTGTGACATGTATTTAAACATTTTCCAAGTAGATGTCTTATGTCATCCCCTTGCCTCTAAGCTGAAAGACAGAAATCATCTTGTATCTCTCTTGTATTCTTTACAGTGTATATGAGCACTTCATAACTAATCAGTAAATACTTGTTGAAAAAATTAATGTAGCAAATTTTTATGGATGGTCAAGTGTAAGAATGTATGTAAGTATAAATCTACCACTACCAGAGGGAAAAAACAATGCAATCTTGTACCCTGTTGTTTACAAATTTATAAATTAGCTCTATTTGTTAACACCATTTTCTGTAACAAAAAAATTAAAAATGTATTCAGTGTGTGGCATAAATTCATATGCAAAATAAAGCAGGAATATTTTATTGTCCTATCAGGTTAAAACAAAGTCACACATTTTGTATTTATAATTTCATTACTAATTATTTCTATACAGAAGGATTAATATTTTTATCAGGAATTAGCAAGGTTTTTTTTGGTTTTGTTTTTTAAAGATTTTATTTATTTATTTGTCAGAGGGAGAGAGAGTGAGCGAGCACGGGCAGACAGAGTGGCAGGCAGAGGCAGAGGGAGAAGCAGGCTCCCTGCCGAGCAAGGAGCCCAATGTGGAACTCAATCCCATGCCGCTGGGATCATGACCTGAGCCAAAGGCAACCACTTAACCAACTGAGCCACCCAGGCGTCCCTACCAAGGTTTTTAAAATTTAAGATTGGGAGTAAAAAGGAAGGTTAAGGAATAAGGAAATGAAAAGGTATGTCTTTATTCTTTGCAAAAAATTAATTTTTACTTTAAGGATCATCCCACTATATACCAGAAATGTGGCAAGCCAGTCACTGCTTGCACTAGTATAGAAATAACTCCCAACATAGGGAAAATCGCATTGAAGAACAGTGTGTACCCTATGCCACTTTTTGACAATAAGAAAGAAATATATACTTATATGTTTATATATATTAGTAAAGCCTATTTAAGGACACACAAGAAACTAACAGTAGTTACTTTTGGCAAAAATGATAGAAACTATCATTGAATGTAGAAAAGGAATAATTTGCAACATATTGCTTTATATACATTAATTTTTGAGCTATGTAAGTATATTTTTCAAATTCATAATTAACTTTTTTCAAGAAGTCACTCATTATAAAGACTGATGTATTTTGAATATTTAAATGCAGTGATCTCATGCACACTCAAGAAGCCACTGAAAGTATAGGTGGTTAAAGAAAAGCTTTTCTGTTTTTGAATAAAACTACCTCTATTTTACATATTTATTCACTCATCTAATCAGTGAACATTTTTTTCAGCACCAGTGACGTTCTAGACAACTTAGGAATTCTCACAGGAAAAGAGAGTATATACACATAACCACACTGACCTGGTTTACAGCTATAAAATACTTGAATCTATTATCTTTTAACTAAGGATCTGTCAAGTTTAAGAGTAGACCTTGACATGCCAAATACAAAGAAACTATTGTGTTCATTGTACCAATCAGAGTACTGAATGTACTAGCTGAGCTTGAGTTTGAAATAATGTATTTTAATACCCAGTACCAAAGTAGCTTTAAATGTTTAAAAAAAATTTTTTTAATTTGTTTTCTTGTTTCTCATGATATATTTTTAATTTTTCCAATGAGCATCCTGGATCTATTCCAGGATCAAAATAATACTATTTTTTATTTTGTTTTGTTCTTTTGCATTTAGCTATCAATTCTCTTTTAAAATTTGTTAACTCTGGAATAATTTGTTATCCAATAACATTTTAAGGAGTGGCAAAATTCCAACTTCATTCTAAAGAAAAAAGTGTGGTGGAAGGCAAGGCACTAGAGAGTAAACTTTTTGGTCAGCGGCCATCTAGCTCAATCTTTGGGTTGCAGCAAGAAATATTATAGTCATAGGCCTGCAGATTGGGGGACAATGAACCCATATCTGCTCCTTGTTAGGTATTCCTAATTTTCTCTTTCATTTCTGCACTAAACCTGATTCTGGAGTGTCAAAGATACCACATCTGCTAATAATGGACCACCATTAACTGACTATTAACTCAAATGATGCAAATAAATTCTATGACCTACCTATAAGGTCTTTTAGTCATTTTGCAAGAATTTATAGCATGTACCTATGTAGCAATATAAAATCAAATTAAAATTAAGTTCAAAATAATAGAGACTATCATAAACTATCCAAAGATTATGCAGCTTCTCAAAGTGTGGTTTTTTTCTTGGCTTCAGCTCCTGCTTAACTCAAGCAGACTGTTAAGGGACTTTGTCTCCACAAAATAAACAAACAAACAACTAAACCATTAGTAGTTG
Organism: Enhydra lutris kenyoni; assembly: GCF_002288905.1. Taxonomy (NCBI): domain Eukaryota; kingdom Metazoa; phylum Chordata; class Mammalia; order Carnivora; family Mustelidae; genus Enhydra; species Enhydra lutris. The sequence goes on from NW_019154168.1 coordinate 2,554,633, forward strand.
CCAGAGGGGAAGGGAGTGGAGGCAATGGGGGAAAAGGGGGGAAAAAATAAGGAACTTTGTCTCATAAATATTTGGTATTTAATAAATCACCATAGTTTTTTATATTATTTTGAAAGTTAAATCTCATCTATGTACATTTAGAGAACAGGGCTTCAGTGTTCCATGTGTTTTGACTGCCTTTGTATTTCACATGAGAGATTGATGGCAAATTAGTTTTAAAATAGCCCACAACAATTAAATTAGCCCTTTATTATCAGGTCAAGTAGTAGATTCCTCTAATACTGGTTACAGCATTATGTTTCACAAAACAAAAAAAAGTTAATGCCTATCTAAAACTTAAATTGTTTTAGTCTTAATTCAACACTGAAGCCACACTTTTTAGAGAATTGTTGGGTAAGCAGAGTAAGGTCTTCTGAGTCACTGAAAAATAGTCAAAAATTGATACCTGACCATATTTTAGTCATAATATTTGGGGTTGTTCAAAAAGGAAGATTTTTTTTTTTTTTTTTTTTGCCTAAATTCATTGCATCCACATAATTTCCAATTTAAATTCCTACCTTGCTTGACTTGTAAAGATTATAATGCCATCTAACTTCTCTATCACCCTGGGGTCTCTCCCTCTCCCTCCTTCCCCTTTGCCTCCCTCATCCCTGCTCATCCGCTACCCTCTCCCCATCTGGCTACTGCTGGCCTAATCACTGAGAACTTGGGCTCTGGGACAAACCAACAAGCTTTGCCTCCCTGCCGTGTCACTTCTCTTTATGGCTTTGAGCAAGTTAGAAAATCTCTCTGAACCTTAATTACCTTATCTGTAAAACAGGGATGATGAGAAGGCAAACCCATAGTTTGTTGAATAGAGTAAATAAGATAAATGCTAAGGAGAGCCAGGCATTCATCAATGCTTACTGTATGTTAGCTGCCAAGAAGTATTACAGAATGCTGTCATCAGGAGATGGTTTCGGTTGTTGTTGATGTGGCTTACATATTAAACAGGAATAAAGACCTTGGTGTTAAAAAATGGTTATGTCCTATTATTATGGTAGGAGATAGTTTTAGGTGGTATGTTTTTCTATGTAGGGTGAAAGGTTTTGTGCAAGAGTTTATTTAAATCTTATTAGTTACTATATACTGTGATTCAATGAGTATATAATTTTTTTATGAAGTATATACTCATAATGTCACGCTGCATGCCCCTCATTTGCAACCTAACCTGACTCTTCCTTTTATACCAGGCACTCTTCCTCTTTGTTCCTTTCCCAATCTCTACGTGTGCTTATTAAGTGCATCTTATCAAACTTCGGGAGCTAAAGATGCTAGATATGCTCCGTGTGTCCCTTCAGGTTCACTCTCTACCATCCTCCTTGCTATCTGGTACCTCAGTTATGTCCACAGAAACTGTTCTCGGAATTCTGGCAAGAGATGTTAGGGCAGGAGGAGAATGTCATTTGGGTAAGGATTCTCTCATCTTTCTCTGAGAGATTGTCTCAGGCTCACAATGTCCTTCACCTGAGGGCATATTTCCTCTCAAAGCAGCCTTTTCTTTTCACCACTTTTTCCTTCTGAGTCCAGGTAGCTGTCCCCCTACCCTTGTCCTTTCAGACCTAAGGGTCATCACAACCTCCCCTGTTACCAGTGTCCAGTGCTGTCCAGTGTCCAAGCCTCTTTTGTGGCTTCCCTGCCTCTGCTCACATCTCTGTAGATAGTCCATTCATTAAGCCCTCTGGAATTAGTCTAGTTTGTGTGTGCCATCTCTTTCCTCCTGGATCTCTGACTGACAACCTAAAGGAAAAAAAAGAACAACAAAAAATTCCTGATTGCAAATAATTTAATTTCTTATAACCTTCTTGGACTTTGCCATGTGTCTGATATATTCTGTGTGGTCACTACCTTTAGTCCTTTAAAAGCTTGATTGTAAGACAAAGCCTTCAGCCACAGAAAGTGAGAAAATGGCTAAAATCCTCTAATCTTTATACACAGAGAATTTCAAAGGAACTCCTTAAAATGGAATTTCACATTTCATAACAATTGAAAAAGTCAGAATTTCCACCTCTTAAAAATCAAGATTTCAGACGGGAATATTAGATCATTTATTTAGAGTCATCTGGAAAAGTCTATGTTAATATTATAGGTTTCAAACATGCTTATGTGCCCAATTTTTTACTTAAAAAAATTTCAAAATAGAAACACTCATAAAACACTATGCATGTCCCTGGTTTTTAAGTAAAATGTACTGAATAATTTAAACTTTTCTTAAGAGTGGTGATCTTTATGACCGTTAGTTAGCATAATAAATTTAAAAAGCAAATTTTTATTTCTGTCCATCGCTCTTCTATTACACTATTTCCTCTCCATTAAAAGTATAAATGCTTCTTGAATTCCTTACCTCTCCAATTTGTTGCTTTTAGGTTTCTAATAAAATACCTAAGTTGGGAGAATTATATACAAATAAAATCATTACATTTAAATATTGGCCTGTGATCTTTTTCTCAGAGTAAAATGCATGAGACTTGTAATAGGTCAGAAGTCTTTTCATATTCATTTTAAAATTCTAGAGTATGTTTGGAGTAGGGTTTCAAGAACTCTCATGTCCAGATCATGTGGTCATATTGTTTTAGAATTGCTAGAGTGTTCAAATGTTGTCCTTTAATTTTATAGTTTAGAAAATGAAGTCTTGGAATGTTTAAAAAAAAAAAAAATCACTTATGCTCACCCAGCTGATTAACAGAAGATCCAGAACTAGATTTTAAATCTTTAATTCTTAGTTCAGTGTTCCTTGTCTTGAATTATATTGGAGTGTTACCATGTTTGGAATATACTAATAGGAAATAAAAAGAATTGAATTTTTTTTAACATGGAAGTTCAGTTTTCAGCTTATAGGATTGAAATCTCAAAATACCTACATAATTTGAATTAAAGGAATTTTTAATATACTTATGACAAAAATATGAGTTTAAGGCCTTTAAAATATATAATACTATCAAATCTACCTCGTTAACAGCTTGTATCAAAATGCATGGAGAATTAAATAATGACTCTCTTGGTCTTATTTAAAAGAACAGTTGGAATCAATGTTCAGGAAATTTCTAGGCAATTTTTCCTCTCAGACATAATTAGTGAAAAATCTGTATTTGGGGTATAATTGAATTTTATCATTTGTGTCACACTGTATTTTAATATTTGGAACTTGCAGCAGATAGGGAGAAGCTCTTCAACCCCAGGACATGCTAGCAACATCTGTTGCAAATTTTAGGAGTTCAGTATAGTTCTAAAAGTACCATGAGTTAAAGTTCTCCCTTTCTTGCACTTAATTAAGTTTATTATTAACATGCCCTTATATAATGAAGGGAATATGCAGTTGACTTAAATGTGAATGTTCAAAATATTCTCCTCCTTCTTCTAATAGACTGCATTAAAATTTCCTGTAAATTAAGTCAATGATTTTCTAGTTTCTAAAGAATTTTTTCAAAGAAACATAGCACTTCATCTACTAGCTTTGAAATCTAAGACCATGAAAACAATTTAATGTTTCTTGTCCTGACTAGTAAAATTTGAAACACTGTTTCTTCTGGGGAAAGTCACAGAGGGAAGCAGAAATCTACAGGAACTGAATGAAATGAGTCTAGTTTCACTGGAAACCTGGGTCTGCTCCCTTCTGGTTCCAATACTTTGGGTAAGTTGCTTCACATTTCTGAACTTGTTTCCTCATCCACAAAAAAAAAAAAAAAAAAAAAAAAAAAAAAAGTCTAATATCCCAGTGTCTTCCATGTTTTAAATTTCTTACCCTAATAATTAAATTTCCTAAATGAATCACCGTGGTATTTTTTTTTTAAATGAATGAGACACTTTTTCTTTACTCATTTCTCCAATCTTGAACTTGAATAAAATATGACAGTGTTATAAGAGACTATGCCATGGCTTATATTTCATTTAGTCTTTCTATAAATTCACTAAACCAGAGATCTTACTGACTATCAATTTTATTCATGTCTTTGGAGTGCTTTTAAATTTTTAAGTGCTCTATGTACAATCTGACCCCCTGTGGTAAGTAAAGGGATGCTTTACAAGTACAGGTACTTATCAAATACAGTCTACAAGAGAGCCAATAACCAGAAGCAGAAAATTATGCCCAGTCAGGTTTTTGTCAAAGCAAATAGGCTGCAAATATTTAACTACAGTCTAATTATGCATAGAGTCGCAAGTGTGATATATTGGCCATCCAGATCCAGAGAAAATAATGGATAAAAGAACATTTTGTAGGGGCACCTGGGTGACTCAGTCAGTTGAGTGTCCAGCTCTTGGTTTAGGTTCAGGTCGTGATCTCATGGGTTGTGAGATCAAGCCCCCACAGGGCTCCACACTTAGCAGGTAGTCGGCTTGAAGGATTCTCTCCCTCTGCCCCTACCCCAACTTGCACACGTGCACACACCTTCTTTCTCTCTCTCTCAAAGTAAATAAATAAATATTTTTTAAAAAGAAGATTCTGTAACAGAGGCTAGTTCTCTGCTCTGCCCATCTACAGAATAGGGATCTTAAACCCATCAATTCAACTAACTCCATTTAGTTCTCCTATTTACCTATTTACCTATTCTCCTATTTAGTTCTCCTATTTACTCTTCTGGATGTCTTACAGCATAATCTGTCCCCAGTGCATAAGGCCTACTTTCTAGAAAAGAGAGGCAGGTAATATTGAAGGGAATATGTAGTGTGTCCAATGAACGAAATGCTATGTGCCATAGAAAGAGCTTTTAGTTTTACTCTGAGTGACTTGTGAGACCATTGGTGGCTTTTGATCAGAAGTGAGCCACCTTAGCATCGATAAGATCTCTGACTACTATATGGAGGATAGACACTGAGGAGCAGAGGTTGTTTGAGCATGGCAAATCATGCTCAAAGACTAGATTGTCTTTGCCAGTAATTTGTTTAACATGGGTTCACTCTAGGAATTATAATGTATAATCATATTCCACAAACAAACAGCATACAGGATAATGTCTTTTAGTATGCCAATAAAGAGATACCAAGCCAATAATAGATTAATTACACTATTGTTTCAGGCCAAGAGGAAATGAATGAAATAAAGTCCACATTTAGTTGAGGTATGCCTTTTAACAATTTTGTTCTCGGTAGAGTTGGTCTTTCCAACTGAAATGTGGTTATCAGCTGCTGGCCTAGTAGGAGCTGGAAGAGTGTAGCTAGCAGGGGACCACACCAGTACTGCAGACGAGATGGGCTGCTCAGGAGGTTATTTACTCGAGGGACATAGCTTGCCTCGCTGCCTGGGGTGAGTAGATTTGCCAAGGCAGGAGCACGTGTCCCTTCTTGTCCTGAGACTGCTGCACAGTTCCACAGCACTGCCAAGAGTAGCCTGGCCATGGCAGGGGTAGGTGTTTCAAAATCTACAGATAGCTATTTAGATCAACAAAGAGTAGACGTGCCCAGACCAAACACTCTCAAGTTACAGGTCAAATTTTGGCTTTTAAAGTTTTAAGGTCCATCACTTGATGGACACCCTGCCATTACTCTGATATCAATAATGTAATGATCTTCTATTCGTGTGTAAGAATTTGGTAAGAACGTTTTAATATCTAACTGTACAACAATTTCATTGAGATAAGTTATTCAAAACAAGTCCAAACCACAAACAATGTTGTCCAAAGCAAGCTTTCAAAACATGTTTGTTTGTTTGTTTGTTTTTAAGATTTTATTTATTGATTAGAAAGAGAGAATGAGTGAGAGAGAGAGAGCATGAAAGGGGTAGAGTCAGAGGGAGAAGACGACTCCCTGCTGAGCAGGGAGTCTGATGCAGGACTAGATCTTGCGATTCCAGGATCATGACCTGAGCTGAAGGCAGTCACTTAACCAACTGAACCACCCAGGTGCCTGAAAACATGGGTTGGAAATCATAACAAGTCAGTACACAGCCGGGATAAAACTGTATAAAATAATTTAAGGTAGACTCTAAAATGGTGAAGCCAGGTTCATCCAGTCCAAGTGTCTATGTACATCCGTACTGAAAGGGATATTTCTAGTGAGGAATTTTACGAAGGTATTTAAAAGCTTCAAATACTCCAAGGAGAGCTGCATAGTGTACTATGCAAGTTTCTATGCCACTATCTATAAGCAGTGATTAAGATTTGAGAATCAGTCTCCAGTTCCTCTCACCAAGTTTAAGGTGTCTCTTAATCAGCATTACAGATGGAAGTGTTCTTATTAAATTTGTATCATCTTCTTATGCCCCAGACTGCTCTTATCCCAGTGTCTACACTGGGCTATCTCCTCTGGTTCAGGCTGTTCATTACACCAATAGTTATGAAATTTGATTTGGTAAGTCCGTGAAAGACTATTCCAAGGGCTTCATCTCTTCTCTATGGCTTCAGCATTTTGTCCCTCCTAGTGGCTAAGTCTGAGGCTGTGTTGATAGGATAAAAGCTAAGTCATCTGGCAGGCAGAGTTATTTCCCACTGGGATTGGGAACAGAAAATGGTTTTCCCACTGACCAGAAACACGGCACTATTAAATAGCATCACTGGCAATGGTAGCTCTGAGCTGTGACTATTGATCACTTACTGCTCAGTGGGGGTTGTAATCATCCCATCTCCAGCACTGCTATGTTCTCTGTCCCCTTTCTGCCTGACTTCAGCAAAGTTTCCCCTGGACTTTGTTCCATGGCCAAGCACAATGCTTAATATTATACACTTACTGAAAAGTGTGTTCTTTCTTTCCTGCAGAAATACAAGCAGGTCCTGCTAAAGGACACCTAGTGAGCAATCTTCTCTGTCTTCAAGTGGAGATGGTAGGAAAGAATCAATAATGAAAATGTATGTGAAAGTCCAGGAGTCTGAATAGGTGTTGTGTGGTTCCCAGTGTGGGGAACCCTCCTTTGCCCGTTCCTTCCCCCACCCTCATTGAACATAGTGAAATCTGGTTTAATCACAATCACTAGGAGAAGGAGGAAGGGCAGGAAGGAAGTATTGTGTGAAAATTGTGGTTCTTTGAAAGAAAAGGAAGAAAATAGGCTAGAAACTGGAGAAGATTTTAATGTTAATTATATTTCCTAATTGTATTCTATCAGTACTCCTTCTTTGCCTCCCAGAGACACCAGACTGCTTGTTTGGTGTAAATGCCCAGATGTGCAAGGAAAAATGCAATTTTTACACCTTAAGGATACATCTGATTCTGAAATTTCAATACACCATATAATTACAGCAAACAAAATTCAAGATCACGCTAGAATACTGGGATCTATGAAGAAATAAAGTTCAGTAAAAACCAAAAGATAAGTATCCTCTTACTTAAGATCCCCAAACCTTTAGTGTATCTTTAGGTGGCTCAAAACTAATACAACTATTATACTCCCAGGTCTGCCATACGTAGACATGCCCTTGCACAGTTCCAGGGGCCTCCACTCAGAGCCCATAACACCCATAAACAGTGTCCTTGCTCCCTTGTTCTCTGGTTAGTGAGTAGCCTTCAGTCCTTCAAACAGTAGATGTCCTGCTGCCACTGAAGTCATGACCTAGCCTGATGCTTTTATGATTTATTCATTCGGTACATTTTTTTTTTTATTGAGCATCAAACTTATACCAGTCACTGACCCTAGAAAAATTGTTGTAAACAAGAAAAGAAATACTATTTTTGTTCAACAGCTACTGTGTCCGACTGGATCCATACTTACATTAGCTTTGTATATCATCCCTTTATAATTTAAATGCAACCCTTCCAGGTAATTGTTATAACCATGAAAATGGATCTCATCCTGTTTGCAATAAAAATCAGGGTTGATCTACATATTCCTGAGGAGGGGTCATTTATTTATTTATTTATTTTTAAATTTGAGATCAAGAGAAAGAGCTTGAGCGGGATGGAGGGTCAGAGGGAGAGGGAGAAGCAGACTCCCCGTTGAGCAGGGAGCTTGATGTGGGGCTCAATCCCAGGACCCCAAGATCATGACCTGAGTAGAAGGCAGAAACACTGAACCAACTGAGCCATCCAGGCACTCCAAGGAGGGGTCATTTAGAATAAAACCAGTGTGTTGCCATTTAAATTATCCTACGTCATTGGTCTCTCTTTGCCTTCTGGTCATGGTTGGACCTTCCATGCTGCATCTCAAGCCTCTTTATATGCTGCCCCCTCTGTTTTTAATTCTCCTTACCTTTAGTCATTCTTCAAAGTTCAGATTAAAAGTCACCCACCTCTGAAGTCCTCCTAGATTTCATAGAAAGAACCAGATATGTTCCTATCCAGTATGATCTTTCCCCGTGCATCCCCAACCAGATCAACTCTGACCTTGTTCTTAAACTTGAAATTGAGCTATTAGCACCAATTGATCCTTTATGGTCTTTCTAATGAGGCTCTGCTTGGTCTATACCAAGCAAGGGTTAAAAGGGCCTATCCATATATTCCTGAACATGCTTGAACTATATATACTATTTAGTACTCATTTTACCAGTGCTTAAAATTATAAAATTTTAGAGCTGGAAAATAAATTAGTTCATCTCTTTGGACACCCTCATGTTATACCAAAGAAACTGAGGTCAAGTGAGGTTAAGTGGATTGTCCAAGGTTAAATTCCATGATTTTCTCAGGTGGAGGGGTTATGTGAGTCAGAGAGAAATAGATACTTTCTAGTAGTTTGAATGCAGTAGACCCACTCTGGGTCTGCATTGCACTGTAGCTTCGTTTTGTGAGCAGGCAAATAAAAGACTAGTAATTTAATGAAGATGCTCATTTGATCCAGTAACACATTGTTTAACAGTGTGAGGAAAACTATCCGTTTTCTTACCAACCAGGAAATGTGGAAGGCAGGCAGCATTTAGGGTGCTAAGTGGATGTCATGACTGCTGTCACCATGGTAACAAATTGCTTGCTTAAAGGTTTTTTTAAGTCTTAATGATTCTTACTTTCTAATATATCTCTGAATTCAAACCTTTCTTCAGCCAACACCTTCACATACCTGTTTAATGGCCCCTCCCTTTTTTTTTAAGAGATTTATTCATTTATTTGAGAGAGGGAAAGAGTTGGGGGAGGGTCAAGGGAGAGAGAGTCGTAAGTAGACTCCATTCTGAGTGCAGAGCCCGACTCTGAGATCTAAGGACACTGAGATCACAAACTGAGCTGAAACCAAGTGTCCAATGCTCAACCAAATGTGTCACCTAGGCACCTCAGCCCCTCCTTTTTTCATCCTAATCTAGCCTACTCAGAACAAAGAAATGGTTTCCAAATATCATTTTCATTACCAACTAATACATGGGAGATGTAAGATTTTAACTCTGGCTTTTCTGATCTGGGAACCTATATGCCCTTTTCATTCTGCCAAGCTCCCACTCTTTTATATTACCAATACCTCTAGATCCCTATTACCCATAGGAGTCACCGAATAAACTACATAGAGCCTTAACTCTTCCCACATGTCACCAAACTCCTTATTTCTCAACATAAACTGCCACTTGTATTTGTAAATATTAATCATAGTACTCACATACAATATTATTCCTCTTCTTCTCTGCCAGTCCCATGTCTTAAGGCTCTCAAACCCTAGTGTGATGTTTACTGCCCTCCAGGAGTTCTTCCCTTGGTTAGAACACGCTGTAGTTATCAAGCCTTCAGTCTGCTTCCTCTCCAGCTCTGTACTCAGTTGCTATAATTCGATCTTACTATTAGCTCAGTCCTGAAATAGAATGTGCAACGCAACTACCTATTATATCAACTTATCTTTCCAATGACTTTTATCTTTATCTTGGAGAGATGGTACATGGAAAAACCTTTATAACTTTGACTAGGTTTATGAGGTTAACTATTGCCAAGTATTAGAAAATGATCTTTCTCTACACAGCTCTATGTCTGTGGAACTCGGGTGAAGAAATCAAATATACAGGCCCTGACCCGGCTTCAGTGTTAACCTTTTTCAGAAGCCTGTCTCTGCAAATATTCCACCAAATAGATTAAAGTGTATGAGAACAGTCTTTATACTTGAAAGAAATTTTATAGAACACTATATGCTAGACTCAAAGCAGGTTTCAAGTGATTATTTGCCCAAAGATACAATGTTTTTTCTAAGGTTAATATGGGAAGTTTGTGTTTATGTAGAATTGAAATAAATGAGGTCATCCATAATTAAACTTCAGAAACACAAAGCCTTTCTCATTTTAAGAAACTAAAATCCAAAATGACCAATTCAGACATTTCAAGGATTTTGGATAAAAATAATTCCCAAAAAAATAGTGTACACTTACCTACTTTCTTAAGCAGAACATATAGAATATTTTTTCTAAGCTTAATAACTCAAAAGCTATAATTTTGAATATTAATTACTGTTGAAGCCTATAGTAAAATGATGTTTTTAAGTCAGTGAGATATTATTAGTATCAGTTCCCCTTGATACAAAAGGATTCCAGATTGTTATCCTTTTTCAAACGTTTGCTTTTTTCTTGTATGAGTAGTGTCTTTCCAGCTATCATTTATTGCTGCCAGACAGACTACTGGTTAGTTTCCCCATTTCCACATTCCACTTGTGAGTTTTGACCTGCTGGAGACTGATATACCAAGTAAACATTCTTGTTAGAGTTTTGTCTAAAATAATAGAAAATGGGTACGTGAATAAGTAAATAGTAAATGAGTAAGAAATGAGGTAGTTTCCTTATTTAATAGAATTTCACCATATAACTTTGTGCGGAGACATTTTAACTTATTTTCTGTTTCTTTGCTGTGCAGGAAGGGGTTCAGACTGTTGGGACTGTGTATCAGCGGTGATCTCGGGCAGATAAGAGGTGGCAATTAAAACTCAACCCACTCCTTGGTGCTGCGCCGTCAACACAGGGACAGACTCAGTGGGGTTACCAAGAGTTAGTACACACTAGCTCACAGAACCGTAGCCAGAATCTGGAGTTCCACTGTTACATTTGTTATAGGATCTTTTTAAAGGTTATACAGCCATTTACCTTCATTAAGTTCATGTCTCATAATCATCTCTTAGATTGCTTCCAGACTTAAGAAGTTATAGAATATTGGTATTTACCTTAGAGAGTATTCTGCCCTTTTCAGAGTGTATGCAATTTCAGTTCTTTCACATTCACACTCCTAAAGGAAAAAATCAAGTCTAATGAAGTATATAACTTTTATGCAGTTATTATGCACACAGAATACACATTAATCTTTACCACCCAGTTCATTCCAGTTTCATTAAAGCTCCTGACCTCATGGAGTTCACATATTTAAGGAGAATTCTTACTACCAGAATAGGCAAAAAGCCAGCTATCCTGTCATACATACAGAAGGGCCTGGGAATGTTCTTTAATCATGCTCTTTGCTTTCAATTTATTTAGGCTAGTGCTTTGGTCAGCTCCTCAGTTTAACTTCTTTATGTTTACCCATACTGGTTAATAACAGATAGTCAAAATTATGCTGCAGCTGGATAGAAAGGACTTTTGAGAGATGGGACCAAATATGGTAAACTTTCTTTGTTTCAACCAGTAAACATGTGATATATCTAGAGAAGTAGAAAAATTAGTTCCACAGATTGTTTCATGTATAAAAGTAAAACCATATCAATCACACACATAAAAATGTGTTTTACTTACTAATCCCTTCACATGTCTTTATGTACTTTTGTCTGTATGTGGTACATTCCCTCTTGGACTCTAAGCGTTTCATCTCTGAGATCATGTCCCTTATTTCCTCCCTAGCTTCTCCATTGCCATCCCCACCATTTCTTGGTAGAACTTGACACCTGCTCTCTACATTCATAAAGAGATCCCTTTATTTTTTCACCAGCTGGTGACAAAATATGCCTACTTTTATTGATAGTTCCTGGAAGGAGAAATATACAGTGAGAGAAAGGGAGGGGTGGTGGCTGCCAGATAGAAAACTTCAGAGAAAACTCTATTGACGCAGCCTAAAGAAACATTGGGAAAGAGACAGAAAGAGAAAAGGGAAGAGAATCATCAGATAAAATAGGATCCAGATTAATTAGCCTTTTATAGCCTACTCTTTTCCTTCTTGACTGGGATTTTTAAGGACAGAATCATGCCACATCTATCTTGGTATGTGTGGCTCCTACCAGCACACCTAGCAAATAATACTCAGTAATTGCTTGGTGGTAAAAAAAAAATTAATTAATTAATTAATTAATCCTCAGTAGGAGGTTGTACTCTTTCTGTTTTTGCTCAAGCCTCTCCTGTTGGATCTTGCTCACTATTTTGGGTTTGCAGCAATCCAACAGCCCAGAAGAAACCCAGTTGGATATATCTTTGTTTTAAAACATTTTTTGCTAAAGTTCTTAAAAAGTAATAACTGCTTTCCTTAATTTTTTTTTTCATTTATCTAGTACTTACTGAGCACCCGATCTGTATAAGGTACTGCTCTTGTGATGGCAATACAGCCGTGAATAAAACAGCATCCTTCATCGTATGCCAGACGCTGTGTTAAATGCCTTGGACTCTATTTACATTATCTCATTTAATGATTAAAACCATGGTTGAGTGGGTATTTTCCTCCATTTGAAAATGAATTTCAGAGACTCAAAGCTTAATTAAATTTCCTAGGATCTCACAGCTAGGAAGTAGAAAGAAAGTAGGAGTCAAACACAAGTTTAATTGGCTCTAAAGTTTATGTTCTTAATTAGCAGATTCTACTACTTCTAGCTCATGAATAAAGAAATAGGAATTACATAAATCAGAATCTAAGCTGTGAGGATAAGTCCAATAAATGTTAATAGTTTGTCATGAAGAATTTTGAGGAACTTAATTCTACGGGCCTGGGTGCATAGCAACTTATTTCCTGCCAAATTAAATCTCCCACATATTGTCTTACCAGGAATTATTTGATTAAATCCTGTAAACAGCTCTTTGAGAAGCATCCTAAATATGCATTGTTCATACTCATTTTCATATGTTCACCATCTATGCAGCTATGGGGAGGAAATATATCTATGGAAGAGTACTATGGACAGTTCAAAATCATATTTGATACAAAGTGGGTCAGTTTTTGTCCATCTGAACTAATAAGCTTTTCATTCCTTCAAAAAGATTCACTGAGAGCCTGCCATGTACCAGGCACTTCAGTAGGATGTAGTAATAAAAAGATAAGAACTCTGCTGTCCTAGACCTTATATATGGGAATCAGGGGAACAAAAAAATAACTTAAAAGATTATTACTGATGATTATAAGTGCTATCAAAAAAAAAAAAAATGTGAAGGATCTCTTCAGTAGGTGAGCACAGGATAGGAAGGGGGAATGTCTCACTGAGGGGATATTGTTTGAACTGAGTCCTGCATAGCGAGAAAGACATACGAGGGGAAAAAAAAAATGCACCAGGCAAAAGCAGGAACAAACTGCATTTGTTTAAGTAACAGGAAAAAAAAAAAAAAAAAGGCTTTTGAGTCTATATCAGAGTAAGACAAGAAGAGAGGCAAGAAATAAAGTTAGAATGACAGGTAGGATCCTGATCACACGGGGCCTTATATGTGTGACCTTGTGATGCACTGTCCAGATCAAAGACATATTTAAGAATTGCAGGAGATGTTCTTACTAATTACACCAGGACAATGGGTATACACCCAGAATTTCTCAGATATACCAAGATTTATAGTCACCCCACTAATATGCAGGAGTTTGAATTTTATTCCAGTATAATTGTGAGCCCTTACATGGGTTTAAGCAGGAGAGTGAAATAACTTGATTTGCATTTCATAAGGGATCACTTTGACTGCTTCTGAGATAGAGCAGTTTTAGAGACTCATAATGTAATCCTGAGAGGAAGTGATACTGGCTTGAATGGTATTAATAGAGCTGAAAAGGAAGTCACTAATTTGGGATCTATTTTGCAGACAGAGTAGACAAGACATGGGTTAGAAGTGTAGGGGTGAGGGAAGAGAAGAATAAAAGCAACTGCTGGGCTCTGGCTCCAGCCTCTGGGTGAATGATCACATCCTTTGCTGGGTTTTGGAAAGACTGACAGAGGAATTGGTTCCAGAAGATGAATGGGAATGAGTGGAATCAGCAGTCTGGTTTTGACTATATTAAGTTTGAGATTCCTATTAAAAAAACACAAGTGGAGATGTCAAATGAGCAGGTGGAATATACTCGATTTTCTTACTCTGTTTAGAACAGCTTTCTTGCAAAGAATTATCTGCATCCTTAATAAAACAATTTAGAATGACATTCACATATCCTGTTGAAGTGATTTTTCACTTAACCTCTTCAATTATATCTTGTTTTCAGTATCTGGTGTTTGAAATTGATAACATTACCAATTGCCATTCTAGGAAAGTATAGATCTGGGTGAAATCATGTTCTCCCTTTGTTACTTGCCAACTGCTGGACGTATGACATTGACCGTCATCAAGTGCAGAAATCTGAAGGCTATGGATATCACTGGCTCATCAGGTATGTACACAATTGGCTAGTGGGTCAAGTACATTCCAAATAAAAAATATTTCATGTATCCAAAATTATGATGGCTATTGAATTATTAAGTTCAGTTGTCTATAGAGAATTATTATACAAGTGGAAAAAGAGATTGTCAAACAAAGTACTCCAAATCACCTCTTGTATTTACATTATCATTACAAAAATTTTTAGAAGATGTTATCAAATAGATTGACTATGAAATTTGGTTTTTTATTTTTATTTCTTTCTCTACTGATTTAGTTCTCAAAAATTCATAATTTACTAATCACTGCCCTACTTCTAACTAGTCAGTTGCTTATAAAAGAAGATTCTTGACCTCAAGCTTGCATTACCCTACAAGTATGAAAACACATGTAGGCTGACTTTATCTCCCTTACCTGATCTCCAGAGAAATAACAAGTTTCCAAGACCATCATTTGCATTTGCATTCTTAACATCTTTCAAAATAAAAATTTGGGCAAGTGTAGGAACTGAAAGAAATTATAAAGTAAAAGAATGTTGAGGTTTCTTAAAGATGTTCTTGGAGGAAATTTCTCTTTCTGTGCTAATTTTGATAAAAAGGTAAAGCCTCCTCATGCTCCTTTACCCTCTCCTTTATATCACTACAGTCTGGAGGGTTATGTATTAGCTTCATATGTGAACTCTGGCACAGCTCTGTAGAAGAAAATATGATCAGGATAGAAGAGGGAGGTCAGTAAGCATTTGTCGAATTAAACAAAAAAAGAAATGGTAATGGAGATACAGGAAAGGATGACATGGGGAAGGAATCTCTAACTGTGGTTCTTCAGAACAAAGAAATAAACTGAATTTGTATTACAAAGAGCATGAGGGAACTCTAAGTTCTAGTGTAGAAAGAGCTCCCGATATACTAAGTAAATTTTTAAAAAGTGAGGTGCAAAAATAAATATGGGGGGGGCGCCTGGGTGGCTCAGTGGGTTAAGCCTCTGCCTTCGGCTCAGGTCATGATCTCAGGGTCCTGGGATTGAGCCCCGCGTCGGGCTCTCTGCTCAGAAGTGAGCCTGCTTCCTCCTCTCTCTGCCTGCCTCTCTGCCTACTTGTGATCTCTCTCTCTCTGTCAAATAAATAAAATCTTTAAAAATAAATAAATAAATAAATAAATAAATATGGGTATCATGTGCCTTTCTGTGTAAGAATGAGGAGTGTTACAGTATATATTTATGTTGTTAATATTTGCAGAAAGAAATACCAGACACAGGAAAACTAAGGGGTGGAGAGAGGTATGGGAACAGATGGGAGGGATTCTTCTCATTATAAGTTGTTCTCAATTATCTTCACTTTTGAACTATTCTGTGAATAATTTTTCATTTTTTAAAAATTTGCAATACATCATTGATAGTTAAAGGTGGGAAGAAAGTAAATTCCACATTTATTTTGGTGAAAAAGTCTTGGGTCAGTATGTGTTGAAGAATTTAAACAGTGTACCCTGCAAATTATTGTTTATCCTACTCTTTCCACCATATATCAAAAAAGATCAAATTTTGAGACATGCAGACAGCATCAAGCAGTAATTAAGTGCAAGATTACTTTTTGTTTATATGAAGTCTTCATCGGAGGAGTACATGCTCTGAGAACACCACCTGATTAATTCTTACAAGAGGTTTACAAGAGGTTTGTGATTCAACTAAGGAACCAGTAAATTATCCTTGTCACTAGTGGAGAAGTGTCATGATGGGGGTGGCAGAGGATAAAGCATGCCTTATTCCCATTGTTAATGAGAGATCTAGGCCTGGGACCTCATACAGAAAAGAGTATCACAGAAGTGAGTTTCTTCCTTGGAACATATTTCCTATTATTAAAAAATTGAGAAGTAAATGGCAAACAGCCATTGAACATTGCCATTTTACTTTGTCTTCCTTTACATATCCTATTTCTAGGCAGAAAATATATTTTTGCTTCTTGATGAAAATGCTTATGAAATATACAGATACATTATTCTAGTGCCTAAAATGCATAAATTCAAGTAAATTTATACTATCATGATTTGGGCTTATTCCAAGGGAATGAGATTTGCTATGACATTGGTGAAAATAGGGAGAAAGATGTGGTGGTGCTGCTGTTGGAAGGCCACCAGAATAAAGGGGAGAAAATAAATAAACATAGAGCAGATACTGATTAACCAACTAGCATTCTCACTCCAATGCCGACACCCCTTCTCAAAGCCATGCCTCCTTCTTGTATAAAGGTACAAAAGTAAGGCTTTTAACTTTTTTTTTTAACTTTCATATCATACTGCATAATTTTCTGTAATACTGTAACAGTTTTCCTACTCAAGGTGGGAGAAGTAAAAACAGAGATCAGTCAACTGGGGGCAGAACTTGTTAACATTTATTTGACCCCTTTGGCCCATAAAAATATACCCCCACTATTTTTTTCCCTTTTAAGTCGGCATCATTTAGACAATGTCATCTCAAGAACCTTCCTTGAGAACATCTTTAAACCAAATATTACCTTTTTTATTGTATACTATTGTAGTGATCATTTATTTCTTCTGCCTGAGCCCTTTATCAAATACCAACACTATGACACTAAAATGAAACTTCTTATTTTAGTACCTTTCCCACAACTGAGGAAAATTCTAACTTCTACTCATTGTGCTTACACACACACACACACACACACACACACACACACACACACACACACACAC